>NC_141923.1:10327651-10630681 GCF_057802395.1 Ceratotherium simum simum | reverse complement strand
GCCTGGGGGGGAGCTGTGAAGGCTCCCGGGAGGAGGTGATATTTGCATTGGGCTTTGAAGGTGAATAAGCGATTGCCAAGTGAAGGGCGTCTAGATCAAGCAAAGCCGGGAGGCAGAGGAGAGCTGGAGTGTCTGGGAGCCAGGGAGGAAGCTGGCTTGGCTGGAGGGGACCAAGAGAAGGGGACCAGAGGGGTGGGTGGCCAGGTTGGAGAAGGAAGAGTCTCGAAGGTCATGCTTAGGAATTTGGACTTTATCCTGGAGACAGAAGTAGGGGAGCAATGGGATGGGATTTGTGTTTTGGGATCTACTGCAAGCGGTGGAGGGGCTGAACTGGGGAGTAGAGCTGGGAAAGAGTGGGGAAGACACGATGGGATGGTGTTAAAAGCCATTTCAGAGGAGGTCAAAGTGATCTGGGATAGCTGATGTCCTCAGCACAGGCCCCACTTCCCCACCTTGGTTCCCATGCTGCACCCTCCACCCAGAACTGCCTCCCCAGCTCCAGAGGCCCCCACACATGCAGCCTTTCTGGATCTGGGTGAATCTCCCTCTGTTGAACCCCTGAGTCCCTTTGCTGGGCCCCATCTCTTATGTCTGATGCCACATTCCCTCACAGCACAGTTACTCGGGATGTGGTCTCCCCAGCATCAAACACCCAAGGCAGGATCTCCTTTGCCTTGGTTCTTCTGCCAGTGAAGAAGAGGCACACTGCCTTCTGCAGGGGTGGACCGAGTAGGCAGGTGAGCTCCCCTGGGGTCCTTTCTCCTCCCAGCTGTCTCACTCTGGGGCCCTGTCTGCACTGTACCCAGCAGAGGCCCAAGCAGTGTGGTTTTGGATCCACTCCCACATTCCCAGCACTGCGGTGGGGAGCTCTTATTAACAGGAGGACTCCTGCAGGAGGACCCTCCCACTGCGCCCCCACGGGATCAGGCCAGGGCCCCTGCACCTCTCACTGCTCACTCCGGGGGTCCCTCTTGAGCTGCTGGGCCAGATAAAACGGGAACATCAAGTGGCAGATAAGTGTGTGCCCAGCTCCTTGAGTTCAGAAGTGCGTGCCCTGCCTTGCCCTGTGTACACAACCCACTCAAACCACAGGAGCCAAATAACAGTGCTGAATACACAAAAGGCCTTTAAAAATCAAGGCCGGGGGCCGGCCCTGTGGCTTAGCGGTTAAGTGGGCGCATTCCACTACTGGTGGCCCAGGTTCGGATCCCGGGCGCGCACCGACGCACCGCTTCTCTGGCCATGCTGAGGCCACGTCCCACATACAGCAACTAGAAGGATGTGCAACTATGACATACAACTATCTACTGGGGCTTTGGTGGGGAAAAAAAAAACGAGGAGGATTGGCAATGGATGTTAGCTCAGAGCCGGTCTTCCTCAGCAAAAAGAGGAGGATTAGCATGGATGTTAGCATAGGGCTGATCTTCCTCACAAAAAAAAAGGAAAATCAAGGCTGGAGTCAAGGGTGAGGTCTCGCGGGCTGCGGCAGGAGGCGGGGCTCCAAGTCTCTAGGAGCACGCCAGGTGTAGCTATGATTACTCTTTAAAATTATTTCTGCTGCTACCATGCTGGAGCCTCAACCACGACCTCATTTGATCCTCCTGGCGGCACTGTGGGCAGGGCCAGGACCCGGAGGAGGCCAGGGAGGCACCCAGGGTGCAAAATTCAAGGCGCGCTCATTCTCAGGTGCCAGCCCTGCCCAGGCCCGGGCCCCAGTGCGCGCCTCTTAAATTTTGGCCCCGGACGCTTGTGAGGGAAGCTGCTGTTTCCCTACGTCACGGAGGAAGAGGTCGAGCCTCAGAGAAGCGCAGAATGCCCGGCAGGACCCAGGGTTCCCGAACCCGCACTCAAGTACCTGATGGCTCCCCACGGGGGCACTCTCTTCAGCCTCCCTTTGCTGGTGGTCCTCTTGGCGGGGTGGGGGAGCGGGTTCCGAGGCTGGTTTGGCACCGTCCGCCCCGCTGTCAAGAGACGGCGCCTGGACGCCGGCCCTGGGGGGCTCCTCGCCCGGCCCGGAGAAGCTGCAGCTGCTCTGAGAGGCCTCGGCCTCCTCCTCCCTGGACCCCAGGTCGTACAGGTAGCCCTCTGGTTCTTCGAGGTCCATCTCGTCGTTTTTCAAATCCTCCGAGCCTTCCGCGTAAGCCTCCAAAACTGCGGCCAGGGGCACCTCGTAATGCGGGTAGTAGAACAGATCGTGAGGAATGACGGAGATCTTGGAGAGGGGCGGCGAGGGTCTGAAGTCCAGGCCTTCTTCGCTGTGACTGCCAAGGGTCTCCAAGCTGACACTGCTGTTCGGCGGGTTGCAAGGCAGTTCTCTGCCAAGCTGCGGGCCCTCGGCGCCCCACTCATCCTCGCCGTGAAGGCGATGGGGGGACTTCTGCTTCGCCTTCTCATATCCTTCTGGCTTTTTATCCACTAGTGCCTCCTCTGGGGCCAAAGAATAGCCTTCATCTTCTCGCTCAGGGTGCTTGTGCGGTTCCTGCTTGTCAGCCTTCACCGGGGGCTCATCCGAATCTTTCCTTTTGTGGGCAGATTTAGCTCTCCTTTTGCCCAATTTCTCAGCATGATCCTCCAAAACCTCATCCTTGGCAGGTTTTTTCTCCCGGGGCAAAGGAACCTCATTGAAAGCCCGGCTGGTGGAGGCAAAATCTACTAGGTCGCTGTTAAATTTAGAGGCTTTTAATGGGATGCCTTCGAAATAGTCTTCTTCATCCATAGGTTCTACAGTCAGCAGCTTAACCTTGATCTCCAG
The DNA here is from genome assembly GCF_057802395.1 of Ceratotherium simum simum. Taxonomy (NCBI): domain Eukaryota; kingdom Metazoa; phylum Chordata; class Mammalia; order Perissodactyla; family Rhinocerotidae; genus Ceratotherium; species Ceratotherium simum. Next base: position 10,627,929 of record NC_141923.1, on the reverse strand, counting down.
GGATTCGGCCATAACGGTATTCTCTCCCAGGGGTGAAAGGGGACGACCTTCTTCCTCCTGGCTGGCTGCACTCTCCAACGCCCCATTCCAGGAGGGGGGACGCTGGGAAGCCTCAGAATGACTGGTCTTACCATCCGCCAAGGAAATGTCATCTGGGGCCTCATCAGAGGCTGCTTCCGGGATCTTTGGGGCTTCCTGTTGCGTCTTTTCCTCGGCAACCTCAACCACCAAGATGTGTGCATCCTGCTTGCACAAGTCCTCTGTCCCCCTTGGGCTCCCTTCAAGGAGGTCTTGACTGCAGGGTGGGCCCTTACTGCCGGAAGCATCCTTGTAGGCGTCAGCCTCAAAGTGCACGGTTTTCTTCATTGGCAGAGAGTTGGACCTCTGGTTGTCCTTTCTGGATGATAAAATGGAAGATTCTGGAGATGGCTCACTGATGCTGCCGGTCTTACCTGTGACCCCTTGGAGGACCTGGTCGGTGATCTGGTGCATGAACTCAGAAGAGCTGTCTGACAGCGCACGGTTGGAAACGCCACCCGGGTAGCATTCCTTCACGCTCTCGGGCTTGTCACAGACAAAGACTTTGGAGGGTGGTGGGTGGCTGGTTTCATGGTTAACCATGTAGGCACGTTCCCCATTTTCAGTCAGAAGGAGGACTGTGCTCTCCTGTTCAGAAGGGGTTTCTTTGATGCGGACAAAGGTGGATTCAATAGGGGCTTCTTTATCTGAATCCACAAAGTCCTCCTGCAAAGAAACACAGGGCAACGTGAAATGAGAAGAGTGTTTAAGTATAAAGTATACTCCCCTCTCAACAAACAAAAACCAAAGTGGAAAAAACCACTTCAGAACTAACGCGAAGTATCCCGATTAAGATGTAGATGGTTGCAAAAGACTACTGTTCCTGCTGAAATGTGAAAACACCAGATACGTTCAACATAATGTGTTTTTTTAAAGCTACGGATGCAAAGAAATCTCAATGACCTGAACTCTAGAGAAGGATGAGCCCTCCCTAAGTGAGCAGAGACAGTCAGCTCCTTCATACCTGTGGGCCATTGCCTAGTCTGGGTAGGACAGGAGAGGTAACCCACCGAAGATAAAGAAAGATCAGCCAAATCTTTATTGATTGTGTAGGCCAGTATGAGAGACAGAATCTGCAAGGGCCCCAAATGCAAAACCAATTCTCCTCTTATGCTAATTCTCCCACACAGGGACTTTGGCTGAGTATGAAGCAGCTGAGAGCAGGGCTGAGGAGCAGAGGGCCATCTTGGTGGGACGGCAGTGCCTGGCTCCCGAGGCACTGGTGGAGAGAGTGGACTGACCTCATACTGACATCATTTGAAACCAGAGGGCTAAAATTAAATAAAACGGCAAGGCAGCTCCTTGATGAGCTGCTTATCACAGGTCCTTATTTGGGATAGGGCTATATTCTCTGGGGGGGAAAATGTCATCTACCTCAATCTCCACTGTTCTTTTATACATCAGGTCTGGCAGAAAATAAAAAATTTTAAGACACAAAGAAACAGGAGAATGAGACCCATAATCAAGAGAAACCATAGTCATTAGACATAGACCCAAATGTGGCCCAGGGTTAGAACTAGCAAAGACTCTAAAATAACTACTTAATCTACACTACCAGCAATACAAAGGTTGTTCTTCAGGCTAAAGGGAAATGATCACAGATGGACGCCTGGATCTGAAGGAGGGAATGAAAAGTACCTGAAATGGTAAATATATGGTCAATAATAAAAGACTATTTAAAAAGTTTTCTTAAAAAGTCTTCTGTTTAAAGTAACAATAATAACAAAGCACTGGGGACTAAAACGTATGTAGAAGTAACATAAATGACAGTAACAGCACAAAGGAATGGAGAGGAAGTGAGTGGAATTGTTGTACATATAAAAATATATAAAATATGCGTTTCACTTAAAGTGGTATAATAGTAATTCAAGGTAGACAGAGCCATGTTCAAGATCAGTATTATAATCTCTAGAATAACTCCTAAAAAGATAAAATGAGGAGATGTGGCTAAAAAGCCAATAGAGAAGATTAAATGGAACCAGAAAATAATAGAATAATCCAAAAAGAAGAAGGAAGGAAGGACAAAAGAACATAGAACAGATAGGATCAATGGAAAATAATAATCAAGATGGTAGATTAAATCTATGTAAATGGACAAAAAACACACTAATAACATGACATGCTAATTTTGTCAGAATGGATAAAAAACATGACCCAACTGTACAGTGTTTACGAGAGAGATGTAAGCACATCTACTCTGAAAGGAACAAGATGGAACAAGATGCATCATGCTAACACTAATCATAGGAAAGCTGGTATGGCTATCTTCCTATCAGACAAAGTACACTTCAAGACAAAGAGAAATTGCATGCAAATAAAGCAATCAAGTCAGTCATCAGGAAGATACAACAATCCTAAATGCGTGTGTGTATACAGCACAGCTTCAACGTACATAAAGCAACACCCGACAGAACTAAGAAGAGAAATAAATCCACGGTCATAGTTGGAGATTTTTAACATATCTCTCTTGCACTAATTGATAGGAAAAGCAGGAAAAAAAACCCAGTATGTTTACAGAATATTAGAATGGCATATTAACCAACGCCACTTAATTAAAGAATGTCGATTCTTGCACTGCATAAGATACATTCTTTTCCAGTGCATATGGTCCATTTACACATATAAACCACATGTCAGGCCATAAAGCTGGGCACAGAGTCTGGTACGTGCCAGGGCCTGCTGAATGTTGACTGAAATGAACTGAACTCAGTGGAACTGTTAAGGAATAGCTCAGTGGGTGTCCAGATCAGCTGCGACCTCTCGTCTGTACCCCCTGCGGCTGTAAAGGGACCGTCCTACAGTGATGCACTGTGGTCTGTGCATCAGGATGCCTGTCTCCAGATACCACATCTTGTTCAACCTCTGTTTCTCCAGCCCCAGTCTCTGACCCCAGCCCTGGGGACAGCCAAGTGTCAGATTTGCTGAATCCTGGCTGTGACCTTTGACTCACACAAATACCATTAAGTTTTAGTTGATTCCAACTCTGCCTACTGCTTAAGAGCTTAGGGCTAACAAAAGCCCCGGTGCCTGGTGTTTCAGTATTTAGTAACGTGCTAGGAAAATTGAATTACAAAATAATAACCACCACCACCATTTGCCGAGCAGCAACTGTTGTCCAGGCACAGGACTTGGTACTTGAAATATCTATTTATTCTTTACTCAACTCTGAAATGTGGGTAATATTTCCGTTTTACACATGACATCTCATAGAGACATGCATCAGAGAGGTTAAGGAAGCAGCTCAAGGTCACACAGCTTCAAGACGTAGATCTGACATTCCAGCCCATGGACTTCCCGCTTCTAAAGCATGCTGGGAAGTGCTCTGTGGTGCAGGGACAGAGGGGAAACACACACACAGGTAGGGACAGGAATGAAAGCCACAGCACAGGAGGACCCCATCTGGCTCTTCTGAGTTGTACAAAATGGGGTCTCAGTCTCAGCCTTATGTTGTAAGGGATCTAAGACCCTGAACTTTGGAACCACAGAGATCTGGGGTCACACCCCAGCTCTGTCCTTGGTAGCTGTGATCCTGGAGAGGCCTTTACGCCTCTTTTAGCGCCCTTATTCTCATCTATAAAATGAGGATAATGACACTGAACCATGTGGGGCTGGTGGGGTGGCAGGCAGCCCAGAGACACACAGGACAGTGGCCTCACCAGCCTCCAGCTAAAAGAGCAGCCCCGTTCCCCCTGCGACCTTAGCTCCTTATGCTCAGTTTTTTTCTGTTTAGTACTTACAACTACCTGAAATGATCATGTGTTTGCTGACTTATTAACTGTGTGCTGTATTAGAACCAAGCTACACCAGGTCACGGACCTCATCCGTCTAGTTTATTGCTGAGCACCCCTGGCCCAGCAGTAGCTGTTCAGTCAATTACCACTGAATTCAATAGAGGGCTGTTGTTGTTGTCATTATTATCATCATCTCAGGGTTGTGCATGGGTTGGGTGCAGATTCAGTGGAGCCATGACAACTTCTAAAAGGCCCGATTCTGCTCCAAAAATAAAATCTGTCCCCACCTACAATCTGGGATTCTGAAAATAAAAAGGCATGCTTTTGAACAGTTGTTGTCTTTTATCATTTTTCACACTCTGATACAATCTGGTAGACCGCTAAAATGTTCCACCCAACATCTAAAAAATCAAGTAGCCGATCCCTATGACAAGTGAGCATCTTTTTTAATCTTAATAAAGTGTGGTGTGGGAGGAGGTTTGCAACAGGTGTGGCTGTCTAACTTCTCATCCTTTATTTTTTTTTTTGTGAGGAAGATCAACCCTGATCTAACATCCATGCCAATCGTCCTCTTTTTGCTGAGGAAGACTGGCCCTGGGCTAACATCCATGCCCATCTTCCTCCACTTTAAATGGGAAGCCGCCACAGCATGGCTTGACAAGCAGTGGGTCAGTGCACGCCCGGGATCCGAACCCCGGGCCGCCATAGCGGAGCGCGCACACTTAACCGCTACGCTACCAGGTTGGCCCCTTCTCATCCTTTTTTTTTTTTTAAATGTGATACATGTTATATATGATTTTGAAATTAAAATGTGGCAACACTCAAGAGACTTGAGATCAGGTTTTGATTATTACTGCTCATCACACAGAACAGCACCAGCTTTGTCTGATGGCCAGCTGATGGAAATGTACAGTTTCTGAATTAAAGGTAAGAAAAACAAACGTACGGCTTCCAACTCCGGGAAATGTTCTAGAAATTGTGCCACGTAAGTCACGATAGACTGCTCATCTGGTGTGTCAACCATGATGTCTGTTAAGAGAGACACAGGAGTTAGAGGGATATACAAACACGCCATTTTTAAATAGGATCAAGGGATGCTTGAGGGTGAAGAATCCCACAGGCCACTGAGGTTTTTTCTCTTTATTTTACACTCGAGGAAATTGAGGCCCAGAGAGAGTGAATCATTTGACTGAAGTTGCACAGCTGCTGATGAAGAGAGGGAGCCGGAATGCAGAATCCAAGACTCCTTATTCCTAAGATCATCCATTACTCCCCGCTGTCTCAGTCCCTCCACTGTGAGCAGCCAGCTCGCTGCCGGCTCCATCAGCGAGTCTGGTGACCCAGGACCCTTACTCATTGCTGGAGTCCCAAATTAGCCTAACTCCCGTGGAAAGCAATTCGACAGAGGTAGCCAGGCGCCTTCAAAAGGTGTGTACTTTCCAACTCTGTCATTCCTCTGATGGGACCTGGTCCTGAAGGAAATAATCTGAGATGCACACTCAGCTTCATTCTATAAGATGTTCACTGCAGCATTATATACAAACCCAACTATTTCTGAAACAACCTCAACATCCACCAGTGGCAGAAGAGCAAAGGAAATTTTGGTACATCCACCAGATGGACCATTATGCAGCCAATAAAAACATATAATGAAGACATTAGGGCAACATGCAAAATACTTATGTCATAATTATAATGTTAAGTAAAAAAAAGTAAGATCCAAACTATATATATACTGAACGATCCCAATTATGTAAAAAGATTGTAATAAGATGCACAGAAAAATACTGGGAAAATGATCTCAGTGGTAGGAATACAGAAGATATAAAAATGTCTTCATTAGATTTTTCTGTATTTTCCAAATTTTCTACATGGACAGCATGTGTTACACATGTAATAAAAATTGTTAAAAAGGAAGAAAGAGAGAGAGAAAACCACTGCTACCTTCTGGCTCCAGGAGCCTGGGGATATGCAGGGCGTCGTGTGCGATGCGGAAAGCCTTCTCCAGATTTTCCCTCATGGAGTCTTCCAGGGCCTGCTTCATGTCCACCAGGCTGGGGTCAATGGCCTTGATCACAGCCAGGAAAGCCAGCCCACTTCTCCAGCTGCCCGCAAAGTCCTGCACGGCCACGCCATACCTGAAGAAAAGCAGGTTAGCAAACGGACTTCAGGATAAGGGGGCCAGTCTCGCTGGCCTCGGAGAGGGGCCAGGAGCCGCTGACCTTGCAAGGCAAAGACGCCCGGGCCCTGAGCCCCGGCAGAGCTGTAGCGAACCGTTCATATTTCTGCTTCCGGAGAAACTGAATAAGAGTTGCACAAAGAAGCAGAATAGGACCTGTGTTCCCCAATTCCCAGATATATACAGGAGCAATTTTATACACTGTTCATTTTATCACTGATACTCAAAACGCAGCAAGCAAGGATGTGCTGTGCAATAAAAATGGAGCCAGAAAGAGCCAAGTTCACACCCCAGCTGCCCCTCTGCGCTTCTGGTGCTGTGGCTTTGGGCGATTTATGGACTCTCTAATTCTTGTTTATAAAATAGGGATCATCTCACTGCGACCTCTCGGCCGCTGCTGCAGGGAAGTATTAGGTTGAATCCACAAGAACGGCCGTGACACGTGGACAATCTAATGTGCAATGTAGGTGACACACGGAAGCCACCCTAGACACACTTAGCTAGCCACACTAGCTAAGTGACAGCTAGTGTCATTATTAATATAAGTAAAATTAAAAATTTAAAAGTGAAGGGCAAAGATAGATAATCCTGCCAGGCACTAATTTCCTTTAGAATCCATCCCCTGAGACTCCACCAATCTCCCAACTTTCTTAAAAAAATAACCAAACATCTTTTTATTTAGAAATCATTTAAGATTCATAAGAAGCTGCAAGAGCAGTCCAGAGGGGCCCTCGACACCCTTCACCCAGCTTCCCTCAACGACAGCATCTTACATCACCAAAGGGTGTCATCAAGACCAGGGCACTAACTTTGGTACAAGACTGTGACTTAAGCCACAGACCTTACTCGGATTCGCCAGTTTCATAATTGGGGGGGGTGTATGTACCACGACATTTCATCGCAAGAACAGACTCCTGGAACCACTGCCATAACGGAGATACAGAGGTGCTCCATCCCCCCAAGACACTTCCTCTCCTTCAGTCACCCCACCTCCTGGCAGTGAGCTCTCTCTGGGTTGATTTACTTGTCAACAACATTTAACGGTTGTTCACATTAACCAACTCTAGCACGCTTGACCCCTCAATCAAAACTCCAAGGATCGACCCTCTATTCTACCTGTTTTCTTCTCCCATCTTTTATTTCCATACACCAGGGAGAAGGGATGCGATGTTTAAGTGCTTATTCAGTGCTGGTACTGCAAGGAGCTTTCACAGAGTTTATTTCATTTAATCCTAAGGATCCCGTAAGGCAGCGAATGGTAAGTTACCATCCTGCAGATGCGGCTTAGAGAGGTAAGTGATTCACCAGGATCTCCCCGGTCTGTATGTGGCAGACAGAGCTGGGGTGGCCCTGAGGTGGTGTGGCTTTTGCCACATGTGGCCTAGCTTTCTACCCATCCCTGCCCAGGGCGCAGAGGCCCAGGGGATGCTGGCCGGCTGCCAGTAAGGCCTGATACAAAGCTGATGGAAGCCCTCGCCGGCCGGCACGGGGGCTAACAGGACGCCGGGAGCTTTTTTCCTGTTCACCTGTCTCAGTTTTGGAAAGGCCAAACCTAACTCTATGTCACAGCCTTTATGGTTATTAGTTTTTAAGTAGGTACAGACTCTGAAAGATATCCTGAAGCTTAATAATAAATATGTACATGTTATTAGGATCCAAGAGACATCCCCATTTTGGGAGTTAACCTGGTGAAAGCCCCTTGGATTTATATTCAAATCCTCTCATCAGCTTTCTGCAAACCAAACATTCTGTAAATACAGTTTTGTGTGTGCAGAAACTGAAGAACATACAGCATTCCCTGTCCTAATAGTCTATACAAAGCAACAGGCATGTAACTGGCACATAAATGTTAATGCCCCTTTCCTTCGCCCACCCCGGGAGGGTCCTCCTCCCTCTGCCTGACAATAGCCTGGGTGGTAGGGACGGGGCACCACTTACTTCCTCGTCTTCCTCTGCACCCACGCCAACAGGGTCCGGATGGCCTTCCTCTGGTCTTTCACCGATATCGCCGCGCTCCTCTCTGCTGTGGGCGTGGGTGGGAAGGAAGAGTCTGAGTCCATGCCCCCCGGGCCGGGTGACAAGCTGGAAGATGGAGAGTTTCTGCTGAGGTTGCCCGTGAGCTCCTTAATCTGGAAGGAAAACAGCCTTTCAGACCCCAGAGCCAGATCCAGCACACATGCTATCTGACCCGAGGCCATGTGGACCCTGGCTGAGGTACCAGCTCACACAGAATGATGGCTGTGGGTCAGGGGACAGGGCAGTACCCATGATGGCCTGACCGTTTCAGGTGGCTAGTGATAGGGACAATGACACTTCACAGGGAAAATCATCTCTTCCTGGAGTCTCTCAGGCTCTGGCCCAGAAAGCATTGTACTGCTTTAAGCCCCACTGCCTATGCTCACCCTGGTCCTGCCGCCCAGATATCCTTTCCCTCCATCATTGAATTCCACTCAAAATGTGGCTCCTATCATGGGGTGCTTGTGAGAAATGCAGAACCCCAGGCCCTGCCCCTGATCTATGGAATCAAAATCTGCATTTCAACACCACCCCCAGGCAATTCATATGCAAAGTAAAGTCTGAGAAGCACTGGTCCAGTGCACTCCTACTCAACCTTCAAAACCCAAGTACGGTGTCACTTCCTCCAGGAAGTTTTCCTCACTCCCCTCGCCCCTCTGAGGTAGTTGCCCCTGCTCAGCACTCTTACAACACTCTGCTCGTACCCTGATCATAGCTTGCACCCCAGAGTTCTATAATATGGGACTGACTTGTCTGTGATCGCAGAGAGTCATGAGGGCAGGACCGTGTATGTTCAGAGACATATGCAGAGAGAGACCAAATCGACATAGAGAAACTCAATCGACATTTGCTAAATGAATGAATGAAGATCTGGGGTGGATTTAAGGCCTTGACTTTTTTTTCTTTTTCTTTTTTCTGGCAAGAAAGATTGGCCCTGAGCCAACATCTGTGCCAATCTTCCTCTATTTTGTACGTGGGACACCTGCCACAGCATGGCTTGATGAGCAATGCGTAGGTTTGCGCCTGGGATCCAAACCCATGAACCCCAGGCCACTGAAGTGCCTGTAAGCTTAACCACTACACCACCAGGCTGGTCCCAAGGCCTTGAAGTTTTTACACATTTTCTGGATGTTTCCAGCATCTATCAGAGAATTTAACAAAAACATCGGTAACTGAAGCCTGTATATAACACTGTACAGCTGACAAAGGGCTTTCCCACACAGCATCTCTTGGTGCTCACCACATATTATGACCACTGCTCCCATTTCACAGATGTGGAAACTGAGGCTCAGACAGAGAGCCTTTGGTTTTTTAAGTCAAGGCTCACATAGAACTCGATCTATTGTCTCCAACCTTCTTTGTGCTTTTTTGTCTCTGAAATGCAAGCATTGAGCCCAAAGCCCCAGCAAATCACCTCCAGGCAGATCATTTCTACTCTCGGAAGGGCAATTAAATAATGAGCCACGATTTTCTATTTCAAAAGAGGGAATTTGAGAAGATGAAATGCCAGCTGACTCCCTCATATTCAGGGAAGAGAACTTGAGCACAATTTTAAACGCCACCTTCACACTCCAGCCACAGACCCTGTCTTTCCTCTGTAAAATCTGGTTTCCAAATCGAGGCAGAAGGTACTGAGGAGGGAAAGATAAGTCCAAGGTCACAAACGCCTCTTCCACTGTACGAGCTATCTTTCGTACAGGCTCTTCAATCGTCTCTGCTGAACACCTGAGTTACTTTAGGAAAGGAACTCGACCAAGTTCAATCTTTGGCGGGAAGTAGTTCCCCAGTTCTTGGGACACTTAGAACAAAATTATTTTTTGAAGTAAATATTTAACTCTTCAAGTCCCAAGAGGATGGATACACTCTTCTGGAGAACAGAGCTCACGCCACTTTTAAAATCACAGGGACCCAAAACCTTCAGCAACCAGATGCCTCCGGTTCTTTTGCAAGAAACAGAAAAGTCAAAATTTGTCAGAAACTAAATCTCACTGTCTCCCTCGATCCGGCCCCACTCTCCCGTTGCTGCTGAGTAGACTCAAGGAGATTGCTACCGCGTGTTATGGAAAGGAAATTATTTTACCTGGAAGAAGAGGATTATGTTCCATATCAGCCCGAGAACCAAAGAGGGGTTGCCATCTGCTATTTCTGCTGCGTCGATGCTAACCAGTTTTACCTGGAGGGAAGCAATTCATGAGCTTATCGTGGGTGTCCAAGGAGGCTGAAACACGTTATTTTCTGAGGCTCTCATGGGCTTCTCTTTCTGCCCAAGGCCACGTCTCAGGGACCCCAACATGCAAAAGTGTAACCATGTTTGATAAACACGTACATCGCACTCACCACGCGCAGACACTATTCTAAGCTCCTTACAAGGATTAACTCAGTTTGTCCTCCCAATAACCCCACAGTGTAGGTACTTCTCTTATCTCTATATTTCAGGTGAGGAAACTCCAGAGAAGCAACACGCCCAGGGTCACACAGCTAGTAAGTGTTGTCATTCTCTCCCAAGGAGAGATGGTAAGTGCCCCCAGGGTCTGTCTGCATGTTACACTAACACTAGCAAACCTCCAGATTTAACACGTCTTTGGACAAACACTGAGCACCGACATCAGCCATCATGCCCCACGATGGGTGAGATAATTATCCATTGCTAATTAGAAATAGCGTGTCGGGATGAGGCTGATACCCAGAGCTTCTGCATCATTACCAAATATCCTACTGATTGGTTAAAATGTGCTTATTTGAGAAACCCTTAGGAGATGACCTATTTATTTAACTAAGTTCTGACCACTGGATGATGCTCTTGGTGAATCCCTGAGGCACTGGTTCTCAAAGTGTGGCCTCTGGACCAGCAGCATCTGTACTGATTGCCTGGCAACTTCTTAGAAATGCAAATTCTCCTCCAGACCTACTCAGTCAGAAACTCTGGGAGTGGGGCCTGGCAATCTGCATTTTAACCAGCCCTCCAGGTGATTCTGATGCAGGCTCAGGTCTGAGGACCACTGCGAGGTCATCATTTTATTCTACAAACAAAATCTGAGCCCATAGATCACGGGTCTGCAAACTTCTGTAAAGGGAGAGAATAAATAGTTAAGACTCTGCAGGCCACATCTGTCTCTACCACATTTTCTTCTTCATTCTTTATAATGCTTTATGAATGTAAAATCCGTTCTTTAGGAGGAAGAGAGGAGAAAAAAATTAAGTCAAGGTAGTCTTTCAAATCCGCCCTGCAAAATTCTGCCCCGGGGACTGGGAAAGAAAACATGAGGAGACCATCTTACACAAACTCTCCTCTCTTCCTTTCCCTCAGGGCTTTTGAAGGTCTCTGATCCTATCAGTTCATCAGGGGTTTCTGACAACACCAATCATAGGGCCTGGGCTTTCCTAATTAACGGAGAGACTCCTGAGTTCCCTGGCTCAGGTCTGTTCCGCAGGCTGATGCCAAAACTATAATTCAGACAGCACGAGCTCGTCATCACTGGCAGGCTGGAGCCCGGAAGGAAGTTGTCAGTATTGTGAACAGCACAGCCGATCAAACTCAGGTCCAATATTCCGTCCACATTCGTCACGGGCACACGTCCCACCTGATGAATCACCTGCGATACGCGGCCAGCTCGTCTCCTGAACCTCTGCTCTGACAGCCCCCTCTGTTTTTGTGGCTTATGAACACAATCCAATGCAGGGGGATCAAAGCGGTTAGCTAAGTTGATCATCCTGGCCTTCACTCCCACCTGGAGGAAGCCCAGCGTGTCCCTCTGAGCTGAGGTTCGTGGAAAACGTTCCAAAGTGAGAAAATGACAGAGAGCCTTGGAGGGATGCAATGAACAGGATGGAGGGGAGAGGGAGGGCCGGGCGGGGAGCAGCAGCTCTTGCGAAGGCCATTTGGAAAATAAAAGCACGAGGGAAGGTGGTGACTGCAGAAGGTCCAGGGCCTCAAGGAGCAGACATTCCAGAAGACCTCGCCTTAGGTGCCCGCTGCTGTTCGGTTCTCCGTGGTGAACAATGTAACAGCCAGAAGTCAGTCAGAAGCTTCAGGGACAATGTCCTCCTCCTCTTCCCCCAGCTCAGCTGTTTTTGTCATATTGACAACAGGTGGACCAACTGGCTTATGGGAATACTCCTTCTCCCCCTCTGGCTGGCACATCGGCCATGGGGCAGCAATAACGGTCATCACGTAATGCCTTCCCCTCTGGAGCCCTGACCTCCTGCTGAGTGGTTTTCATGGCTTAGCTCATTTAATGCTCATAATATACCCATTTCATAGAGGAGGAAGCTGAGGCTCGGAGAGGCTGAATGATTTGCTGGAGGTCACAGAGCTGGTCCCGTGGGGCAACTGGTCTCCGACAGAGTGAACGCTGTGCTCTGTGATGCACAATTGTGGGAGAGGGAGGAACAAGGGCTGGCCACATCTAACAGCGTCTGAATCCTGGGGCAAAAAGGGCCTGACCGCTGCCCCTCCCGGCACTTATTTAGCAGTGACCACCCAGGTCTGGTCACTTCTTTGGCTCAGCAGAGCCACTGTGGCCTGTCCTCTCTCGAGCTGGGACAGTGGGACAGGAAGGGGCCAGTAAGGGCCCAGGAGTGGCTTGTGGATTCTGGGAACGGGGCAGAGGCTGCATCTGAAATGCCTGTTTCCCCGTCTCACCCATCTGTGCTCACCTCCCCACCCCCCCGGGGCATTCACCTATCTTACCTGCCTGCAAATGAAGCCAAATGGGGCACAAAGCTGCATAACACACCCACATTTGGAATATTTCCAGGTTTTTTAATAAAAAATAAAGAGGGGCGCCTTCATGTTCTATGGACTGTACGACAGCCACCGCAGACAGTTTGGGAACATTTAGGGGTGGATTACAGAAGGCCAGGCCTCCAGTGTGTGCTCCCACACTGCCACACCTGTGCTTGGGTGGGGGTCCCACCTGGAATGCCCGCCCCCTTGCCCCCTACCCCCCGCCCCGGCTTCCCAGGAAGCTGTTTGTTGTCGCCTCTGCAGGATCACCACTCCTCTCCAGCATGCTGTCCACGTGGGGTCTCTTCCGCCAGACTCAAAGCTCCTTGAAGGCGCAGACGTGCTTCTACCACAGCTGTGTGTCCCCAGCACCGAACGCAGCCCCAGGTCCCCAGAAGACACTTGGTAAATGTGCCCTGAACCGTTGGAAGCAAACCTACGACCCAGCTGGGAAACTGACACAGGCAGCGGGCGAGTTCTGCCTACAGCACAGACCAGTCGACACGGCGCGGCTGACAGAGTAGGAAATCACTCAGGGGTCGACACTGGAGAGAAGAGCAATGAGCATCCTAGGCAGGTGCTCCAAGGCCCCACGGTACCCCAAAACCACACTCCTTTGGAATGATGGCGGGGACACTGCTTCGAGGAGCCACACCTAACCCTCCCTCCAGGGGCAGGTGATGGAGGAGGATGAAGTTGGAAGAGCCGCAGCCTCGCCCGGGCCCGCACGTGGCTGAACTCTACCCGCACGGGCACACTCAGCCCTCAACGAGGCTCTGGGCAGGTTTGGTTTTTACCACTTATGTTTTACAGATGTGGAAACTGAGGCTCAGAAAGTTGACATCATTTCCCAGGATTGGGAGCCAGGGCAGGACCCGGGCTCTGAACTGCCACGTGAGAGCCGAGGCTGATGGGGAAGCTGACTGCACAGAGGCCAGCCTTTTAACGAAAACGTGATGTGCTTTTTTAAAAAACAGCTTTATTGAGATATAATTCACATTCCAATCAATTCACCCATTTAAAGCCTACAACTCAATGGTTTTTAGGATATTTACAGATATGTGCGTCATCACAGTCAATTTTAGGATGTTTTCATCACCTCAGAGAGAAACTCCGAATCCTTTAGCTAACACTCCTGTAATCCCCCATCCCTCCTCAACCCTTGACAACTACTAATCTATTTTCTGACTCTAGAGATTTCCCTGTCCTGGACATTTCATAGGATAAGAGGTCCTTTGTGTCTGGCATCTTTCATGTTTTCAAGGTTCATCCATGTTGTAGCCTGTATCAGTACTTCATTCTTTTGCATGGCTTAATAATATTCCATTGTATGGATATACCACATTTTGTTTATCCATTCGTCTGCTGGTGAACATTTGGGTTGCTTCCACCTCTTGGCTACTGTGAATGACGCTGCTATGAACTGTGCTATGCTTTTGGTGGCCACCATCTGAACTCCCTCCTACGTCTGGGACTTTCCCCACAGTAAGGGAGGCAGAGCCCACCTCCCTCTTCAAAAGCCAAAAGTGCTTTCCTCTCTCCACTTGGCAGCTGGGATGTGGGCCCCGACCCAGGCTTGGCAGCCCAGGCCTTTGAATCTGAATGTGTGACATGGAGTTCACTCCAGGGGCTGTGGTGGGGGCAGTGATGTCCTTCTCCCAGGGGCAGCGGATGGAGGGGGGCTCTGCAGTCCTGGCACCCAGCACCCCCAGGTTCCATCCCAGACTCCCCAGTCTTTCAAGTTATTCTGTGTGCTACTCGGCATCCTTTTATCGAATTTCTTTCTGCTTAAATCAGCCAAGCTCAGCTTCTGTCGCTTACCACCAAGAACCCCAAGTGAATCAGACTCTACAATGAAGTTTTACTGAAGAGGCCAACGCATCGGGCAGGCTGAGGGGATTTTACCCAGACTAATTGGTGAAACTTAATGAAAGGGGAGCTCTGGAAATTTCACCCCTCTAGGGCCATCCTTTCTCATTTTTGAAGGACATGAAGCAGAATTCAAAACACAGGAAAAGCTAATTTAAATCCAGAAAGCTCTATCAAAGAGGGGAGAACTTGGTAATTTTTCCCTGGCTCATTTATCCCTTTTCTCCTTTGCTTTTCCCATATTCTGAGCTCTAAGAGAAAGTTTTACCCTCTGACGTGCTCACCATACCCTTATTCAAAGGAAAGAAAAAGAAAATGTCAACTAAGATCTAAAGATTTGAGAGCCAGTCAGCTGTGAGTCCTTCCCACCACGGGATGTCCATCGGAGTCTTCATCCTGATGCACACAGAGGGGTGGGTAGGGGGCCAGGGACTATCTTTCCAATCGCTGGATTAGCTCAGTTCCGTTACAGTTCAATTTAGTTTAATCTGACCATTTTAGCAGGGTCTCTTTTACACGCTTCTCCTGTGACCAGTACTTAACTTCAAATTATGTCCTTTTCGTCACAGGAAAGGCCTGTGTATACGAAATGTGTTTCAAATACTTACATTGCTATCTTCCAAAAACTTAAGTGCCTTCGCTATGTTGTTCAACCGAAAAATACGATGGGACGATGATTTGTATTCATGCAGCTGTAACACAAAACAGAGCAAAACAAGAGGTTAAACCAACAGAGGCGCTCAATGCCCAGTGGCGCCAATGGGTGTGTTTTTCTTATTCTTTACCTTTTTCACATGAATCTCAAGAGAAAGTTAGCGGTTCAGAGCTGAAGCCCACCCCTTATTTATGGTTCCCGGGACTTAACTCACTGGAGTTGGTGAATGGGGGGAACCCAGGCGGGTTAAACGAGGGACAGATTTGTCAGATTTTTCTCTCTGAACAGCTCCTGGCTTTTGGTAACCCTCCCTCCTCCAGAGACCTTCAGGGACATGTTCTCCCCTCTGCGCTGATGGTTTCTGTCCAGACAGGGAGCATCCACTGGGAGCATCACCACACAGCCCCTAAATCATCAGGCAAGTCCCTCCCTGGGCAGCAGATGTTTCTGTTTTCTGGCCAAGAGCTTTGTGGACAGTTGTCCCAGATCTGGGGGTGGGGGGAGAAGGAGAGAGAGGGAAAGAGAGGGGGAGAGAGAAAGAGAGAGACAGAGAGAGACGGGGGGTGGGGGTGGGGGGTGGGGAGAGAGAGAACAGAAAGAGAGAGAGGGAAGGGGGAGAGACAGGGACAGGAAGAGACAAAGGGAGAGGGAGACGGAAGGGGAGAGAGAGTCAGAGAGACAGACAGGCAGAGAGGGGGAGGAGAGAGGCAGAGACAGAAAGAGAGACAGAGTGAGACAGAAAGAGATCCCGAGAAAGAGAGAAACAGAGAGTGGGACACAGACAGAGAGAAAGGTGCCGGCAGAGCTAAACGCTGACGTTAGCTGTACATACTGGGAGCCCCATCAGAGTGACCCACCCTGAGCACACTGCTGCTGCTCCAGGGGCTGGTTTACATGACAAGGCAAATCAGCGGGGGTCAGGTGTGAACCGCCAGGCAGAGCTAACCGGTAAGTGGAGGCCTGTTCTTGGCTGGGCTCCAGAATCAAAGACTCTTAACAGAGGCCCAGCAAGCATGTGGCAGCACCGACCAGTGCTCTGGCCACGAAGTGGGAGCCTGTGTTGCTGGGAACACAGAACAAGGGACTCTAATACACTTCAGCAAGCCCTTTGGGGACTATGCTGCTGGCTCATTGCAAGACCTGCTGAGAAACCAAATACTATTTTTACCTCAATGGGTCCACCCTTCATTAGAATTCATTATGCAACTTTTTGCACAGCCCCCTTGGGGTGTGGCTAATGGGCATGTCCCATTTTGCCGGGGGGAGAGCAAAGATGGGAAGGGTGAAGGGTGTAATAAGATTCCAGCTACATCAGATCTGAGAACAGAAGCAGGGGCTCCTGACCTTTAACCTACGATTAACAACAGATCGGGAGAGGTCGGCACTGGCTGAGCTGTGGATTGGCAGAGAGGGGACTCCATCTCTGTCCCTCTGTATCAGCCACGATGGGTCACACACCTGACTCTAGAGCGGGGTTTCTCAACATCAGCACCACCGGCATTTTGGCCAGATCACTGTGCCCCCTCAGGGCACATTTGGCAATGTCTGGGGACATTTTTGGTTGTCACACCTGGGGGTGTTGCTGGCATCCAATGGGTAGAGACCAAGGATGCTGTTGCATAATCCTGCAACGCCCAGGACGGCCCCCCACTAAAAAGAACAATGCAACCCACATGTCAACAGTGCTGAGGCTGAGAGACCCTGCTCTCTGAAGGGGAGCAAGAGGACCAACCTGCACATAGCAGACTTGCACAGGATCTTGAACCTCAAGATCAGTTGGTTCAACTCAATGTCGGTCATACTTACAAGAAGGTTCTAGAAGCCAGCAGTTCTACCTTTAGACTCCATCTTCCTGATTCTTAGCTATCATTCTAGTTAATATAATCACTGGCTAGCTAAACTTTAATGATCTACTTCCAATCTTTAGCCTTAAAGGACTCAAAACACTGAGCAGTTATTTATTTACTTACTAAAGTATATTTGCTAAAAAAGAAAGAAAAAAGATACTGCTTGGTTACCCATGATAATACCACTCTTAGACACTGAGAAACGAATGTCACCTTCCAAGTTTCCTGCCATAGGACTTCCGTATGGCCAGGTATGTGTACACACATATAGATCTGTATTGAAAAGAAACCCTCAGCACTGTTCTCCTTTGCGTCTTATTTCTTCCCAATCCTTCTGTGACATACGTACCAGATTTCGCCCAGACAGGACTTCTAACAAAGCCATTAGGATTTTGCCATCTTGTATATCAATGAACAAATCTTTCACTTCTAGAGGTGGGTTGCACTATGGAAGAAGGCAAAAGAAAGCAGCCGATTAGTGACATGTGTCATCCACAAAAGTACTTCAGAGCTGCAGGTTTCACTCAAGAGAAAGCTTCCAGACTTCCAGATCCACCTACAGGCAGCAAGGCCC
The DNA here is from genome assembly GCF_057802395.1 of Ceratotherium simum simum. Lineage (NCBI taxonomy): Eukaryota > Metazoa > Chordata > Mammalia > Perissodactyla > Rhinocerotidae > Ceratotherium > Ceratotherium simum. The sequence continues at coordinate 10,610,254 of NC_141923.1, read as the reverse complement.
GTCCAAGGAGGTGGTAAGCCCGTCCCCCTGACGGTGGCGCCCAGGCAGCGAGTACGCTGGAGAGCCACGGAGGAGACAGTGTCAGGGGGCCGATTGAACAAGTGACCCTTGGGGACACTTCTAACCTGATATCAGACCCCCAAAGTAGATTACATCCACATTCCTCCTTAAGGGAAGAAAGAAATGCATGTCTTGATTATAGCCTTCCACAGAATAAAATAATTCTAGAAGTAGGGTTCACATGAAATTACCTAGAGCAAGCCCTTCACCTCAGATTTGGGGAAACTGAGGCTCAAAGAGGCTGGGCAGTGTGCCCAGTGTTTGGCAAAGTCACGTCTTTTGTATAGCCCTGTTTCCTCATCAGGACACCTCGGCTAACCACAAGTGCAGCCCGGATCCCACCACGATGACATAACCCTGCTCAGTGATCCCCTGGGCCTCAGACTGGGTGTCGGCAGGGACCCCCCCATCTTCAGTACTGCCCAGTCTCCACAGGTGCACTTGTCTGAAGCCCGCTGTCACTTCATCAGTATTTAGTCCAGGTCTGGAGGTGAGGCCCCTTGGCAGAGAAAGTCAGGAAGGTGGCTGGTGTGTGCGCCCTGGGAGGGAGCGGAGGGTGGATGGACACATGGCGGGCCTGCTGAACGGCCGATGGTTGGGTGAGGGGAGAGAATCTCTCCTTCCACCCCAAGTGTGTAGGTCTGTCAGGAACTCAAAGGTTGAGAGGCTGATTTTCATGTACGTGTTCATACATATTTATATGTTTAGCTACAAAAGTAATACATGCTCATTATAACAAATCAAACTAATTAAAATTGTATAAAAAGTTAATCAGCTGAGTGCCAGCCCCGTGGCTTAGCGGTTAAGTGCGTGCACTCCGCTGCTGGTGGCCCGGGTTCGGATCCCGGGCACACACCGACGCACCGCTTCTCCGGCCATGCTGAGGCCACGTCCCACATACAGCAACTAGAAGGATGTGCAACTGTGACATACAACTATCTACTGGGGCTTTGGGGAGAAAAAAAAATGAGGAGGAGGATTGGCAATAGATGTTAGCTCAGAGCTGGTCTTCCTCAGCAAAAAAAGAGGAGGATTAGCATGGATGTTAGCTCAGGGCTGATCTTCCTCACATAAAAAAAAAAAAAAAAAGTTAATCAGCTGAACGCCACTCCCTCTGTTCCTCCACAAAATCCAGGCTTCCTGAGATAAACCAATGTTGTCTCAAGATGCACCTGTTACCTGTTCCACTGAAAAGCAACACACTTGAGTTCAAATCCAGCCTCTACCCTCAACAGGGACTTGGCTTTGGGCACTTTCCTTAACCTCCCTGGGCCTGCGAGTCCTCGTCAGCAAGGGCTCAGAGGACAGGGGCCCAAATAGAACAAGACCATGCAGGAGAAGAGCCTGCCACAGCACCTGCCTTCTCAGATTAACAGCATCAGTAAAACCAGCTTACTATTAAGTGGCTTCCTTCCTGCAGACTCTTGGGGTGCCCTCTGCAGTACGGCTTTTCATCCAGGGGGTGTGTGCCTCACGGCTTTATGAGGGAAAGGGAGATGTCCTTAGCTGGTGGCCCTCTGCAGGGCTCGGCTCTTGAATCACCCTCTCTCCTCCCCACCCAATTCTTGTTCTGGGTTCCCTGGGTCATTAAAAGGCAGCCCCAGGTCACCCAGGCTCCTCCCTCTCCCTGGGGGAAAAGGCAACTCCCCACACAGGATCTGGAGCGTGGAGAAGGCCTGGGTGGGAAGAGCCCGAGCAACCCTGGCCCTCCTCTCTGAGCTCCACTTGGAGAGGTCCACGGTCTAGGTGAACCGACACTATGCCGTCCGACATGGGGTCCACCGAGAGCTTGGCTGGCCATAGTCTGCAGTCTATGGGTTCACCTGAAACTTGTCGGTCAGATGCTCCAGCGAAAGAATTTGCAAACTGTGTTCCAGGAACCCTAGGCTTCAGCAGAGCAGCCGCAGGGCGCCCCATGGTGGCCGAGGGGCGTCGAGAAGGAGGCTGACCCACTGCCCCCTCTTCATCAGAGAGGCTCAGCTCTTACTGGTCTTTATTTAGGGTTCCAGGTAAGACCTTGCTTGAAGAAAGCTTTCTGTTGACTAAACAAGCTTGATACTAACTCCTTTAATGCAGCACGGTTAGCACTTGCTGCAGCAGAATCTCGGGGAACAGGGTCCAGAAACAGGCATTTTTAATAAGCCCCGACCCTGGCATGAATTCTGTTTACCTTTTGGAATTGGGGCCTTTGGCAACATTAGGACAGTTAGGGTGGGTGCTCTCTCTGCTCCTGGGTACAATGAAAGGGGGTGTTCACATAGGAGACAGGATTAATGGGGGTGGTGGCAGCTGTAACCAACCAGAGAGCCAGTAGTAAGGAAAATCTTGGAAACACGGGGGATCTGTGGCCCAGGCACCCTCTTCCTCCGGGAAGGCCTCCTCCCGGTGAGAGCCTCGAGGGTCTCTGTTTTCTTTTTTCATTAAGGAAGGTGGCATTTCCTTACTCCTTATACGAGCTCCCTGACCCCCAGTGAGTCAAAATACTGGGCAGTTCCACCCACAGGTGCACAGAAAAGGGCTTTGCTTCAAGGACAGCAGCGACTTTGAACCAAAAGGCAAATTATTTTCTTTGCAAACTCCTGAGGCTCCTTGGGTGCATTCCACCGGAGCATGAGGGCATCAGGTTACCGAGCCTCTTACGGAAATGTTATTCCTGTTAATGCGAGGCAGAAAACGTGAGACCCAAACAAAACAGCCCCTGATAGATGGACTCACAAAATTCCCAGTTACCAGCCCGACCGTGGCCGAGCCCTGCTTTTGTGTTCCACCTGGAGAATAATTCCCATTGACAGTGTCTGTAAGAGCCGCAGCCGCAGCAGCAAATGGGGCCTTGGCCGGACTCCATCCTGTGAGATGGCAGGAGGAGAAACTGAACGGGCTCCAGCAAAAACACTCCTCGGGCCCCAAACATTCCGCGGGCTTCACGAGATTGGTATGGCCGAATAAACAGCACCCCCAGGGCTCTCTTCATGATCTAACTCCTTCGGTAAATTAAGGAATTTTTCCAGAAGCCAGAGACTCAGTAAATATTTCTGACAGCCTTCAACTTGCAGTTAAGCCCAATTCCCCAAGGAGTTCCTGGGTTTCCTTTACATGAAAGGTGGTTCTTGAGAGTCTCAAGGTTAGAAACATGGCTGTTAATTTTGCCCTGTTTATTAGGCATCAGTTTCAGACGCTATCTGATTTGTCCTCAGAGTGGGTGCTACCCACCTGCCCGGAAAAAGGCGAAGAAGCATGGCCAGGGAGAACATCCTTGATACGATGAACAGTAACAGAGGTTCACTAGGGGTGGGGGGAGGTGAGTGCCTGGGTATTTGCTATATTACCCTCTGCTCTTTGCTGTATTTATTTTTTAATTAAAAAAAAAGAATGAAATACGCCATGGCTACACTCCGTCCACCAGGAGGAATTTCCAGCTACCCTGACACACATCAGGCATTAATTTAGGAGTTCAATGAACTCAGGTTTGGGGAACGGGTTTCCTTTTTTTCCCAAAATAACACTTCGCTTTACGAGCACTGCCTTTAAAATGCCCCAACAGTCAAAACAACTGGCAAACGATTTATAATGCTTCATCCGTGACATACAATCTTTCACCTGAGGAGTTCGGGAACCTCCTGAGTCAAGGGGAACCCATTCTACAGGTGGGGAATAGAGGTGTGGGTGGTCAAAGGCCTGCTTGGGAAACACTACAGGCCTAAAGGTAAACTGTGAGAATTAGAATTTCCGTCAAGAGCTCTATATCCTAAAAACCACACTTATTTTCTCTGCTTTCTAATCATTTCAATGATTTCCTCTAAGAACCTTTCTTTTGGGTTAACTCGAAGGACAGTCAATTGTTACTCCTGCACCTTTTAAGAGGAAAGGAGAGAATAAAATACATTTCTAACCTAACTCAAGTGGGGTACTTGAAAATTACCAGCTTTAAAAAGAAATGAGAGGACTGGCTGGGTCTGTTCGGAGAACCAGATCGTGGAATTTAAGAAAGAAGTGCAGTGAGTAAAATGAATCCTGATAAATCAGCTGTTTCACAAAGAGAAAAATAATCTCTCCTCCCCCAGCCCTGGGCAACTTAGAATGTTCCCTGCCTCGGGGCCTAATCTAGTGGGTAAGGAGGGCTCAGATTTCTCCCTCCGAGCTGTTCATCCACCTCACGTCAGTCCCTGCCCCTCCTCTGCTGCTCATCCTTTCGTCTGCTTCTCAGCAGGAGCTGGTTGAGTGCTTTTGTTTTATGGAGTGTGTGCATGAGAAGCTTGCAGACAAAATGCAATTCAAAATGGCCTGGCCAGAGAATGTTAGAAAGAAAGAAAAAGGGGGAAAGAAGGGCCACAGGAAGAGCTTCCTTCTTGGTGGTGGGGTTGCAGGAAGCCATTTAACTTCTCGAAGCCTCTGTTTCCTCATTAGTAACAGGAGGGGTGGGGGGTAACGAGAATCGTCATGAGGATAAAGGAGATGTGTGATGCACCAGGCAGGTGCTGGATGCACCAAAAGGGGCAAGTAATACTGTTAATCAATAGCAACATTACATGATTAACAAGGGAATCCGGCTTTGTTAAAAGGCATCAAGAATTCTTGCATAAATCAATTCACCTGGCTCTGAATGAGAGCCCCCTATGGAAAGTCAAGATGCCCCCCACCTCGCTGGGTTTGCGTCCCGAGGGCACCGCCTCCTGCCCATGGAAGGGTTTGGATTTTTCCAACAATGAACGTCTTCTACTTTTGCTCATCCATTCCTATTTAAAGACAGACCTCTTCTTTCCCAATGAGACTGAGAACCCCAGGAGGAGAGAACCATATGTCCTAACTCCATGTTCCCAGCACCTAGCTTGACACCCAGCAGTGAGAACGCACTCCATAGGTGTTTAAATGAATGAGTGAAAAAAAATATCAACAACACTAACAGAGCCACCATTTCCCCCTCCCCGCACTATGAACTGTACACTCAGTTACGGACAAACCTACCACTTACCAAGAACGCCAGTGCCCGCTTACCTTCTCTAGATGCAGATTTATCCATCGAGTGAAGGTCCTCTTCTGCACATTTTCCCTCTCAACTGAAAATAGAGAAATGCCATCAGCTGGGCAAAAAGAAACACGTGCAAAACCCCGCCCTCCTCTTCCCAAGGGGGGATCCTAGGAGGACGGCAGGCAGAGGCCCGGAGGGTCCCATGTATGAACGGAGGCTTTCCCAGAATGGGGGTGACAGGTGGTTAGGTGGCGCCTAGAATCCATTTTCCCCAGCCTGAGCCCAGAGCATCTTCAATAGATTAAATACCCATGAATTTAGACACACAGAACAAAACGTTCTACACAACGTAACGTGAGCATTTGGGCATTCGCCTCTCCAGCTTAAGAAGCACTGGTGGGAAGATACACACGAAAACCACAGGGTGACGGCACCGCACACCTGGCTTGGCAGCGATGGGTCTGAGGAGCTGGGATGGAGGAGAGACAGGGTAAGAAGGAGGGGAGGCCACTGGTTAGGAATTGGGATGGGGGCTCTGGAAGGTGCCAGAGAGTAGCAGAAAGAATTTGACAGTCCTGGGTCAGACTGTCACCTCCTAGCTTTGTGCCCTTGGGCCAGGCACCTGTTCCCATGTCTGATCTGCCCCATGAAAATAAGAAGCTCACGTCCGGGCTACCAAAAAATTACCTGTGATCCTTCAAATCAACTCAACACAGTTCTTGGCACAATGGTTGCTCATTTTCTTTTTCTTTGTAGCTCTTATTTTCAGAGCCAGGGAACACTCTGCGCCCTCCAGGAAGGGCGAGTTCTGCAGGCGTCTGCTGCAGAGCCACAGTGAGCAGCGAGGACATAAACCAGACACACATCCCTCCTCCCAGGGGAGAGCGTTTCCCAAACAGGTTTCTGAGGAAAGATCTTTCCTTTTCAAGGGTTACTGCTATCTATCCAGCACTAATTGTGACCCGGACACTTTGTTTCCATTAATCTTTAAACCTGACAACACTGTCTGCAAGGTAGAAACTATTATTTCACAGATGGACAAAATGGGGCCCAGTGAGGTACCAGGACTTGCCCAAGGCACCAGCTGGAGAGAGGAAGCTGGGCGTCACCCCAAGGTCTGTCCGCCCCCCATCAGCCAGCGCCCTGGAAATGGAAGGCCGGCGTTTGAATTCCAACTCCTCCAATTACAGCAAAGGCGTCGGCAATAGTAATGACAATGATTTAAAAAGTATTTACCGAGGACTCGCAATGTGGCAGGTCCCCATCTAGGCACTTTACACGAATTCACTGATTTAACTCTTCCTACAACCCTCAGAGGCAGGGACTAGCACAACCTTCAGATGGGAAAACTGGGGCGTTTGCCCAACATCACACAATTAGTAAGGTTACTGTTCCTATTTTACAGATGAAGAAACTGAGGGTTGAATAGCTAGTAAGCAGCAAAGTTGGGACTTGGAACTGGATTCTGTGATCTTCCCACTCCCTCCAAGCTCTGTGGCATTGGCTGGCTTGGTGCCCTGGGACCCGGAGGGAGTTTCCGGGATGGGTGGCAGTGCCAATGCCTGGGTCTGGGCGCCAGTGGACTGTGGCAGCGCCCACCCCCCCACCGGCAGCTTCAAGCTGCTACACTCTCGGGAAGCTTCCTAGAAATGTCGGAGCCAGATGACTCCTGAATGACTAAGTTCTGGATTTCAACATATTGGAAGAACATATCACATACACTTAAAACCATTTCACATTTCTTTAGCAATAAGAAAATGAGAGGCAATTTATCTCCTGGGGGAGAAAAAAGGCTGCGTTTTCTGTAACGACTGTGGTTCTTTTTCCCTCTCAGCCTCATTATTAGGTAGATAGTGGTGCCCATAAATCAAAGTTTAATATTGTGCCTTTCAATCTTTTTAATTGAAGAGCTGGCAGACAGTAATTATGCACAGAACTGCTTTTCTCTCATTTTCCTCCTTTTCTGTAAGGGAAGGTCACTGGCAAGTAGGTATAAGGATTAAAGATCTAATTCCAGGGAACTGTGTTATGTGGGTAGGGAGAGGAGGGAGAAAGGAAAAGAAATTGATGGAAATGAGATAAGGAGGGGGCATTTGTTACAGAGTCTCAGAACTTTCCAGAAGATCAGAGAGATCTTTCCACTTCTACAGCTTTTTCCATAGTATAGGTGTTCCACAGTTACCGTCCCTCTGTTGATGGACACTTAGTTATTTCCAGTTTTTCACTGTTATGAGCAGGGCAGCCACAAGCCTCCTTGTACAAGCACCCTGCTACGTGGTTCTTTGTGCACAAGCGTATGAATATATTTCTCATGCTTGACGACTAAAAGTGGAGCTGCAGGGTCTTAGTGGTAGGCACATTTAAAATTTTAACAGCTACTTCCAAATTGCTCTCCCAAAAGGCTGCCCCAGTTTATACTTTCACCCCCACCTGTCTTTAAACAAGTTTATGGGGATTGTAAAGTATTTACACACACATTCAAACCCTCAGGCTGGTTTCTCCATATGGCTTCAGAAAGAGCGAAGTATGTTTGCTGAAACAGAAGTGCATTCAGTGAAAGCCTGAGAGATCCTGGGCTAGGCTGTTAGTTTAACAGTGCTGAGGGTGTAAATGAGGAAGTAGGTGTCTGTTACTCTATATACTCCTCATCTATCTGTGTACCTACCCACCCATCTTTCCGTCTGTCCTCCATCCATCCACCCATCCACCTACCCATCCATCCACCACCCATCCATCTGTCGGTTCATCCATCCATCCATCCATCCATCCATCCATCCATCCACCACCCGTCCATCCATCCATCCATCCATTCTCCTAGCAGATACTCATTCAGTGATTACTCCTTGCTGGGACTATGCCAGACATGTGGGCAAAATCAGAGATGAAAAGACTAAGAATTCATGGAGTCTGTGCTCCAAGAATTCACAGCCACACAGGAGAGAGAAAACATGGATGCCACAAGGCACATATGAAGTAGAAATGAATTAGAAATTTTGAAGGCTGATGGGATGGGAGCGAGCAATTTCAGATCTCATGGGGCACTCCTCCAGGGGCCCTAAGAGGATCCCACGGTAGAAGTGGGACATGGAGGGGCTCCTGAAGGCAAAGACAGCATGCTAGCCCTGCCCTGATCCAGAGCTAACCTCTGGGCAGCCTCACTTCCGATCCAGCCAAGGCCAGCGGGCGAATCTGGGCAGCAATCAGCTTCGGCAGCAAAGCTGACCCATGGGAGGGCAAGATGATGACCGAGGATACCAGGGGACCGTGAGACTAATCACAAATAGCAGATGAATCCCAAACTGAACTAGGGTATGGAGACCATACTTTCTGGCCCTGAAACTGGGACACATTGCTCAGTACACAGGAGAGAGAGACTGCAAGAATTCAGCCTGCCTCAGATCATCCACTTGAAAGCCACACACCATCAGCTGTGCGACCTTGCACAAGTTCATAACCTCCAAAGCGCCTTTGCCTCAGTCTCCTCTCTACAGAACGAGAATGACCGTGCCTCCCTCACGGGAATGCTGTGAAGATTCAGTGGGATCACCCCGAAAGGCATCGCCACAGCTGTTCCAGAAGGGCTGCTACCCTGCCCCCCAGTCACACAGCATGCCCCGGACTTGGGGGACTTTGTCTGGTGTCTGACGCTCTTTTATGGCCTTTTCCATTTCGAATGCCCACCCCCCTCCTGCAGGCTTTTGCTACTTCTGGCCTGCCAAGACTCCATAAACTTTATATAGTTTCCATAAATCCCACGGCCCCTTTTCTCCACCGCACCTATCACGTTGTAAAGGTGTAGGAAACAGTTTCTCTGGAAGGGTCTGGCTTTCTCACGGAGTGTTTGGGGGGCTTGGTGTGGGTTTCCTGGGCAACAATAGGGTAATAACAGCACCGTAAAAGCGCCATCCCAGCTCTGGCTGGCTGGCCAGGGTGCCCGAGTGCCGGGGCAGCACGGAGGAGGAGGAGCTCGTGAGGCCCTGGACTCCAGCACCCGAGACAGAAAGGGTGGCCCAGCCTTCTGGCCCAACTCCACCATCCCAAATGCCCAGGCGTGACGTTGTCCCCGGCTCTGCCAAAAACAATGTGAAAATGGGAGGTGCGACATTTCTCCCTTCTCCAGGCCATCAGTGGCCGGTTCAGGAGTCGGGAGCCACAGAGAGAGGGACACTGGCTCTTGGTGTTAAAAGAGACTCATTTACACTTGTGGCCTTCTTTCCCTCGAACCTACATTCTCTATAATATTTCCTCTATAATATTTCTGCTGTTCCGGGCCCATGAGAAAGGCTTGATGGCTTTACCTGTTTATAAAAGTTATATGCTCATTATAAAAAATTAAAATACAGGAAAGCATAGAGAAATGTATCTAAAATCTCTTGAAATCTCATTATACCCAGAGGTCAGCACTATTGACATTCTCTTGACCATCCTTCCAGAACTACACACACACACACACACACACACACACACACACACACAGAGCTAATGCACGTAGATACTTGTACACAATTTCAGTGTGATCAGTAAACGACTCAGCGTTTCTCAAAGCATGGCACATGGGTCACTGTCACCAAGAGCCTCTGGGGTGACAGTTAAAATGCTAATCCTTGGACCCCATCCAAGACCTACAGACTCACACACTCTGGGGCTGGGGCCCAGGGGTCTGCGTTTAACCAGCTTCGTGGGTGATGACGGCGCACGGTTTGAGAACCCAGGTCTTAGTGGGAAGAGACAACTGGCACGATTCCGTGGTCACCTTTGGGCAGAGTAGAGAATGTGATGGGCACGTCACTTGGCATAGGAGAAAGAGCAGACCACAAGGTGGGGACAGGGATATGGCTCCCGGGCTTGCTAGGACGATTAAGGAGACATCGCTCACTGGCACTGGGCAAGAAAAACGTCCTCTCCTTTCCCTCTCTGTCTGAGGGGCTCTTCCTGATAACGGCTGTAGTCCCTGAATTCATACAGCTGAGAGGCGAACCAGAACTCGCCTAGGAGGACTGCAAACCAGAATTCCCACAGGGAGGACTTATCCCTTCACGTCCATCTGGACGCGTCAGTTGGGAGCATCTGTTTCCAGCTTCAGAGGCGCTGCCTGGGCAGGGGAGGAAGGCCGATGGGGCAAGTGTGGCCTCATCTCTAGGTGCGCTAAGACCTTAGCACAGGGCGGGGCACGTCATGAGTGCTTAATAAACACAGCTGTTATGACTGCTAACCTTGGATGACCTACTGAACTTCTCCGAGGTTGAGTTTCTTCTCTGTAAGATGGACACAACGCCTCCCTCCACCGAATGAGACAATGATGCCCGTGTGTGCTGGCTGCATCAAGGAGCTCAGGACACAGACTCATCCGTCCTCACAGTTCACGGCACCTCCTGGACACACACACTGGCCCTATAGACGGCTCTCATTTAGCAAGTCCTCACAGAGCCAAATTCCTCTTTCCAAGTCGACCTGGCAGCCACCGAGGCTGGGAGAAGCCACTTGGCTCCTTGCAGCTGGGGCTGTGCTGGGGAGGGGGCGGCAGTGGCAGAAAGGAAGGGTGGATCCCACCTGGACCCCAGTGGGGTGTGTGTGGGGGTGTCACACCCCCACGATTGGGACAGCAAGGTCATTGGGAGCTGATGACAGCTGGTGGGCTCTCCCTATCCCTGGTGGGAAGGTCACCGGGGGTAAAGCCCCCCACCTCTGTCCAGGAGGGTGGGGCAGGCAGGGCCCCGCACTTTCAATCTTTATTCCTGTTTTGTGCTGGGGGCAAGACTCTGGCATCCATCTGCTCCCATGCTCCATGCATTGTTTCCTGCAAAGCGGGGCACGGTACAGAGGGCCATCTCAGCTCCAGCGGACAGCCACAGGCCCCACTGGTGGCAGTCTCTAGGGATTCCTCTAACAGCAAGCTGGTCCAGAAACCTCTTGCCCAACCTTACATATCAGCAGCCTCCTGAGACACTTACATCTACTTTTCCATTCTTGGTCTGCGCTGACTTCCTTTACTGTCTGGGAAACCCATTCTCCTCCTTGGAAAAATATTCTTTTTCTCCATGGCTCAGACTCCTTCTCATTCTAAGGGTGCTATTTGGCTCACTTCAGCCATGCCCCTCACTCCTCAGCTCCGGCTGGCCCCCGGGGATCTTTAAACTAGGATGGAGAGAGATCTTTTCTCTCTCTGGTCACAGAGGCGGCCCCCCGAGCTGCAGGGCCACCAGACCATACGAGGGTACCTACCGCCCACGGGCAGTGCACCGAGAAGCCAGCACTTGGGCGGCCCCCGCCTGCCCCTCCAGCCCTCAATGCTGCTGGACCCCCGGGAGCCTGCGGCCGCTCCAAAAAGAGGCCCCCCCATTCTGCCCCGACGCGCCCGGCCCCTGCTTGGTGGTTTCGCTCCTTTCCCCATCTTTCAACACCTCCCAGAAACACAACCTCATTACATGGCCCCATGCTGGTTCACTTGAGAAATAAAACTCAGAAACAAATTAAACAGCAATTTCTTTTTAAACAGGAGAGGGGCCAGGCTTCGGCAATACCAGGCCAACGTCCTTCGGTTCCGACTCCTGGGGGCCGCTTCCCCCCATCGGCTCTGGCGGTATTAAAGCCAAGGCCTCCATGTGGTTTGCACCAGCAGCGATTTTGCATTTCATTTCCTTTGTTTTTCCTCCCTGAATGTTTGCTCTGACCCAAGTCCCTTTTATCGAGACTTTGGTAATAAAATGCAAAACCCTCGTTGGGACCACAGGCCGAGCAGCATGCAACTACTCAAATAAGTGTGCAGAGAAGCGGCAGGCTGAGCTGGCAGAGTCCCCTCACCCTCTCTCTGGCGCCTCCGCTGTCTCATCTCCTGTGTCCCTCGTGCTGGCCAGGGATGCGCCGATGGGCATCAGGACGAAGAGTGAGTAGCCTGCTGGACCTGGCGCAAACCGGTGGTCTCCCCAGTACGCGCCCACGGAGACTCAAATAAAACTGCCAAGCTCATTCTAACTGGGGACTTAAATCCAATTCTCTCACAGGTCCCAGAGGCCACCAATTAACATACCACGTCCTGCCCCACCGTGGCCCTGCTTCTCAGCTGCTCCAAAACACATAACCCAGGGCTCCAAAGAGCTAGTCCCAATTACACACCAAATTAAGTTTTAAGCTATATATATATATACAGGGCTGGTGCCTGTAACTAAAATAAAAAATAAACCTGCTCTAGTTTTTTTCTGAGAGTGACTCTGTCTAACTTCAGTACTAAACCTCAGTCCACCTTGATTTATGACAGATGACGCCAACCAGTCATAAAAACCCACGCTTAGACAAATGAAACCAGAATCAAGATGAACAGACAACCAACCAGCTGGGAGAGAATATTTGCAAAACATACATCTGACAAGGGGTTGATCTCCATAATATATAAAGAACTCACACAATTGAACAACAAAAAAACAAACAACCCGATCAAAAAATGGGCAGAGGAAATGAACAGACACTTCTCCAAGGAAGATATACAGATGGCCAATAGGCACATGAAAAGATGCTCAACATCACTAATCATCAGGGAAATGCAAATCAAAACAACACTAAGATACCACCTCACGCCTGTTAGAATGGCTATAATCACCAAGACAAAAAACAACAAATGTTGGAGAGGATGTGGAGAAACAGGAACCCTCATACACAGCTGGTGGGAATGCAAATTGATGCAGCCTCTATGGAAAACGGTATGGAGATTACTCAAAGAATTAAAAATAGAGATGCCCTATGATTCAGCTATCCCACTACTGGGAATCTATCCAACGCACCTGAAATCGACAATCCAAAGAGGCTTATGCACCCCTATGTTCATTGCAGCATTATTCACCATAGCCAAGAAGTGGAAGCAACCTAAGTGTCCCTCGACTGACGATTGGATTAAGAAAATGTGGTGTATATATATACAATGGAATACTACTCAGCCGTAAAAAAAGACAAAATCGTCCCATTTGCAACAACATGGATGGGCCTGGAGCGTATTATGTTAAGTGAAGTAAGCCAGAAAGAGAAAGACAAACACTGTATGATCTCACTCATATGTGGAATATAAACCAACACATGGACAGAGGAAACTGGACTGTGGTTACCAGGGGCAGTGGGGGCGGGGGTGGGCACAAGGGGTGAAGGGAGTCATATATATGGTGATGGACAAACAAAAATGTACAACCCAAAATTTCACAATGTTAGAAATCATTAAAACATCAATAAAAAAAAAAAAACCCACACTTAGGAAAAGGGATTTTAATATCTACCCAGATGGGTAGACCAGGGTGACACGACCAGCCCAGGGAGACTTCCCAGACATGTCCAGCTGAAACAGAGAGAGGATTTAAGTGGTGGTGTACAGATCGTTCACACACCCACCCAGGTGGCAGACATCGATGAGTATACTCAACCTCAGATAATAATATGTGGATCCTGTCCTCATGGGCTTCCTTTGCTAGGTTCTCGAAGTTAGGATGGACAGAGGGAGAGGAGGAGGGGGAGAAGGAAAGCAGGAAGGAAGGAAAGGGAAATAGAAAAATATTCTCTTCACATACCATGAAGACGCACCTTATGGGTCCCTGACTCTGCAATCTCTGGGGGACTGAACTCTCCATCGTGAACCATGAATGTTGCTGATTTATTTTTTTTAGGAAGGTTGGCCCTGTGCTAATATCTGTTGCCAATCTGTCTCTCATTCTTTTTTTTTTTTTCTCCCCAAAGCCCCAGTACGTACTTGTGTATCATAGTTGTAGAGTTGTAGCTCTTCTATGTGGGACGCTGCCTCAGCATGGCTTGCTGAGCAGTGAGTAGGTCCGTCTGTGCCCAGGATCCGAACCGGCGAACCCCGGGCCACTGAAGCGGAATGCGCAAACTTACCCGCTACACCACCGGGCCGGCCCCCGATTTTTTTTTTAATATCAGTGCTTTCATGAAAGTATTCTGGCTTCTGAATACTAACTTGAATAACTTCTAAAGCACTGTTTTCCAAACCACATTCTGCAGAGTACTAGTTCTAAAAGACCTCTCAAAGGAGGAACCCAATAAGTCTAGGAAATATTGCATATTTCCCCTCTCATGGATATTTATGATCAGTATATTAAAGGTTCTGATAAGTCCTGCAAAAAAGAAATTGCTTTAACTTCGTCTACGCTAAGCTCATTTAAAGCCAGACCCCTTTTTTGTGTAAAACTAATCAGAACTTCTTTGTAGAATCCTGCTTTGGTGGACATACAGAGAGATGTTCATCAACGGGGGGAGACATCTCCACTGGGTCCTTACAGCCAATGAATTAGGCAGTCACACCTCCTGTGACAGAGACCACCATGTGTTCATCAAACCCTGTTTCCTTTTCCTCTTGGGCACAGAGCCAAAGTACATTTCCCAGCCTCCCTTGCAGGTGGCGGGCGTCACATGACTGAGTTCTGGCTGATGGAATGTGGGTGGTGCCACTTCCGTACAAGGCCCGTACAATCCTCCATGCCTTGCAACCACTACACGGAGGTGACTCCACGGACTTAGAGGAAGACAGAGCCACGAGAGGGAAGGAGTCCAGACTCCCGTGTGTCCCCTTGGACAAGGATCACCCCATAGAGACGCCCCATGAGGAAAACCACTGCTGGACCGTCGGGTGAGTGGGAAATACATCTTCACTGAGTTAAGTCACAGTCATCTTGGGGGTTGTTGTCACAGCAGTTGCCCACCCTGGCTAATACCTGTCTTGAGGGAGAACCAGGCCCCCAGGGCGAGGAGGAAAGAAGTCAACATTCATGATGCCTCTTCCAGGCACAGGAAGAATCACTTAACATCCGCCATTTAATCCTCACGGCAACCTCAATGGTGCTTCCTGTGTGCGTGAGGAAACTGAGTCGCAGAGACAGGGAGTGACCTGCCCCAGCACACATCTGAGAGAAGAATCTAGCCTAGTCACTGTGTGCCAAGACCCTCTCCCGGCACCACGCTGGGCTGGCTGAACCCCTTCAAAGCCAACATCTTGCTGAAGAGCCTTCATGAAGAACCCGTTCCATGCCCAGGTTAGCTCAACTGCAGAATAAAGGCTCACCTGGTGTTCTGATCCTTATGAACAGAGCTCAACAGGCCTAAAAAGAAGAATTAGCTCCACCTCTTGGGTTCAGCTCTTTTTAAAAAAAGAATTAAACATACTCAATTTCATATAAATGACTTTGATTTGCTTTTTTTTTTTTTCCTGAGGAAGATTAGCCCTGAGCTAATATCTGTTGTCAATCCTCCTCTTTTTTAGCTTGAGGAAGATTAACCCTGAGCTAACATCTGTGCCTATCTTCCTCTATGTTGTATGTGGGTCACCGCCACCGCATGCCTGCCAACGAGTAGTGTAGGTCCACACCTGGGATATGAATTCACAAACCCAGGCCACCGAAGTGGAGTATGCCGAACTTAACCACTATGCCACGGGCCAGCCCCTGATTTGCATTTTTAAGCACATCATCTTCAATAAAACTCCACACTCGCCCTTCAAATACTGATGTTCTTATGTACATGCAAAGGCCAACCAGCTGAGAGAAGCTCTAGCATTGGGGTGACTAACTGTCCTAGTTTGCCCAGGACAGAGGGGGACCCCAGGACAGGGGATGTTCAGTACTAAAACTGGGGAAGTCCCAGGCAAACTGGGATGAGTGGGTCATTCTAGCTGGTAGACGTGGGCGTGTGTCCAGGAGAGCAGGCCTTGAAGGGACAGCCGCTGGGAGGGGCAGAAGGCACCGGAATCCACGTGGGAGACAAGGACAGGGAAAGGCAAGGTGGCTAATATTTGCTTTACATGGAGGGACACACCGTGAAATTCCCATTTACAACTTCTACCTGCCAACGAAAAGTGACACCAGCGTGAATTTAAATTCCTACCCTGAGCAGGAGAGGTAAGCACTGGAAATTGTGATGGGGAAAGGCAAGAGGTGTCAAATTCTCCTCGAGATGGAACCGTCGCCCACATTTCACGTTAATTAGCACAAGAGATGAGAGGCTGCCCTAAGCCGGAGCCTGGGGACCGAGCTGTGCCAACATGACAAATACAAAGCCTTCACACATCACTGGTTCCTTTCTGAAATGCATTTGTTTAAAACAGACAAGAGTCATCTACTAACACAAACCATCCAAATATACACACGCGTGCCCATGAGTGTGTGCATGCGTGCATACATACACATGCACCCCCCTCGCTGTAGTGTGGCTCACTTTGAACCCTCTTTAGGGACATTTAGAACTCAGGGTCACTAGAGGGATTTTATCATTACAAGGTCTCCCTTATGCCACAGTGGTTCTGACCCCAAGGACTTCTCTGGCATTGAGGTCAAGGTCGGATCATTGTCACTGGGTGGAAACCCTGTCGAATGGCAAATTCCAGTTCTGTAAACTTAAAGAAACCCACTGAGACTAGACCCGTGATTCTCAACCCCGGCTGCACATGAACAGTCCCCTGGGGAAACTTTAAAAAACACAGATGCCTGGCCTCCACTCCAGACTAACTGAATCCGAATCCCTGGGTGTGGGGGCCCAGGCATCTGCATTTTTAAAGCTCCCTAGGTGATTCTGACACTGAGCCAAGGTTGAGAACCACCGCTCTCCCTCAGGAGTTGGCAAATTTTTCCCATCAAGGGCCAGATAGCAAATTTCTTAGAGTTTGTGGGTCACATAGTCTCTGGCAATTAGTCAACTCTCTGGTTGTGGTGGAAAGCAGCCAAGACAATACATAAATGGGCATGGCTGTGTTCTAATAAAACTTTATTTATAAGAATAGGCAGTGGGCCACAGTTTGCCAAGCCCTGCTCCAGACTCCACAAGCCCTACTGCCTGATTTAAGCAGCCTTTCTAGCTGTACCCCTCACAGCCCAACTTCTAAATTCAGTTTCAGGCTTCAGAAGCAGGGGTTTGTTTGCATTGTTTACTGTCATAAGAAAATCAAAGAGTGGTGGCGGGGTGGATGGGCCAGCAGGTGTGTGGGGGGGAAAGAAAAGAAGCAGAAAACTGAGTGTTAGGGACCTGCAAGTCAGGGAAATTCACTTGGATTGTCTCCTCCCGTCACCAAAACCATAAGAAAAATCACATTTGGGCAACCAGACTTTTAAGTAATTCTTGCCTTTGTTTTCCTTTTTTCAGCAACTGGCCTTTTTCAAATCAAGGTATGTCACCTCCTCCTCTCCCCCTCATCTCCTACTAAATAATGTGCCCTTTGTCTGAAGAATCCAGGGAACATTGAGATGAAAAATAACCACAGTCATCTTTGATCTTTTTTCTTCTTCTTTTGTAAAGTTTAAATGGAAACAGCTTAAAAAAAAAAACAACAGTGCTACTTGTAGGTAAAATTTCTCAGTAGATTAAAATTTTGTTCAAGAGTTGTAATCTTTGCCTCCATTTTCCACAAAAAAAAACCAAAATTATTCTGCCTCTCAGAGCATTCAGCAATCCAGTTTTCTGGTTGGAGAGGCCCTGAAATACGGAGCGTAGCTTCCCATCCAACACTGCCCTAAAGACACTCACACAGAGTCTGCGTGAATTCCTCCCAGGACGAGGCGCTCAGCACCTCTCCAACATCAGGCTTCCAGTATCTCAAAGCTTGTCTTGTGGAAAAGGGGAAAGTTCAGTGGGTACAACCAGGAGCAACAGTCAGGAGACAGAGGATGACAGGTTTTGGTTTGAGATCAGGAAACTAGGCCCTCAGAGCAGACCAACAGTGGAACGGGCTGAAAGGCCAAACATTTCCAGTTCTTCAAATCTTAACATTTTAGAGAAAAACTAAAAACACACAGATACTCTACGTCAGATGATTCTGACAGGAAGCCCTGGTAAATGTTTTTCAGATGAGCTAGAAGAAGGTTTTGTGACTTCTCTTGAAAACGACTGTCATTCCTCCCTCCAGACACAATATGAAAACTACTCCTTGTCACAGGCTTGTTAGGGGTGAATTTGTATTTGAAAATGAATCCGTACATGTATCGAGGAGACGAAACCATACTAGTCCACTGAGAGAAGGGACACGTCCTATCACTAACAGACTCTTGAACAGACTCTTAGACAAGAAGGCAGCGGCTACTGTGAAGAGTCAGGTTTTCCCCTCCGGGGCAACAGGAATCTCGTAACCAGTTGAATTTCCTTTTTCACTTTGCTGTCAGGAAATTCTTGATTAAACTTGAAGTCCAAGTTTAACAAATGAGCGGGACTGTGGCCTGTGCCTCTGAAGGCTAACTCTCCCCCAGACTTCAATTTTTACAAAAATATTATTTGATTCAGATTCTTCTGTTTATATATTTTTAACTTTATTTTATGGTATATTTTAAGGTAAGCCACCTTAAATGTTTTTGTTCAAGAAAGTGGGGTATAATAAACAGATGAACAAACATGTCAATGAGTAAATCCACAAGTAAACAGAGTGTCTTGTCTGTCGTTGTCACCCCCGCCCCCTCCAGTACCTGGTGTGTTAGATGCTTGTTGAATAATTGAATGAACGAATGAATAAATGAATGGAAAACCCATCTGTCAGTCCACTCATTGCACTTGGCCTCTGAAACCACCATGCTCCTTCTGATACAGCCTGGATCACTCAGTTTCCATCTGTGACCCTGACCTCTAATCTGTTGATCTAACTTCACCAGCGTGCCTCTAGGAACAAAACCTAAGTCTCCTCCCTTTTTGTACCTGCCCCCTGCCACCCCCAGCTCCTGCTCACAGTATTGCTCAGGCTGTTAATGTGAGCCACAACCCAGGGGGAACCCACCAGACTGAAGCAAGACAGTCCGGATGAAGACACCCAGGCACCAGTATGGGGACCAGCTCTGCAGTGCGCTGGGCCGAGGGCCCAGTGAACATCCATCCTGGGGGACGGTCACTATAGCTCTGTTGGTGAGACTCTGACCTGGAATCCAAGCTGCCACTTGGGGCTGTCCAGGGCACTGAGACACCAGGAAGGGAATTCTCCCAGGCTACCATTTTCTTCGCCCAGGTTCAGGTCCCCAGAGCACAAGCCTAAATCCTTAACAACCACCACCCGCCCATGTGGCCAAGAGCCACGTCCGGCCCAGGTTAAGCATCTTGGCACTTGGCTTAAATGAATGGCCAATTACGGTGCAGCGTCTGACTGCCCCTCAGGAAGAAAAGAGGTGCTGTGCCCTGAGGCACCATTATGCATGAAGTAATCTTCATGACTCCTTAGAGATTCTGACTGTGTGCTTTTTGTTGCTAAAGCCGCTGTGTGTCTCTGGCTCACCACGCGCCCCGCACTGTGCATGCCGCCTCTCTTTTCTCTGACCAGTGACCCTATGAGCGAGGGACTGTCATTGTGGTGTGCACCCCCTGCGTGCTCTGCGGGGCACCCCTTGTATGGCATGCCCCTCCCTGGCCGGTGATCCAGGCGATGAGGGCAGTGGGGCCCTGGAAGCCAAGGACACAGCCACTGGATCAGGGTTGAGCCTGAGTGCCTTCTTGGGAATTCAGAATGGGACCGATTCCAGCCTCCACCTGGCTGGTCCCTCGAATGGACCGGGCGGCATGGAGGCCATCTGCTGCCACGTGGACGGGAGAGCAAAAGGTCAGTCGGGAACTAAGAAAGACACAGAGATGAGAGACGGGGTGAGAAAGATGGAGGGGGAGAGCATGCAAAGGAGAGTTCCGTTCCAGCCTGTTCCTGAGGCCCCTGCACTCTGGCCTTTGAATTCAGTGGCACCCACGGTCTTTTCTTAAAGTAAATGCAATCTTTTCGCTTAATCACGCTCTCCTGGGTTTCTGTTGGTTACAATTAAAAGCATCCTCACTAATTTCTTCAAAAAGCAAACTGCAAATGAAAAAAGAGAGATGAAGGGACACCTGGAGAGGAAGAAGGCTTAACGGACACCAACTGATTGCAATGCGTGGTCCTTATTTGGATCCCAATTCAAACCGACTGTTTTAAAAATAAAATGATTGTATTCTGAAAGTTCAAAAACATAACTAAAATAAATTCTTAGAAAAATATAAAATGCCAAAATTAGGGCAAGAAGAAACTGGGAATTTAAATAAATCAACAAATGTTAAAAAACAACAATGAAGAATCCTTAACTTGAATGTTCCTGATTCCCATTTTACAGATGCACTACCAAAGCAGGGACAAGTTTGGTCACCCTTCTAGTAGGTAACAGAGCCAGGTTTCACACAGAGGCCTGGCCCCAAAGCCTGTGTCCAAACCGTTACACGGCACTGCCTCCCAACCTCGACCCTGACCAGTACGGCCACCTCACAGACTTCCCTGTAAATCAGGATGGACATCATTACAAGAGCTATTCTTACTCCTTCCAACTTAGGTCACTACCTCCTGCAACGCTGCCTGCCGTCTTGGCAAGTCCCTCTGCGATGGAGGCATACTGTCAGCAGTTATTAGCAATCTCACAAATTTCAGTCAGTTCTCCCGCACTAAACTGCATCTTCTACAAGGGAGGAACCCTATCTTCAAGAGTCGAAAAGCTAGAAAAAGGCTTCCCTGGGGGAGCAGGCCTGAGGTGGGGGAGCTAGGGTGGGAGAATACTACTTTTATTATAAGCTTGTCAGTATATTTTATTTTTTTAACTACATGAATACAATTGATAGAAATTTTAAGTTTTACTTAAAAAAATTATTATGCACTCAACCCTGTGCATGGTGCAATATTTCTGATCTTTTGTCCTCAATACCATTGGGGGAAATATTTACAAATGTAAGATCTGACACGGGAATTTTCTGTTTATGAAATTAATAGATGCCTGTAACAGAAAACATCAGAAAATACAATACACATGGATTAAATTATTCCAAGACTGCTTATTTCCTTCCATTCTTCCTTCTATTTAACATAATTTGACCACATTATGTATGCAATGTGGTATTCTGTGTGGTGGGCACTGTTGGTTGCCTGGCCTATATCTTTTCTCAATTTTCCTGAATGGTAGGAGTTGTTGTTGTTATTATTATTACTATTATTAATACAATTTATCGTGCTCTTTCTCCATCATTGTATATCTGCTGTGTTGGGGAAAGCGACAGATAACTTATCTTAGTTTATAGGCACAAGGAACCAGACACATTCAAACCTGACAGTGCAACTGGCACAACCCTTCACGATCCTGGATTTCCAGCCCTGGCTGCAACAACAGAGTGAAACTTTGTGACTTTCTCCTTGGGAAGAAGGTGGATGAATTCTGATATGAAGAAGGTACGTGTATGTTGGGTAGCTAATGGGGTAGACTCTAGCGGACACTGCTGGCTGCCTCACCAGTTTGCATTCTTCCCTTCTTCTCAACCAATGGAATCCTGATTTAAAGTCAGCAAGCTGCCTAGTTTAAAAATGATCATTTCCCAGCTTCCCTTGCAGGCAGGGGTGGTCACATGACAAAGCTGGGCCAATGAAGTGGAAGTGGAAGTTAGGGGGTGGGGTTTCCAGGAGTGCTCTGTACAAGGGAGCAGAGAACACTGGTGTGTGGGCTTTTTCCTTCTCCTGTAATGGAGCTGTGAAGTTGGAAACACAACAGCCACTGCTAAGAATGACTGAGCAGGGAAGAGAAGTAGCTGGTTCCTCGATGGCCCTGCTGGGCCCCAGAACTGGCCCCAGCCTGCTTATCTCTGGCGTCATCATATGAGATAAATAAATCCTCCTTGATGAAGTCACTGTGAACTGGGTTTTTGTTACCTGCAGCTCAACACAATCCTAACTGATACAATACCCGTCCTCTTGTTATTATAAACCCATCACAAACCTTCAACGCTCTCCCAACCATATCCCTCTTGTTGGACGGTTAGGCTAGTTTCAGTGTCTTTGGCTGCCATAAATACTTCAGTGAGGAGCACTTTATGTGTAAGCACTTGTGGCCCTTACATTTCTACAGCACTTTACAATCTGCAAAAACTCCTTCACCTCCGTTCTCTCATGACGCCAGAGGAAAATGACTCAAGACGGGATGGCTCAGCGGCCAAATTAGAAGCAACGGGCTCTCTGTGATGTCTTCTCTCTCCTTTATGTTCCCCATAACATCTAAGTTCTGCTCAGAAAGCCGTCCAACTTCACTAAATAGTGGCTGCTGAGGCCAAGCGAGAAATGAGAAACAATTACAAATTGTGAAGAGCTAGGGACATGTCATCCAGGTTCTAAAACCCTGCAGATTAACCCTCTTGGAGGTCACCCTCTGAAGCCAGGAAGCCTGTCTCTAACCGCAGGGTGCAGGGAACCAACGACTGGAAGAGATTAAGGCAAACACGAGGGCTCCTAAAGACCGTGTATTGCTTGGGGCCTCTGAACACATGGTGGGATTGGACAAAAGCCTCAGAGACGATGAGCCAAATGTCTGTGTGTCGGGGGGTGGGCTGGTGGAGCAGGGGGTTGACTGGGAAGAATAGGTATTAGAAAAGGTGGCAGAGACTGTGAGATCTTGGAAAGGCATCAGGAGAGGGCTGGTTCTTAACGACATTACAGGAAAGCTGCTCCAGGGACCACCTGGAACCAAGCATCACTCCCTCTAAACTCTAGGTTTCCTGAAAGCAATTTTTATTTTCCAGGTGGTGTATGCATTCGGCGTCTGCACGCAGTGATCCCACGTGTGTGTATAGCGGGGTGGGAGTGTTGAGGGGCCAGACAACACCCATCTTCTTAGTCCCTAGATGATGTTGATGTAAAACCGCCACCTGCCATCTTGTATTCTGCAAAGGCTCGGTGCCTCTGCACTTGATGTCAGTTTCATAGATGGAGTCCCAACATTCTAGCTATAAAATGAATCCCATGTTCTCATTGACCGACCCTAGAAAATCAGAGATGTCAATCAGAGATGTCATAAAAGAGACTTATCTCCGAGTCAAGTGGTTGTTGCGCTCTTTAAAACACATTTCTTCCCTTGTCCAATTTTGAATGTCTTCAATTTTATATAGAACTCATTTATTATAGAACAAGGAGGATCTGGTGTCAAAACCACCAAGGTCATCTCTTACCCTTGACTGTGAAAACCAGGAAGCTATATACATCACGTTCCGGGCTGGGCACTTGTGAGGTGGGTGTTAATATCTCCATTTTACAGATGAGGAAACTGAGGCTCAGATAGGTGAGGGAATTTAGTGCTCAAGATCACACAGGAAAAAAACAAAAGGAATTCTAAATGTCTTAGGCAAATTCGCCCTAATCCTGGAGTGAGCAGTGTCACAGAGAGAATTGTTGGGCCTTTGTTAGGGAATGGCCCCTCCTCCCGCTGTTCAATTACTTCTTTCATAAGGAGCAGTTGGAACCTTCCGGGTCTGGTGGTTTTCCGAGACATATTCCTTTAGTTTGCTTATTCTCAAAGCTGCAGGCCCAGGTCCTCGACTCTGGTCCAAGGGCTGGAGCCAGGCCTCGGGTCTCTTCACGCAGAGAGGAGTTTTCTGCCCTCGGCCCCTGCAGAGGGGAAGGATTAGACAGGCAAAGCCCAACTTGATTGAAAAATAACTTCCCTCCAGGCTGCTTTATGGCTTTGCGCCTCTTCCCTCCAGCTCTCGCGGAGTCTGGCCCTGAGACCGGTAGACTCGGGGTGGTCCTCGCTTCTCCGAGGGGCCGGAAATTACCAGAGGAGCGCCAGGGGGTGCCGAGCAGGCCATCTGAAGTAGAGCAGCAACTTATTAATGTTTTTAAAAAGTTTAAAAGTGAACACAGCGCACTGTAAGGAGTTGAGGGGCTCTGGCTCCACCACGGACTAGCCCTGTGATGGTGGGCGAGGGGCTTCCCTCACTGCCCCCGTCTGTAAAGTGGGGGGGGCATCCCCAGCACCACGGGGTCGGCGTGAGGATGAAATGAGAGCTGGTGTTTACAAAGGGCTCAGAACCTGACCCACAGCAGTGACCGCAGAGGGGACAGCCCCAGCCCGTGCCTGAATGAGCGCATCTACATTCGTCAGACCAGCCAAAGCCGGTTTCTGGCACCCCTTCTGAGCAGTGCAGGATCTGGCCTTGCCCAAAGAGAGGTCTGGGCTTTGCCCCAGCTTCTGGGAGTAAATTGGGTCATACCTGAGAGGACTGTGCTTGTCTACAGCAGGGGCCGACCACACCAGATCTTGTGTGGGGTTGGCACACCAGAAGGACCCACCATGCGATTTAGGGTGGGAGCTGCGGGTCACACAGTATCAGTCAGCCTGGAGACTGAGTTCAACCACGTGGGTAATCAATCAATCAACCATACCTACGTCACGAAGCCCCAATAAAAACTCTGGGCACCGAAGCTCGAGTGAGTTCCCTAGTGGGTCACTCTCTGTGCATACTGTCACAGGTCGGTGCCAGGAGGTTGACATGAGTGTAACAGCTTTAGTGAGTTCTATGTCTTTCTACTGAATTATCAAACCTGAGGGGTGGTTTTGGGAGCCCTGGAACTTGCAGTTGGGGTCAGAAATGAGGGTGGTCTTGTGTGGAGACCATTCCCTCAACCTTCACAGTTTGGCGAACTCCAGGCAACTTCCCTGACACAAACCCTCCTGAAGCTTCACGCCCACTGTCACCCCCAACCACCCAAACTGGAAAGGATGAGTGGACAGAGGAAGGGAGCTTATGCCTGACTAAGTGGAGTGTTTTCCAGATGCGATCTCATGGGTGCCTCAGTTTACATATCTGTAAAATGGGACCCACAGCGCTTACCTCTCCAAGTTGTGAGTTGCCCAAGGTCTCACAGCTAGGGAACAAGAACACAGGATTCAACGCCATGGCCTATGCACTCTGCACACAGCCACACTACCTCTAGCGGGGCTGAGGTCAGCCTGGGGGTGAGACAGGCCCACCATCAGAAGGGGGTCTCACTCCTATGGAAAATGCTGTTTAATACATATTAATCATCACACGTACAAATATGGATTAAGTCTCACCCACATGCTTGGGGATGTAGGGCAGTGTCACCTAACACTGCCTGGTCTTGTCATGACAACCACCTGGGGTGCTCATTAACACAGCTTCCCAGGCCCAGGCCCTGACTGAGAGGCTCCGAATGCCCAGGGAGGGGCCTGGGAATCTGTATGGTTAATATCCCACTGCGGACTGAGTCTCACAGGGGCAAGTTTGAGAACTGAGGTCAAGATGTAAAGGGTCTCGGTTTCCCCCCTGGCAGCACTGCTATTGGGCAAGTCTCAGGTTCCAGGCCTCGGTTTTCTCATCTATGCAAACAAGGTGATGATCGTGGCTGTCCTTTCTCACTCGTGGTACGGCTGTGAGGATGACAGGCTTGGGACAGGCCCAGCACCACGACCCAGGAGCCACAGTCACCCCTAAGGACAGCAGGTACAGCCCGTTCTGCCCAACGCTTGTTAGAAAACACAGATCGGTGCCAAAGCAATTTGATCTATTAGGGAACAATTTAAGCATGACAAGAATTTTGCATTTGCTGATGCACAATTTCATCTTCAGGAAACACTAGATGTATACAGAAAGCTGCACCCAGCTGCTCAGAGCTAAACAGAGCTACAGAGGAATACACAACACACACACATTCGTGTGTGCACATCTCAAACATCTACCAGCTACCTTGGTTCACCGTGTGTGTTATGAGCCACACTCGTCCACATCTCATGCTACAACCTGCTGTGGGCTGACTTGTGTCACCTGCAAATTCATATATTGAAGACCTAACCCCAGGACCTCCAAACGTGACTGTATTTGGAGACAGGGCCTTTAAAGAGGTGATTAAGTTAAAACGAGGCCTTTAGGGTGGGCCCTAATCCAACATGCCTGGTGTCCTTCTAAGAGGAAATCTGGACACACAGGAGGACACTAGGGGAGTGTGTGCACAGAGAAAAGACCACATGAGGACACAGTGAGAGGGCGGCCACCTGCAAGGCTAGGGGAGAGGCCTCAGGAGAAACCAAACCTGCCGGCACCTTAATCCAGGACTTCTGGCCTCCAGACCTGTGAGAAAATGAATTTCTGTTGTTTATGCCACCAGTCTGGTCCTTTGTGACGGCGGCCCTGGCAAACTACTACACAACTTTCCATCAGATCTCAGATCAGCCTCCTTGATCCACCTCACAACAGCTCACATGCCGCACCCTTCCCACGCCCAGTCCACAAGCAAGCTTCAGGCCTTTCTCACGGCAGGATGCCGTATTTATTATAGTCTTTACACACTTAACCAACCGACAGGTAGAAAACTGTGCTAGTTTTCCTTTCAGGTTCCCATCTCTTTTTTAAGGTGTGACTGACAAGTTTTTGAGTACTGTGGTCTTCCCTAGACTGAAGGTTTGTGTCCCCCAAATTCATACGTTGAAACCTAACCCCCAACGTGATGGTGTTAGGAGGGGGCACCTTTGGGGTGATTAGATCAAGAGGGCAGAGCCCTGATGAATGGGATTAGTGTCCTTCTGAAAGACACCCCAGAGACCTCCCTTGCCCCTTCTGTTACGTGAGGACCCAGGGAGAAGCAGGAGCCAGGCCCTCACTAGACACCGAACCTGCCAGCCCGTGATCTTGGACTTCCAGCCTCCAGAACTGTGAGAAATAAATTTCTGTTGTTTATACATCACCCAGTCTGTGGTATTCTGTGATAGGAGCCCCGACTTACTAAGACATGCCCCAGACCTATTTTCCCTTATTCTCATTTTTTTTTTTTTGGTGTGGTGATTTTTAGGAGCACATATGTCATGTTATAGCAGAACTGACTGTACTATTCTAAGCACTTCACCTAAATTAATTCTTTTAACCCTATGAGGCAGATTCTATTATTATCCCCATTTTATAAGTGAGGAAACTCAGGCACAGAGAGGTTAAGTAACTTGCCTACAGTCACACAGCTAGAAGTGGGCAGATCTGCAATTTGAGCCCAGGTGGTCAGGTCCAGAGCCCAGGCTCTTGACACCAGATGTACGGTGGCTTTATGGGTGGACACAAGGGGAACAATGCCCCCACACTTTCCTCTCTGTGGGCACCCTCTACTGGTCCCCGCCACCCACTCCTCTGCACCCCATTAGGAAGGACTTCCCGGCACTCCCCACATCATTTTAAATCCAATTCTGTTCACAAAAGAGCACAATCTGATCAAGCTCATGAATGTTTAATGAAAGGAACTCTCCCTGTTTTGTGAGCACAATGAATCTTGCCCAAGGAAATGACAACCAGTGGCTTTGTGATTCAACAGATAATGGCAGTGCTCAACACTCTGAAAATGCTTTCTCTATGAGCACGGTTTGCTCCCTATGAAAAGGCTGGCCTCCTAGAGCACACTCTACCTGCTGTGCCCACAGGAGGGCATGTGCCTTACGCTTGCTGAGTACTAAGTGAGGCCCCAACCCCTCACGTCTCAACCATCTCCTAAATATTTACTCAAGACGCTTACGTGACCAGAGAGAAGACCTGGTGGCTCCTGGCAGGACGTTCCTTAATTTATTCATTTAACAATGAAACTGAACAATGCACTGGACACATGACATGCGTCTGTGCTGGTACAGGCGAAAGACTGCTGAACACAGGGGCCAGTCTGCATCTTGCTGGGCACACCAGCACAGGAAAACCATGGGGGCAGGAGAAGACTCTATTGGCGGACGGGCCGCCAGCTCGGGAACTTCCCAGGTAGGGGTGGAGACGGAGCAGGAACGTGAAGGTGCAGTGGGGCATCAGCAGACAGGGAAGGGGAAGACAGAGGGCATTCCACACACAGGGACAGCGAAGGCTGGAGGGTGTCTGACGATGAATGGGAGGGTCCGAGACTTGTCAAGCCCCAGCTCCCTGGCAGGGAGAAGTGGGGCATAAACAGGGAGGGGCCCTCGGTGTGAGAGCCTTCAACGCCACCCACGGGGTTCCTCTGGTCCAAATATAAAATGAGGCTATTATTCCCACGGAGTCCTTACATTAGAATGTGTCGTCTTCCATCCTGGGTGACAGTTTACACTAGTCAGAATCTGAGAAGCAAACCACAGGCGAGAGTGAAATAGATGATTTATACTCTGTTCATCCAATTAAACAATTGTCCAGTACCTGCCGCCAACTGCCTCTAGATGAGGAAGTATTTCTTACTGTTTTTATTCATTGTCCCTCTGTGTCCTCTACAAAGAATAGATTTAAGCCATTCTCTTGGATGTGAAGGATGCCAACTGTAAATGAAGGTGTCTAGTCATTGACCAAGACCCAGCAGGAGCCACTTACAATGTTTTGCTAATCAAATAACTATGTGCTTAAGTGTTAAAAATATTTTAACTGCAGCTCATTAAGTCAAATTAATCTCTTTCAGTGAACTTGCATTACTTAACACATGAGGTGAGGAGAAGGGAGCTAACATTTCCAGAGCCAGGCGGTTGGCTAAGAGTGCTCATGAACACCACCTTGCTTAACTTTTACAACGATGATATGTTCAAACTCCCTCTTTTGGAGGCTGCCTCCTTGCTCCCCTGCCCCTGCCACATGGCTATGAGGGGTATGGAGCTACCATGTTCTAATATGCCCCCGTGTCCTAGGTCATGACCCCATCACATCTCAGAACCCTGCCCCCCCAGGTTAGATTGGCTTAGAGGACACGGGACCCCAGCTGAGCCAATCAGCCAGTTCCCTGAGAGCTTTGAACTTGAGACCACAGAGAGCATCAGGGATGTCTCTCCCATGACTGAAGCCATGAGACTTGAACTTGGGGGCTAATGGCAGCCACATATTCCTCTGGGTGGAGAAAGCTGGTGGAGAGAATTAGACAAAAAGCAGAGAGGAGCAGAGATGACAGAGGAGCAACACAGTTGGGGAGGCTTGAGTCCTAGTTTCCTTTCTTCCCGGGGCTCAGCTGCATCCCCCCACTGCCAGTGGCTTGTTTGGTTCCTCTTTCTTGAAATCCACAAGCAGATTTATTCCCTTTTGAGCTTAGGTTACTTCCAGGTCAGCTTCTGTCACTTGCCACCAAGAGTCCTAACAGGCAGGCATTATCATCACCGTTCACCAATGAAGAAACAAGGTGTGGGCACTTGCTCCAGGCCACGCTGCTAGAAAGTTTCAGAACTAGAGTTTGACCCCCAAATCTCTTTCTATTTTCAACATACCTTTGGGTATGTGCAACAGAAAGAACAGTCTCCAGGATTGATGCTATGGGTCCTGCTGGTTAGAACATGGGGTGCCCCTGGAGTTAAGGATATAAAGGCATCTGTGGAGACAGGAAGGTTCAGTTCTCCTCTATCCTTCCATCAAGCCCCCTGACCTCCAACCACCCGCAAAGAGCAAAGAGCCAAGGAGACAGCCCTCTCCAAGATGGCTGCTGTCGGGTGTTGCCCTGGCCCTGCATGGCCTTTGGAGTCTGGCAGAAGTTGGGTCCTCTCTTAGCTCCACCACCCAGCTGTGTGGTCAGGGGCAAACTGCTTAACTTCTCTGTGATAGGCTGAATTGTGTCCCCTCAGAAATTCATATGTTAAAGTCCTAACCCCCCAGTACATCAGGACTGACTGTATTTGGAGACAAGGTCTTTACAGAGGCAATTCAGTTAAAATGAGGTAATTAGGGTGGGCCCTAATCCAATATGACTGGTGTCCTTAAACACACACAGAGGGAAGACCATGTGAAGACACAGGAGAAGACGGCCATCCAGAAGCCAAGGAGAGAGGCCTGGAACAGATCCTTCCCTCACGGCCCTCAGAAGGAACCAACTCTGATGGCACCTTGATCTTGGACTGCTGGCCTCCAGAACCGTGAGAAAGTAAATTTCTATTGTTAAAGCACCCAGTCTGTGGTACTTTGTTATGGCAGCCCGAGCAAACTAATAGATGCTTTGAGATTCATTCTTCCCACCTGGGGATTACTGACGTGATACCTGTGGCCCGGGGTTCGGGGGTGTTGTGGTAAGAATTATAAATGAGACACACAAGGCACCAGTGCCATCGGCATGCCCGCAATGGTAGCTATTCTTTATGTTCCAATAATGACGCGGCCCCAAGAGCTGCAGAAGTTTCTCTGCCCTTTGCTAGCCTTTCAAGGAAGCCCGTTTCCTTGACAACAATCTCCCCAAAGGAGGTGACACGTTTCCAGCTTTCCTGAACAGACGGCTCTAATCTGAAGGGCTGGTGGGAAAAGCCAACTGCGTCTCTATGCACAAGGGACGGAGAAGCTTCCAGATATTGGTTCATCCCAAGAGAAGAGGGAATGGAAGTGTGTATGGTTCACTGGACGCCTCCAAAGAGCCCCATGTGGAGGAGAGGGGTGCTCTCAAGCACAGTGGGGTGCCCTGGCGGCTGACATGAACAAGTGCCGGCCTGGAGCCTCCTCTGGCCCGGCCTTGAGCCCCAGGGCTGAACCCTTAGGCCAGGCGGCCTGTGACAAAGAGCAAGAGCCAAAAAGAGAGTGCTGGTAGGAAATATCTTTGAGGAAACGGGGAGCATGTGGGGGCTGGCATCGCAGCCCCAGGTAACGGAGCGCATCTCCTGTGAGTGTGTGTGTGTGTGTGGTGTGTATGTGAGTGTGTAGGGTATATGGTATGTGTGGTGTGTGCGGATGTTTGTGGATAGTGTGTATATTTGTGTGTGCTGTGTAGTATGTGTGTAGCATGTGGTGTGGGGGTATGATGTGTGTATGGTGTGTGTGTTTGTGTAGTACGTACATATTTGTGTGTGTGTGGTGGGTTTGGGTGTGTGTAGTATATGTGAGGTGTGTGTGGGGATGTTTATGTGGGGGCATGACGTGGGTGGATGTTTTTGAGTATATGGGGGTGTGTGCGTGTGTAGTGTATACGGTATGTGTGGTATATGCAGGTATGTGTGTGGTGTGTGCATGGGTGTGTTTGTGTGGAGGTATGACATGTGTGGGTATTTTTGTGTGTGTGTGTGTGTGTGTGTGTGTGTTGAAGGGGTTGCTTCTGGACCTGGAGGCTGGAGCAATGAGCAGGGCCCGCCAACCAGGGCTGGGAAAGGAGAGGGAGCCGACCAGAGAGCGCCTCCTGCGGGCAGGAATGGAGGAGGTGACATGCCTATGTTTGGTTGGGACACAGGACAAAGCTGGAGAGCTCGGCCCCCCACTGGACCCCGGCCGTCCACCGGCTCCCCCAACCCCAGACTTGACCTCAGGTGCGAGAGCAGGGAGGAAATGCCGCGTGGACAAGCCTGGCGGGTGCCAGAACACGTACTCCACAAGGACATGGGTGGACACCCCGCCCACCCTCGCCCGGGCCCTCCTGGTGTTTCGAGAAACGTTTGGGAGGAAACAAGAAGGCTGAGTTCCCACAGAGCCCCTGGGAACAGGCCAGAAAAACACGACCTTGATCTGCTTGGGGATCCTGTCATTATGCCTAGTGGGGGGTGGGGGTGGGAAAGGCGTTTACTTGTCTGCATCTTGCCCCCCTCCCGGGCATGAACTCCCCGAGGACCACAGGACGGCTTCTTCCTTTGAGCCTTCCCCCTGGCCAGCACAGGGTGGACACCTGTCCCCAATTATGTGCAAGTGCTGCTGAGCTAATTATGGACAAAAGCATCATGTCCAACTGCAAATCTCTGAGTGCTTAAACCCCCAAAGGCTCTTCATAACTCAGGACTCCTCACTGTGCTGACGCGTGACCCCTGGGCCTGGCCCACCCGCTGCCCAGCTGCACCAACCCTTCCTCTCTCACACCCACCCTGGACCACTATTCCCTTTGCTGCCACACATCTTTGTAACTCCCTAACATGCTTGCTTGCCGTGCCTCCGGGCCTTTGCATATGCCGATCATGCTGCCTGGAACACCCTCCCTGTACTTCTCCATCTACTTGTCAAATTCCCCAGATGCCTGCCCTGCCGGTCCTAAGGTGAGCAGGCGCCTCCTCTCTGCTCCCCACTATTGCAGCACCCAAGATTCTGTGTATAATGACTTCCTCGTCATTACAGCCTCACTGCCCCCCACAGCTGCCTGGCATTCAGGGAGCACATCATTCACTCAGTCTTGCATTTTTTTGTTCATTAAAAGAATGAATTAAATAAACAAATCTAATTAATGCATGAAATATTTGTGGAAAGAATCAAACACTTATTATATTACCAACTATCAGGTGGGTACAAAGAATTATAATAGACACATTCTCTGCCTTCAAAGAGCTCATGCTATTGTCACACAATAAGATAAAGGTATGGGAAAAATGACTAAAATCTTGCAGTTATGTCACAAGTCAAATCACTGGTAAACGGAATAAATATTGTGGGGTAAGACAGGGTAGGAGAAAGATTCTGGGAGGCTAGAGTGACCCTGGGAGGCTTCCTGGAGGAGGTGGTTTTGAGTCAGGTCTTGAGTGACTACACGACCCAGGTTATCCCCATTGACTAAAGGTAATACAGTTGATTCTCATTACTCACAGTAATTATCTTCTAGAAAGTCACCACGAACACCAAATTAGCAAATACTGAACTACTGCTCCTATGGGAAATATGGGGCTAGGTTCCTGTGAACCTTTGGTCACAACATTTTTGTCAACTGATCAACACATACCTTGTTTTCTGTGTGTTTCTGTCGAAAGACACCTTATTTAATATCTATTGTCGACTCATGAACACCGAACTCATGGCCAACAGCATTGTAACGAGGCTTACCTAACACGTGTATTTTCTCCATGAGGCACAGCACTGTCTTCTTGCACTTCAGCACTGAGTGTGGGGCCATTTAAAACAGCGAAATCACCAAGAAAAAACACAAAAATGCTAAAAATGTGGCACAAACTAGACCTCAAAAAGGACCCTTGTTTGCAGCACGAGAGCCGGAACAAGAAGAGGCAGATTGTCGCTTTGTCCCATCGCAGCTGGGAATGTGTGCATTACATGACTCAAATTTTTTGCCACTCTGCACATCTGCAAATGACTGCGAAGGCACCACAAGCACTGATTTGAGGTTACAAAGGCGCACTGCATATATGGAATCCGTGAATAGTGAGCATCGACCGTAATTAACAGCAGCCCCCTTTTCACTCTCAAAAGTTTGAGAGTCACGAAGGTCTTGGGGACTGGCGCCTTTGCAGTGGGACCCAGCAGAACACATAATTCCTGTGGGGTAGGGTGGCTCTTTCGACTCGGCCATCCCAGGCTGCCTGCAGGTGTGCAGGCTTCTCCCTCCCATCCCCACTGAAGGCATGCGTGCCCCAGACAACACGGGGATCCCCACAGCCCATCTCCTGCTCGCAGCGAGAACCTGGAAGTCATCACTATCCACTGCCCTGGCCTCCGAGAGCATCCATCAACTTCGCTCTGAGAAGGAACGAACCCCGACAATCTACAAGTAGCTCCCTCTCCCAGATGCCTTTCTCAGGAATTTCTCCTCCAAGCAGCAGCTCAGCTCAGGTCTCAGGAGAGCCGGCATCAAAGCCTGGATGACAGACGCTGGGGCTGGGCCAGCGTCCGCGTCTGCATCTCCAAGTGTCCCGGGAAATCAATCTGAACTTCCATGGGTCTCCAATCTTGATTGATTGTCAGCAATCAAGTGTCATCGCCTGTTCAAAGGCATTAAAGCCATTCTCCGAGCTAGGCTCTCAGGGACTCCCTAGAAGTTGACTTTTTCTCACCTGCCCCAGGGTTACCCCAGTTTTTGGCCTGGCTACTGAAACTTAACCTCCCCAGCTATTCTGTTCTCCAGAAGGCCAACCTCACCTCCCTCCACAAAAGACAAACAAATACATTCCAGGGACCAGAGGACAGCTCGGCAAGCTACGACCTGAAACATAACCTAGAACAAGCAAAGAGGCAGCCAAGAGATATCTACTTGGCATCTATTAAATGCCTAACAAAAATAGATGGCATTTCCTGAGCGCCTGCTGTGTGCCGGGCAGCCACTGTGCCACATGCTTTAGAGGTATCACCTTATCCAGTCTTGCTAAGTTCAGGGTAGGGGCCACTCTTTTCCCCATTTTCCGGATGAGGGAGTCGGGCCTAGGGAGTCAGGGAATGCGCCCTGGGTCACACAGCTTGTCCTTCTGGGAGGTGGAATGTGAAGCCATGGCTGGGGCTCAGAGGCCAGCTCTTAACTACTGTGCAGGGAGCGCCACCCCAGGCTTGGCCGAGCCAAGCCAGTGGACATGTGGCTCCCAGGGCCGGGCACCTCGCAGGCCTCAATGACCGGGATACTGATGAGAGAAGAGAGCAGCCACAGCCACCCAGAGAAAGGGCTCTGGTATGGCCCCGGAGGAGATGGAGTGACCTGCTCACTTCACCCCAAATGCAGAATTTCAATGACGAAGCCCTAAAATTTACTTGGAATGTGAATACGCATTTAGAATAACTGGATATTCGAGTTGGAGGGGTCGGGGACAGTGTTATGGAGTGAATGCGTCCCCCCCAAAATGCATATGTTGAGATCCTAATCCCCAGTGTGATGGTTTTCAGAGGTGGGGCCTTTGGGAGGTAATTAGGTCATGAAGCCCTCACAAAAGTCCTTAAAAAAAGGACCCCAGAGAGCTTCCTAGTGAGGACACAGTGAGAAGACGCTGTCTATGAACCAGGAGCGGGCCCTCACCAGACACCTAACCTGCTGGAGACTCGATCTTGACTTCCAGCCTCCAGAACCGTGAGAAATAAATTCCTGTTGTTTATAAGCCACCCAGTCTGTGGTATTGTCATAGCAGCACAAGAGACAAGCTTTGCAGAGCCTGAAGTAGCCACCAGGGATGAGGTGGGGGTGCTGGGAGAAGAAAGGAGACCTCGAACAAGTCCTATAAGCTGAGCCTCAATTTCCTGGAAAATGGACATCATCGCCGTGCCCACCTCGTGGGGTTGTCGTGAGGACTGAGTTAGTGCCCGTGAAGAGCTGAGACAAAGGGATGGCACAGCAAATGCCCAGTAAGTGATGGTTGTCACAGTCATCGTCACCATCATCATTATGGCCTCAGACACTGCAAGTCCAGACTGAACACCACCATTCCCAATGGGGCCTTTTGAAAAAGAAGCCTGTTACTGACCGAGTGCTGGCCAGGCAGGTGCCAGCCTTGAGCTTGGTGTTCAACACACCCGCACCCTGTTTGATTTAATCCTCACCCAAGCCTGGTGCGCAGCAGTGGGAAGACTGTGACCTCCGGGCAAGATCTGGATTCTGACTCTACTCATCCACTCGGCAGCTGAACAACTCTGGGTCAGTCCTGTAAATGCCCCGTCTTCAAACTCGGGGAAGTCACGTATCCAAATGCTCAGTCAGAGACAGGGCTCAATAGACAGCCAGTATTTTCACAAAGCCACAGAGGCTCAGAAAGGTCAAAGCTATATCCCTAGAAACTCAGGAGGAAAGAGTCACACCCAGGCTTCCCAGCCTCCTTGCACTTCACAGGTCAGCCCACCGCCTCTGTGGGCATGTTTGGAATAAACAGTATGATGGTTAATTTTTTATGTGTTGACTTGACTATGCCATGCACCCAGATACTTAGTCAAACATTATTCTGGATGTTTCTGTGAAGGTGTTTTTTGGATGAGATTAACATTTAAATCAGTAGATGCTGAGTAAAGCAGATTGCCCTCCATAATATGGGTGGGCCTCATCCAATCAGTTGAAGGCCTTCCTAGAACAAAAACTGAGCTCCCCAAGCAAGAAGGGATTCTGCCGGCAGACAGCCCCTGGACTTGTACTGCAACTCTTCCCCAGGTCTCCAGCCTGCCAGCCTACCCTGCAGATGTTGGACTCGCGAGCCTTGATAATCGCGAGAGCCAATTCCTTAAAATAAATCTCTCTCTACATACACGTCCTGTTGGTTCTGTTTCTCTGGAGACCCCTGATTAATACACACAGGTATGAGCTGTGGCATGTGGAATGTGGGAGACGGGTGGAGAAAGGCACTACCTGGGAATCTGACCTCCTGTCTGCAGTAATTTGCAATTGCTCCAACCATATCAATTTCTCATTTTCGCTTCCCAGTGAATCACATTTCGAGCAGCTGGCTGGGATCAGAAGGAACAAGGCATTCTTTTCACGCTCAGACAGCACTGTTGAACATTTACCTTCCAGTAGCCTGAAGCAGGCAGAGGAGGAAGGGCCTCCCTCTGACTTTCTCCAGCCTTGAGGAAAAAGAACACTCTGATTTAATGAATTCGAGTTTGAATATAATCAGATTTTCTCTATAGCAACAGCCCCACCACACAATCCTCTGGGAGCTGCAAGCAATGAGCAGCCATCTCTGGGTGAAAGCCATCTCACACGCAGGCCACGGGAAAAGCTGCCATGGATACGTGGACAACAGAGCTTTGCATGTGACAGCCACGTCTAGGCCTCGGCTGTAGACCAGAGCGAAGTGGGAGTAAGCGAGCCGTGCCACGGTCCTTTGATTCGGCAGCTTATAGGTGTTTCTGTAAAATTATGCTTCCCCTCCGACTGGCAGATGGACTGAAAAGTGGTCAGGCAGCCTAACCCAAGTCAGAACAGAAAGGGCTTGATCCCAGCTCGCGACTCATGATGAAGGTGATGGCACTTTGTGTTCACATCTTGCCTTTCAACTCATGGTCGCAAAGGACACTGATGTGGCCTCTTGACTGTGGTCGACAGGCTTCCCTCCTGGGTCCCCAGGCCCGGCTGCCTGCCCACCAGAGGTTCGTGCACCCCTCCAAAGTGTGGAGACGCTCTTGGGAGGCGATGGCATCTCCCGGCTGCTGCAGCTAGCTGGGGTCATGTGACAGAGTTCTGGCCAATGGAATGGGGTGGAAGGATGTATGTCACTTCCGGCCCGGCCCTACGCCCTCCCACGTGCTCCTGCCCTCTCTCTCCTATCCCATCTACTGGCTGGAGGGTGGACCTTGTGTGAGTGAGAAATTAAGTTCTGCTGTGTTCAACCCCTGCAGTGTGTAGGTTTATCTGTTACAGCAGCCAGCGCTCCACTAACACAGGTTTCCAGAGCCCAAGGAGGTAGGATGACTTGGTCAGGGCCCAACAGCCAGCAAGGGGGAGGCCAAGCCCAGGACTCAGGCCATCAGTGGGGACCCTCCCCTGAGGACGAGCCACATCTCTTTGCCAAGCCACGGTCCAGTTAGCGCTGTCTTTGCTGACCATCTTCCCATCATCATTACCTAATTCAATGTTTTTAAGGTAATTCAATGAAAAATAATTCCCCATTATATTTGCCAAGTGCCTCATTCATTTTTCTTGAGATATAATGCACATACCATATACCTATTTAAAGTACAGGTCAGTGGTTTTGAGTATATGCACAGAGTTGTGCAAACATCACTACAATCTAATTTTAGAACACTTTCATGAAAAGAAGTCCTATAGCCATTAGCAGTCATTCCCCATCCCCCACCCCCAGGCAAACACCAACATACTTTCTGTCTCTCTTGATTCGGGACATTTCATATAAATAGTCATATAATATGTGGCCTTTTGTGACTGGCTTCCTTCACTTAGCATAATGTTTTCAAGGTTCATCCATGTCGTAGCATGAATCAGTACTGCATTCCTTTTTATTGCTGAATACTATTCCGTAGTATGGATATACAACATTTTTTTATCCATCCATTAGTTGATGGACATTTGGGTTGTTTCCATTTTTTGAATAATTCTTCTATACTGCTACGAATATACATGAATGAGTTTTTGTGTGGATGTATGTTTTCACTTCTCTTGGGTCCATACCTGGGAATGGGACTGCTGCTTATGGTAACTTTTGGACATTTTGAGGAATTGCCAGACTGTTTATAAGGCAGCTGCACCATTTTACATTCCCACCAGCAGTGTATGAGGGTTGCAATTTCTCCACATCCTTGCCAACACTTGTTATTTTCTGTCTTTCTGATTTTAGCCATCTAGTGGGTATGAAGTGGTACCTCATTGCAGTTTCTAGTTCATTTTCATAATGACTAATGATGTTGAGCATCTTGCACGTGTTTGTTGGCCATTTGTTTACCTTCTTCGGAGAAATGTCTATTCTCCCCTTCGCCCATTTTTTTGTTTTTTTCCTGAGGAAGATTCACCCTGAGCTAACATCTGTGCCAGTCTTCCTCTATTTTGTATGTGGGATGCCGCCACAGAATGGCTGTCGAGTGGTATAGGTCCGCACCCAGGATCCAAACCTGCAAACTCAGGCTGCCGAAGCAGAGCATGCTGAACTTAACCACTACACCACGGGGCCAGCCCCTCCTTTGCCCATTTTTTAATTGGGATGTTTGTCTTTTTATTATTGAGCCATAAGAGTTCTTTATACATTCTGGATGCAAGTACCTTATTACATATGTGATTTGCAAGTATTTTCTCCCATTCTGTGGGCTGCCTTTTCACTTTCTTGATGATGTCCTATGAAGCCCAAAAGTCTTAATTTTGATGAAACCTGACTCATTTTTATAAATTATTCCCGATGAACCGATTATTCTGAACAATTCCGTCCCAGAACAGCAGCCATGCTCTCCCGGCCTGTCTGCAGAGACCACATCCCCAAGGAGCACGAAGATGATGCTCAAGATACGGGGATTTTCCGCTCTCCTCTCACATCATTTAAGAAGTATTCCCTACCTGGGAACAAAGTTGGCCTGAAGATACAAGTGACATTCATGCAATGGAATATTACGCAGCCACTAAAATTATGGTGCAGATCTACATAATGGCAGTATGTTTAAACAAATGAAGTGAAAGTATCAGGGAACCAGGCATCACCTAAGGTCTAAGCCTGTCTTTATTTTCCCCAATTGAGGCATAATTTACTACAGAAAAACAGGCAAAAGTTAAGTGTACAGCTCAATGAATTTTAACCTATGTGTGTATCTATATAACCACCACCCAGACCAAGAATATAGAACATTTCCATCACCCCAGAAAGTTCTCTCATGCCCCTTCCCAGTCCATATCCACCCTGTCCCCACCTATGGTACACACTATTTATTTTTTGTGTGTGTGAGGAAGATCAGCCCTGAGCTAACATCTGTTGCCGATCCTCCTCTTTTTGCTGAGGAAGATGGGCTCTGGGCTAACATCCGTGCCCATCTTCCTGTACTTTTTATATGGGATGTCGCCACAGCATGGCTTGCCAAGCAGTGCGTCAGTGCGCACCCAGGATCGGAACCTGCGAACCCCGGGCCGCCACAGCAGAGCGCACGTACTTAACCGTTGCGCCACTGGGCCAGCCCCGGTACACACTATTTTGACTTTTACCCCTGTCGATTAAATTTGCCTGTTCTTGAACTTCATATACACGGAATCACACAGTACGTAGTCTTTTGTGTCTCTTTTTTTTTGTTCTGTTAATGTTTTTGAGATTCATCCATGTTATTGTGAGTATCATCAGTCTGGTCTTTTTGTTATTGCTGTGCATTGTTCCATTGTGTGACTACTGCACGATTGGTTTATCGTCTTTTCTCAATGGACATTAATCCTGTCTTCCTTTAAAGAAAAATATAAATATTTGAATGGAGAAAAGTGTGGGAAAAAAAATGCCAAAATGTTGAACAGGGATTGCCCTGGGTAGAGCGAGGCACTCAGTCCACTGGTAGCAGAGGGAGGGAAGGAGGGAGAGCAGGAGGCTGGAGCAGGCTGTGAAGACGAGGAGACCCAAGGCGGAGGAGTTTGCAGGAGGCTGCTGGCTGGGGAGGTGGGACGGGGGAGGGCGCTCAAGGAAGAGGGGGACGAGGGAGGGGATTAGAGCAATGCTAGCTGCTATAACAGACCTCCATGGGGCCTGGAAAAGAACGGGGTGGGTGGGAAGCTCCAGAATGCCTGGAGATGAAGTCAGCCATCCATCCACACACACAACAGATCTCTCCTGCCCACCTACTATGTGCCAGGCCCTGTGCTGGGGGGCCGGGAATCTCGGGCATTTTAGCAGTAAATTCACTGGACACTTCTGAGCTCCTTGATGTCTGGGGCAGCGTTCAAAGTGTGGAGTGTGGTGGAGACAGATTCAAGTTCATCCTGCAACACACCAGCCGCATGTCCTGAGTTAGTCCATTCCTTCTTAATTTACCAGACACTCAAGTCAGGCTGTGCACCCAGGCCTGTGACGGATACCAAAAGAACCAGCCCGACACGGGCCCTGCCTGTGCAGAGTCATATTCTCTCTGTGCAGAGAGAAGACAGGCCAAACTCAAACTAATCAATAAAATAATCGTAGGTTGTTCATGAGGGATCCAGAGGGAAAACACCAGGGGCGAGGTATTGAAAATCCTCCCTTATTTATTCTAAAGTAAGTTTGCATAAATACTCACATGGTTCAAAATTCAAAAGGTATAATAAGTGAATAATAAAATAATAAAAGTGAGCTCTCTCTTCCATCCCCCTCTCCAGCCAGTCAATTTCCTTCCCCCAAAGCAAACAATTAATCATAGTTTATGTGAATTCTTCCAGAAATATTTTAGGCTTTTATAAATAAATAAATGCATGAATACACATACCCACCCTCCCTGTCACTCAGTTTAGCATAATCCTAAAGGACTGGACCCTGAGGAGTGAGGAGGAGTCAGCCTTGCAAAGTGTGGTGAGAAGAACATTCCAGAAAGAGGGATGAGCAGGTGAAGCCCCAGAGGACGTTCCGAAGGCTCAGAGGTGCGGGCAGAACAGTGTAGACCGGCTGTAATTAGGACCACTCTGAGGAAGTTCCCAGGGTGAGCCAGTGGATCGCCCCCCTTCCCACCCAAGGCTGCACATCTGGGTGAGCTCACCCCCTCCTCACCCCTACTCGGGAGAACTCCTCATCTGGTGTCAGGCCACCTGCTCGTCAGTGAGGAGGAGGTGGCGTTTATGAGACTATAGCTCACTTATAACTAGGAGCTGTAGGTGACCAGCTTTGTCATCTGGTAGGGCCTGACACCCCAGTCTGAGGTTGGCTCACCCCTAAACAAATAATACTCCCAATGCAACAAGCCACCTTCAGGAAGGGCCCCGAAAGGCTCAGCGACGTTTGTGACGGATCAATAACAATCATACTTATTCTTCACCCCCTAAGCTCAGGGCTGCATCTCAGAAATTGAACAACCTTGAATATCTAGCCCACCGCTAGGGGAGGTGGAGGAAGGAGGGCAGGTAAATGGGATGTATATTTGACCCATGCTTCTACAAATACTGCCTCTGCCCTCACCTGCCTGGTGTCCACTCTGACTACACACCTTAGGTCAATAATGATGATAATTGCTACCATCTCTCAGGTCCTCACTGTTTGCCAGAGCCGGTCCCACAATAAACTGCCTGTATGGGATCCTCTCTCAAAGACGTCTCAGCGGACCCATCTTCCACCAGCCCAGCCTGCACTCAGGACCTCACAGTGTCCACTTTGAACTCAGCTGTCCAAATCTGACCCCTCCGCCCCCTTCGGTTGTCAGAGAACACGTGGTTTACCTGCGTGGTCTGAAAGTTCTTTTACTTCCTTTTCCCTGTGCGTGTTGGTGGCAGGGAAAGGCAAGGAAGAGTCTTCTCCTTCTTATCTCCTCGGTTTTATTACCTTGGCTCTGGCTTACCAACCGGTTGCGTGCCATCCTTTATTGCAACTCTTATATTTCCTGACTATTATCATTTTTCTTCCCTGCTGTCCAGTCCCTGCCCCCTGTTGGTTTTTTTCCTCCAATCTGCTTCCTCCTGGAAATGCTTAGCCATCGGATCTCTGCACCCCCACAGCCCTTCTCCCTCCTCTGGTCTTTCTTTCCATTGCCTGCTTGGAAACACCTGTGTTCTTTCTTTCTCTCCCATCAGACCCCATACTGCACACCACACCTTATAACCTTCCCAGAGCTGCGTGGCATCCAGGACCATGAAATCAGCCAGTATTTTAATTGCCACCCCTGCCCAAGCACAGTGGTCGTGGGCCCGTGGTTAGCTATCATCACACGGTCAGGAGCAAACACACTCCCTGGGGAGCTGCCCACCTCTCCGCCTGGTGTCACTTCCTGTCAGGTTTCTAGGTATCTGGCACATGGCCCTGGCCACCGGTTGGGAGGGAAGCAAGTCCTGAGCCCCAGGAGCTGGTTACACCCAGCATGCTGCCTCAGAAGGACATCTCCAAACTGCATGCAGCTCCTTGCAGGGGAGACCCTGACTGCCTTCTTCCTCCCGGGTGTGTCTTGCAGTATTATTGTAAGACAGTCACTCATTCATTCAACAAACATTTACTGACCCCTCCTATGCGCCAGACAGTGGTTTAGGCCCTGGGGAGACAGCAAAGATGGGTATCTTGCAGACAACACAGACAAAAGTCCCAGACGCACAGCGCTGCAGTCTGGTATGGGAGGGCCAACAATCAGTTGGATAAATACGTAAAATGTCTAGTCTGGTAGCTGGGGATAAGGGCTAAAGAGAAAAATAAAAAATAAAAAGAGAAGGGGGATGGAGATTGTGGGTGAAGGGGGGAGGAGTGGAAAGTGGTGATTTTTATTTCCCCCAATTTAAATTTAAATCAGTGGTTCTCAATCTGTGATGATTTTGTCCCCAGTGGACATTTGGCAATTCCTATTCATGTTTTTTTTTTTTTTTATTGAGGTCACATTGGTTTATATCATTATATAAATTTCAAGTGTACATCATATTACGTCTTCTGTATAGCCTACATCACGTTCAAGACCAATAGTCTAGTTGCCATCTGTCACCGTACACAGGTGCCCCTTTACCCCTTTCACCCTCTCCCACGCCCCTTCCCCTCTGGTAACCACCAGTCTGTTCTCTGTATCTATGTGTTTGTTTGTTGATTGTCACAACTTGCAGGAGGGGATGCTACTGGTATCTAGTGGGCAGACACCAGGGAGGCTGCTAAACATCTACAATGCACAGGACAGCCCCCATGACATAGAATTATGCAGCCCAAAATGTCCACAGCACTGAGGTCGAGAAACTCTGATTTAAATACAGCAATGAGGTGAGGCCTTACTGCGAGGCCGTGTATGTACACATACCCGCCCCTCCCGCACAGGTTCTAGATAGCCAAAGCTGATCTCTTGATGCCCCAAACTCCTTTTGATGGAAATCTTTGTAAACTCACTTACTTCCCTTATGAGAAAGTGGCAGACACTTGAGTACAGCAGCTCAGGGAAGGTTGGGCTAATCAAAAGAAGAGAAACAGGACGAGAAAAAATGAAATGGGGAGATGAGGGCAAAGCACAGAGAACTGGGTTAGGGGACAGCTAGGCAGGTTTCCTCCAATCCAGGATGATCAATCAATGAGTGATTATTTATTCATTCATTCAAGAAACCCTGAGCACTAATCCTGTGCCCCGCTCTGTTCAGCACAGGATATAACAGGATGAAAACGCATCATCCCTGCCTCCCAGGACCTCATGGTCTAAAGGCGAAGAAACTCAAGCTACAATCTCTGGTGGCGGTAAGCTCCTAACCCCCTTGGCTGGGGGGAATCAAGGAAGGCTCCCCGAGGAGGTGATGCCTGGTGGCGCTAAGCGTTAAAAGATGCATAGGTGCTTTCCAGGGCGGTGCTCCGGGTCAGTCTGAAACTGCCAGCACCAGCAGGAGACCCTTGGATGCAGGAATCGCTCAGCCTTGCCTAGGCTAAGCGGTCCCTCTGCTCAGAGATGCTCCAGCAGGACCTGGGAAATCAGGTGGCAGGTATTTCCTGCCCACACATGTGTAATCTACTAGTACACAGAGCCAGGATCAAGTCTATCTCTGGGAAACATTTCTGAGATTTCTTACAATCAGCTATGACAGCATTTTTGGCTTGAAATTAAGATGGTCTCATTCAATTCCATTCTTAGCTGAACTCTTTCTGTCTGTATGGAAATTTGGAAGCGAGTTTTAGGAATTCTGACTTCCAGCCGCTGATGATCCTTTGTGACAGCATGCTGTATTCTTGTACAGAGATGAGCTACTCCAAAGCTGGCAGATGAAGGAAGAGAGAGAAGCAGGTAGGCACATGCTCCACCATCCCCCAGTTCACCAGAGAAGGGCCCCATCCTCATCTGCTGCGGGCCACACCTGCTGAACCTGGCTGTGTGTCCCTGGTCATAGTTAGTAATTCTCCTCAACGCATCAGC
The DNA here is from genome assembly GCF_057802395.1 of Ceratotherium simum simum. NCBI lineage: Eukaryota > Metazoa > Chordata > Mammalia > Perissodactyla > Rhinocerotidae > Ceratotherium > Ceratotherium simum. The sequence goes on along the minus strand of NC_141923.1, from coordinate 10,566,447 downwards.
TGCATGTGAGATGACACTATGTTAATTGGGTTCTGAAGGGTGAATAGGAGTTCACCAGGTACAGTTGGTGGAGAAGGGAATGTCCAGGGAACAGAATGTGCAAAAAGCATGAGCAGTTTGGTTCTGCAGGAAAAGAGGATGGAGAGAAGGCAAATGCCAGATCTTGAATGGTTTTTCTTGAACTAAGATTTGAACTTCTAGAGAATCAGGGGGAAGGGCCAAATGAGACTTAATTTTTAAGAAAATCACTCTGGCAGCATATGGAGAGGAGACTGGAGTGGGAAACAAGTACAGCCAAGAAGCCAGTTAGGAAGCTGTATTAGTCCAGGCACGTGTGATGGAGGCCTGGACAGGAGCAGGGGCTGGGAGGTGGGGTGGGAGGGGTCAGATCTGAGGGAAGACCCAAAGATGTGTTCAGAGCTGACCATGAGGCAGTGCGGAGTGAGGTGGGCAGGCTTAAACAGGCAGTTGCATCCAGTATGCATGGCATGCATTCCGGCAGGCACTGAAGTGGCCCCTGGGGTCCTTCCCTACGGGTAGAGCAGGCAGGATTCCACAGGGGAAGAACCAAGAGACCTGATTTCCAAGGCATTTCTTGCTTCTGCCCTGGAAGTTTTTACATCCCTCCTGATCAGGGGCAGCTGACCACAGAGAAGCCCAGAACAGGGTCCTGAAGGGGAAAATGGGCAATTTCTAACAACCTCTCTGCTTCCTCTCTGCTGAAAGCCCTCACTTCAGCAGGACTAGCCTGTTCTTTTCTGAGCTGTCAGATGCAGGACCAGCAGAGTGATCACCGATCTGAGCCCACGCCCTTTCTGTACACAAGACACAGAGGACCAGGGGAGGGAGTGACCCACCCAAGATCACAGAGCAGAGCCGCGGCTGGAGCAATTCTTGGGGCTTCAGCTCCAGGGCTGTTTTCTGTTGCATGATGCCACGGCTTTCAGAGTCTGATTTTAAATAGGATAAAAAATTAAACTCTAAACCACCCATCCTTAACTGATGCCTGAAATTATACCCATTAGAATCACTCCTTTAGGTAACTGAATTCTCTCCAGGAAATGAGAGCATGAAATTCAAATGTGTGTGTGAGAGAGAATGAATTTGAGCCCAGGAAGGCAGAGGCCACATCTGCATGCTGGGGCTTCTGCAGAAACAACAGAGCTTCTTTTGTGCTGTTGACAATTGCTTGGTAAACACAGAGTGAACTGGAGAAAATGCCTTCCTCCTCTGGAGACACACATCAGGACCCACAAAGTCCGATAGAGGAAAAGATTAATTATGACTGGAGGATCTGAGAAGGTCTTCTAGAAGAGCGGACATTTGAGCTGGGTATTAAACAGGGTGAGATCCTGGGTGGGTGGGAGGGCGGGTGGAACATCAGGGAGAGTGTACAGGTGCCTGGATTCCTGGAATAAAGGCAGAGAGAATCTCTGGGAGGTGTGGCTAAGGTGCAGGCTCCATGGTGCTGCCACGCCCTCCACCGATGCCCATGGCAGGCATCGCTAATCAACCACAGCACTCTTTCCCATGGATCCCAGACTTGACCTCAACACCCTTCTGCCCGGAGCACTCCAGGCAGCCACTAACAATCGATCCACATGATAAAGTCCACGCGAGATGTCTGAGCTGTGGGAGGAGGAGAGGAGATGAGGCAGGCTTGGGTGCCACATGCCAGGCTGAAAAACTTCTTCCTCTGGCTATTTGATGATACTAAGGAACTACAGTTTAATGTTTTAGGTGTGACCATGGTATTGTGGCCATATTTTTAAAGAGTCCTTATCTTTTAAAGAGACATACTAAATTATGGATGAAATGGCACAATGTCTGAAATTTACTCTAAAATTGTTAAGTCCCAGAGAGTGAGGTGGGAGAATGGAGAGGGGAGATGTCATAGCCATACCATAGAGTATTATTTGTCCATAAAAAGGAATGAAGTACTGACACATGCTACAACATGGATGAACCTAGACATCATGCAAAATGAAACAAGCCAGACACAAAGGCCACCTATTGTATGATTCCATTTTATTCCAGAGTAAGTAAATCCATAGAGACAGAAGGTAGATCAGTGGTTGCCAGGTGTAGAGGGGGGAGGGATGGGGAGTAACTGCTAATGGGTGCGGGGTCTCCTTTTAGGTTGACAAAATGTTTTGGAACTAGATAGAGGTGATGGTTGGACAACACTGTGAACATATGAAATGACACTGAATTGAACACTTTAAAACGATTAATTTTACGCACTTTGGAAAAAAAAAAGATGTCCTCAAAAATAAAAATGTTCTTATCCAAATAAAGAATATTAATAAAATAAAATACACAGGAGTTAGACACGTGCAGATGGAGAGTCTGGCGAAGAGGACACTTTTGCTCTAAAGGATTTTGCACGCGATTTGTAGACAGACACCCATCGTAAAAGGCACATCTATGATTTGGGAGGAAGAGTGAACAAGTAACAAAAAAAGGCCAGTGACCATACTCCAGCTGCCTCCCAGGTCTTGGTCCCCCAGGGCTACCACACTTTGCTTCCATCACCCTTTCTGGAACCCCAGCCCTCGCCTGCGCCAGTTCCTCGCACCTGCCTTCGGAGATGCCTCTCCTGCGAATCTGCAGAAGCGAGGAGAGGCGATTCCGACGGGCTGACTCTGCAAACCAGGAAAATGCTGTGGATTTGAGCACCTACGTCTGCATCTATACAAATAAATAAAAACCTGTCTGCCCACGCCAGCCCTCTCTGCCCACAAACCTTCTGTCTGATAGGCAGCGTCTCTGTAACCCCCTGGCACAGCCCTGTGGTCAGCCTCCATTGAAGTCGTGTGCATCACACAAACCAGGGGCCAGGTGTGCTGGGCCTGCCTCAACCTGTCCGCCCTCCTCAGCACAGGTCAGAGGCCCGGGTATCTCTGGGGTGCCAGATGCATCACGGGCAGCAGCTGCATCCATATTTTTCACTGGCTCAGAGAGGGCGGGAGGAGGGTCTGTGAGTGCCCCCCTTCCTGGAGTGCAGCGGTTGTTAAAGCTAAGCATGCATGAGAATCAGCAGGAGGCTGTTCACACTCAGATCGCTGCGCCCCACGCCCAGAGTGTCTGATGCAGGCGTCTGGGGTGGGGCCTAATAACCTGCATTTCCAACAAGTTCCCAGGTGATGTGGAAGCTGTTGACTCAGGAACCACACTTTGAGAACCACTGTTTCAATAGCTTAGTATCCTAAGATTTCCACAAAGCTCAGACAATACTTGAGCACTCAGAGAAATCCTGGGATTCGGGTCTTTCGTGGGACCCCGCGGCTCAAGACGCATGTCCAAAGTCACCAGCGTCTCTCCGCATGCTCCTGCGTTCCTGGAGGACACCGGGGCTCCTGGCCAGCTCTCTGCATTTTCCCTTCTCAATCAACCCACGAACAATTACTGAACACCAAGATGCTCAGTGCACACTTAAATACCACCTACCAGGTTAGTGTTTCCTGTCCATGAGCTCATGTGTCCTTTCAATGACCCTGTGACTCAGGGCAGGTTTGATTGCTCATTTTGCAAACTCAGGAAGGTAGTGACTTGTCTAAGATCTCACAACTAAAGAACAGTGGGGCCTGGAAGAGGACCCGGGCCTCTGCCCCTAAACCCTGCTCAACACCACCACAGCAGAGTCCCCCCCAGAAGCCCTGTAGTCTAAAGTGTCTTACTTATACAAGGTGTCCACTCTTACGGGTAGCTGCAACCTAGAGAGGCAACAGCTACAATCCAGCTGGTCCAGGGGCAAAGGAGCCCAAGGAAGGCACCTAATGAAGTTTTGGGATCAAAAAAGAGGCTTCTTGAAAGAGATAAGACTAAGGGAAGTTTGAAAGAGGAGTTAGCCAGAGTGACATGGCAGGGCTGGAGAGAGAACAGTGTTCTAGGCAGACGGAACAGTAAATGCGAAGGCTGAGAGGCAAGAGAGAGCAGGCCTGCTTGAACAACTGGAACAAGGGCAGCCAGAGCACAGGGTTCTGCTAGGCGACAAAGGACGAGGCCAAAGACATGGGCAGGTTGCCTAAGGGTCTTACGAGAAGAAGTGGGAGCTCATCTCAGCCATCACTGGCAGGAGGGAAAACTGGTATTGCTTTGGAAAACTGTTGGGATGCAGCGACAAAAATAAAACACATGTCAACCCTTTGATTTAGCAAGTCCGTCTCTGAGTACAACCCAGGAGAAACAAGTGCTTATATCCACCAAAAGACATGCCCAAGAATGTTCTGAACAGCACTATTCATAAGAGCCCCACACTGGAACCACCCACAGGGAAACAGATAAATCGTGGTACATTCATACAAAGGAATACTACACGGCAATGAAAAATAACCAACTACTGCTCCCCACAACCTGAATGAGTCTCACAGACATAATATCAAGCAAAAGAAGCCAAGACACATGTACACAAAGCCTACATACTGCATGGTTCCACTTATATGAAGTTCAAGAACAAGCAATGCTCATCATGGTGACAGGAATCGGGATGGTGGCTACTGCTGGGAGTGGATATTACTGGGAAGGGGCAAGGGGGAGCTGCTGGGGTTCTAGAAGTGTCCTACATCTGGATCTGGGTGGTGGTTACATAGGTGTGTGCACATGTTAAAATTCACCAATCTGTATGCTTAAGGTTAAGGCACTTTGCACACTTTACCGTATGCATATTATACTCAATAAAAAACCCATCGAGAAACATACTTATAATTAGTGCACCTGCTATATGTATATTATACCTCAATTTTTTAAAATGTTAAAAATGGGAAGTTTGGGGTTCATAGCTCCTCGACAAACCAGAGGAAGAAAGCAATCAAGCAAGACTGAAGGAATCCCCGCTCCCCACAAACCAAGCCCCCCACCCTATCCCAGTGTTGCCCACTTCCTCCACCATCCTAGACCTCTGTGCAACTGCCCTCCTGTTCCTTTTATACCCAATCCCCATCCTCTGAGAAGCCAGCCATCCATGGTGAGACCCCGTCAGGCCACAGCCAGCTTGTCAACCACCCCCACAGGTGAAATTACACAGGGGTGACACAGAGCTAAAACAAGAGGGATGACATTCTGCAGTGGCTGGGCCTGTGCGCAAGCAACCCTCACCGAATAAACCTTTATAGGTGCAGAAGAAATGAAGCCCAACAGCCGAGGCGTGTAAAATTTCAAGGCAAAGCATCCACTCTTTGGAGGATGTCTTTTAGGGATTTCTTCAAAGTAATGTAACCTTCAGAAAAGAAACGCTAGTTGGTCCTCTCATTAAAGAGGAGTTGTCTCAAATCCAAGGCTGTTCTTCCTGTCTCTTACAGTTGTAAAAACTCCCCTAGCAGAGTCTGCCAGATGGCCAAGGGCTCCTGGTGAACAGGCTGGTGCTGGGTCCCCTGGGGGTGTCGTCAAAACATTCCAGGTCCTCAGGGACCCCTCCACTAACCTTTCAGTATCCTGGCACATCAAAACATTCTGTTGGCAAAGAAACAGCTTCAATACAGAGAGCTTCTCCTTGATATCCATAGAGCCCTCTACAGTTTTTAAAGCATCTCATGTATGATAGATTATAGTGCTTAACCCTCACAGTGACCGCGGGTCAGCCCAGTTTACCGGCATCTTTTGGCTGACTGTACTTTGTGACCCTGTCACATTTTGCAGTCCCTCTAAGACATCCAGATCCTAATTCCTAGAATCTGTGAATGTTACCTCTATGTGGCAAATGGGACTTTGCAGATGTGATTAAGGATCTTGAGATGGGGGGACTTCCCTGAATTCTCTGGATGGGCCAAATGAAATGACAAGGGTCTTTATTGGAGGGAGGCAGAGGGAGATCTGACCCAGAAGACAGAAGAAAAGGCCATGGACAGAAGCAGAGTTGGAGAGAGAACATGAGCTGCTGCTGGCTTTAAGGATGGAGGAAGGGGCCACAAGCCAAGGAACACAAGTGGCCTCTAGAAGCTAGAAAAGGCATGGAAACGGATTTTTCTCCTAAAGCCTGCAGTAAGAATGTAGCCCTGCTGGTACCTGGGCAGTGGGGCCACATCAGATTTCTGACCTCCAGAATTGTAAAACAATAAATTGGTGTTCTTCGAAATCAAGTTTGGGGTAATTTGTTACAGCAGCCCAGGAAACTAACCTCCTTATGATGCTGTGAGGTACTGAATATCAAGAACAGCTTTTCTGTTCTCAGAATTTCCCACCCCTGACCTAGCAGGCTGGCGTGCAGTGGGGGCTCCATCAACACCGGCTGCACGAAGGCAGTAGATGGTGAGAGTCAGAAGCACAGGACTTGGAGACAGACAGACAGACCTGGGTAAGATCCTGGCTCTGCCATTTCTCAGCTGGGTGACCTTGGACAAGTTAACCTCTCTCTCTGAGCCTCAGTGTCTTCATCTATAAAACAGGTATGGTCGGTCACCTCCGATTCCCAGAGCTCATGCAGCAGGGTGCGTAGTTTAGCGGCCCAGGAATAATGATGCAGAGAAGGTAGGACTTCTAAGGATGTGTGGTGCACACAGCTGCAGCAGAGATGAAAACACGCTTGGAGCGAGTGTAGCTCTCTGAAATAGCAGCTGATGCTCTTATTATCATCATTAATATCCTCCTGGCCACCTGCTAGGCTCCGACCCGACCAAGCTCTTGTGTCGAATTCTTCATCTCTTCCTCCCCAAAAGACCAAGAACAATTCAAGCAGCAACCACCTTGGAAAAGGCTCTAGCTGGCTGGAGCAGGACCGGGGCTGTGGCCCTGGTTACTGGAGACAACATTCACAAGCAGAGCAGGAGGCGTGGTGCTTCCTGTCTGGCTGGGGCTTGGCTCCCCGGCCAGGAAACCACCTGCTGCAGGCCTGTGCTGAATGGGAGCTGTGCTGCCCGGCCATGGCTCTGTAAACAGATGCCTCCTCCCGCCCACGCAAATCTGCATCCTACAGAGCCCACTAATACCTGGGACTGCAGGCTGCCTACGCCAAAGACGAAAAAACCCAGACACCCGCATCCTCCCTGGAAACGTCATTGGCCAGGGTAGCCGCCTGTCATCCCCCGAGGCTCCCCGTGTCAGGCATGGCTAGGGATGATCACTTTCGCAAACAAACATCACCCCACCAGAATGCAGGCGAGGGAGGGGTGAGATGGGTCCTAACAAAGCCGGCTGGGGAATGGGAAGCGATATCGCCCTCCGGAAAAGTCATCCGGTCTCGCCATATCCAGAACCCAGGAAATAAATTCCCACAGCCTGTGACCCAATAGGTCTCCCTCTCGGTATTTGTCCTAAAAGATCATCAGCAATGCGGGCCGAGAATGAATGTGCAAGAAAGTTCATCACAGCAGGATGCATCAAAAATCGTGAAAAACTGGAGGAGACCTGAATGGCAAACCGTGGCTAAATAAATCATAAGGAGAATTCTTAGGCAGTCAGAAAAATGATGTTTATCCAACATTTAAGACATGGGAAAATTCTGAGATCATAATAGAAAATGAAAAAGAGTGAGATCTAAAATTATATATCCAACCTACTGAAATTGCTGATGGTAATGATAAGCATTTATTGAGTGCTTAGTGTGTGCCTAGTACTACTCACGTGATTTCGCATAGCTTTGCTGCAAGCCTGTGGGGAAGGTCTGACTTTAGACCCACTTCACAGATGAAGGGACGGAGGCATGGAGAGAATAGGTCTTTAGCTCAAGGTCACTCGGCCTGTAGGCAGTGACACTGGGACCAGAATGCAGGTCCACATGACTGCGTGTTATACCACTTATGTTAAAACCATTGACACATATACAAGAAAAAAGCCGGAAAAGCAAATATATTAAAATGTTAATGGTAGCCGTTTCTGGGTGGTGCCATTTGGGATGATTTTTATTTTCTTCTTTATATTTTGGGTATTTTCCAAATTTTATACAGTGGACATGTGCTACTTTTAAAACCAGAAACTGGGCTATTTTAAAAAGCCTCCAGAGATTTCATAACCTCCCTGAGAATAGTTTAAATAACAGCGACACAAACAAAGACCAGTAATGAGGGCTCTGCCCTCCCAGGACTCACCTACCCCCACCCCAGCCTCCCACGATATGATCAAAAGCCTTACTGTCTTACACATTGATTTCCCTTCCTCGGAGATGACGCCCTCGACTTGAAACAGCTTCAGGTCAAAAGCCTGAGAACAGCTCTTGCCCTCTGCACACTCAGGGGGCAGAGGGGACCCTCTGACCTCATCTGCTCTCTGATTCCCAGGCTGGTGGCAGGGTGGGAGGGGAATCACTGCACTCGTGCCCCCACTAAAAACACAAGGAGGGATGGCTGGGAGCTGGAGAGAAATCATGAAGGTTCAACACAAGCAAGCTTAGGGCAAGATAAGGCTCTGAAACGTCAGGCCTGGGAGAGCACAGGATGCCCGTGGGGGCGTGGGGACAGGAGGCCCTGAGTCCGTGCATCTCCTGGGACACGGCCAATTCACTCCTAGCACACCCAACCAGCCATCAACGGGATCTGATGGAGGCCACCAAGTAGCAGGAAAAAGAAGTACATGAGCGACACAGAGCAGAACGCAATATGGCACGTCGCCTTTCATGGCTGTGAGAACAAATATAAATGAGAGATGATTAGAAACCAAAAAAATAAGAATGACGATAATTATGTCAGAGTGAATGGACTTGAAGATACTTTTCTTTCTTTTTCTCTCCTATTTTCCAAGCTTTCTCTAATTTGTTTTCATATCATATAAAATAAACATATATATATTTCTAAGCCCTTCTGGGAAGTCTGCCAGGCTCCGTTCTTCACTGGTCCCTCTGGACCCACGGCCAGGAGCTGTTTCCAGCTGACTCTGGGCCCCTGACCCGGCCGGCAGGAGTGAGTGAGGCGCGTAAACCCAGCACCAGTGCAGAAGGGCAGGGCCATGCTGGCGCACCGCCCCTGATGTGGCCCTCTCTGGTTTGTAAAATGAAAAAAAGAATCCATGGCAACAACAAATCCCGGGGCTGAGCGGTCCTTGCGAAGCTGAGAATGGGGTCCAGGCCCCTTCCCGCCCTCCTTGGGGTCATCAGACAAACCTGTGGTCTCTAGAAACGAGGTCTGGTGTTCTAAATGGTAAGGAAGGAGGCAGCACGAGGGGAAAAAAAAAAAAAAAACAAAACCCTCACTCCCCATAGTCTCTCACCTAACGTTCCAGCTAACATTCACTGAATGCCGGCAGGGAAGGTGGCAGTCCCAGCCTGGCTAGGGGGCGGCGTGGGCTGCAGAGAGGAAGCAGGCGCTCCCTCCACACCATCACTCACGAGAACGGACCAATGGGATGCTGGGGAGGAGGAGGGCGAGGCGAGAAGTCTGCCCTGGAGGGCTGCTCCACCTCCCCACGCGACCCCCTCCCCACCCCCCTCACCCCACACAGCCAGGAGGGTGGGTCAGCCTGCCTGCTGAAGAACCTAAAATGAACGGGTAGGATTCATCCATGTTTCTAGAGGTATTTGCTGAGCATCTACTACGTGCCAGGTCCCAGACGAGGCTACAGTGATGAGCAGGATGCACGGCCCCTGGTCGCCACGGGGAAGCAGGCATTAACAAAGAAAACACCACTGTAGAATTACAAACTAGAATTGTTGCAATGAAGGAGAAGTCTAGGCCCTAGGACATAAAACCCCAGGATGCAGGAGAGGGGCTGGGGTGCTCATCCAGCATGCATGGGGAGGCCTTGCACACAGTCACTGCTCAGGGACCTACGGCAGGTTGGCCTAAGCCCACGGGCTTCTGGGTGGAAGGATCATATAGAGAAGAAAGACCCTGGAGACAGATCTGCGTCCACATGCCAGCTCCCCCTCCCTTCCTGCCCCTTCCTAGCAGTGTGATCTGGGGCAAGTTACTTCCTGGTCTATAATAACATGTAGAAAAGGACACTGATTTTAAAGTGCTCGGTTGAGGATTAGGATGTAATTCCCTGTACTGTTTAGTCTCCATTGCACACCCCTCCCTCCAATTCCTCCCCCATCTGGGAGGCTGATCCCTCCGCAGGCTGCATCACTGGGCACCCTTGTCCTCTGGCCACCTGCCGTGTTCCACCAATGGGAGACGCTGGCAGGACAATGGGGGCAGAGCGGGTCAGACGATTTATGCCCCCGCCCTCACCCCTGCCTCCCCAGCTGTGGGTTCAGCAAGGGCTGCATCCATCCACCTGGGCCCACGGCTCCTGCCAGGGACCCCTCACCAGGTATGGCTACAACTCCACCCTCTCTCCTCGCCCGTAACAGCTCCCCGCTGCTGCGAGTCCCCGAGTGCTGCTCCCTCTTGTTGGGGCCCTCCTCCCGCCTCCACCTCTGGAAACAGCCCTTCAGCAAGCCCTGCAGACTCAGTCCTGTGAGCTTCCTGCCGGGCTCCTGCCTGATAAGGCCTCGTGATATACTCCGTCCATTCTCGTCATGATTACAGGGTGAGGGCATTACCCCTGGGGAAAATGGGTCCAGGCTGCACTGCTCAAAAGCTGGTTAGTTCAGTCTAATGTAAGAGGTTGGCAGCTGGAAAGCATAAGATGGAAGCTCCAGAATAATCAGTTCAGAGGTCAGAGCTATCATTCACTCAACAAACATTTCACCTCCTGCATGCCGGCACTGCGCCAGGTGCTAAAGATAGAGGTGAAGAGGAGACAGCCTTTATTCCCGGGGAACAGCCCAGGAAAGGTGACAGATGTAAAGACAAGCAACTGTGCACAATGGCATAACTGTGATAAGAGCTGAGAACTTCGAGGGGAGACACTGTTAGTCTGCATAGGGGTGGTGTCAGGAGAGGATTCTCAGAAGTGGTGTTGGGCTGGGCCTCTTTGGATGTGTAGGAGTTCGCTGGGCTGAAGGACCACTCAGGGAAGAGGGAAAAAAGACAAGGAGAGGAGAGGTCTGGTGGGGCAAAGGTCAGTGTTCTCATGTTGACCAAAGGACCAGGTCACTTAAGTGACAGCTGGCCAGGACAGAAGAAAGACCCACAAACAAACCCTGCCACAGGACCTATGCACTTGCTGCTTTCTCTGCCCACCAAAGTCCTTTTCGCTCAAATCTTTGCAGAGCTGCTATGTCTCATTGTTCACCTCCTCAGAGGCTTCCCCTGACCACAAACAGCTTCCTGGATGAGAATCCTACGGCCACTGTGACAAAGGACCACACACACGGTGGCTTCAAACAACACAAATTGATCTTACAGCTCTGGAGGTCAGAAGTCTGAAATGCATCTTACTGGGCCAAAATCAAGGCTCTATTCTTTCTAGAGGCTCTGGGGAAAATCCATTTTCCTTTTCTAGCTTTTAAAGGCCTCCACATTCCTTGGCTTGTGGTCTCCTTCCATCTTCAAAGCCAGCAACAGCTGGTCAGGTCTTTCTCAAGCTACACCACTGACTCTGACCTCTGCCTCTCTCTTTCACTTAGAAGGACCCTTGTGACAACTCTGGGCCCATCTGGATAATCCAAGATAATCTCCCATCTCAAGATCCTTCACTTAATCACATCTGCAAACCCTGTTCTGCCGTGTAAAGTCACACTTCCACGTTCCAGGGATCAGAACGTGGACATCTTCAGAGGGCCAGTATCCCGACTGCACACTCCCCTCTCCCTCACCATCACTCTCCCGCCCTTCAGCCCTCTTGATTGTCCTCCGAGCACTTCTAACATCCAGGTTCGGATTATTTGTGCACTTGTTTATGGCTTATCTCTCTCCCTACGATGTGAAGCTCCAGGATCTTATCTGTCTGGCCCACCTTGTGTTCCCAGCACTTAGAACACTGTCTGGCACAGGAGATGCCCAATAAAGATGCGCTGGAAGGGAGGGAGGGTAGGCAATGAGGCCCACCTGACAGCCACGCCCTGGCAGGCCTCCTGGCCCGGCCCTGGGGGGCAGCAGTTTTGAAAAGCCTGAATCTTGCCTGGCTCTTCCCTCATGGTCACTGAATCCAACCTCCTCATGGAGCCACCAAAGTTCGTGTCCTAGAACAGTCACCCTCTGGGCCAAGGGAGGCTGGCTCACGGTTGGGGATCACTAGGCAGAAGGAGAGCCAGCCCAGGCCGAGGGCTGGTGGATGCAGAGCCAGCTGAGTAAACAAGGACTGGACCCAGGTGGGCATAGGGGCTCACGTGTCTGTAGGCACAAAGGGAGTGGCCCTCAGTAAGCAAGGCGCAGGGCCCCAGCCCATCCTGGGCTTGAGGGAACTCCTGTCCAAGATCTTGCGGCAGTGACCTCCTGGGAAGGAGGGACTGACTTCCCCACTCCCAGCCAGGGCCCACATTTTCATCTTGCACTGGACTCCACCAATTAGGTGGACGGGCCTGGGTATGGTTCATAAATATACAGACTGTCAAAGAGACTTATGAGGTAATCTAGTCCCAGGGCAGTAAATCCTTTACCCATGTGAAATACTCCCAATCCAGTGCCATGGCAGACATTACTCATCAAACCCAGCTCGCCATCCCACTGAGCCTGGACTTGGCCCCACCCCTTACCTAGACAGCCACAACCAATCGATCCAAGAGGCAGCACAGTCCAACCCTTCATCTTATGGGCAAGGAAACGGGCCCCAGAGAGAATGACCTGCTGAGGACCACACAGAGCGTGGAGCTCACCCTCCGGCTGGCTGACTTTTTAGGTTTCCCAGGCAGCCTTTGTCAAATGATGAACTCTGAAAGCCGACTGCCGTCAAGCCCACACTCCTTTTGTAACGTGAATTACTCATGAGTTTTAGGAAGTTCCATTTCCATCTAGCAGGTTAAAATGGAGACACAGAAAACACTAGTTGGATGGATGCAGCTGTGGGGAAGACAGGACTAGGGGCAGGGCCCGAAAGAATGTTTCAGTGCCCCCCACACACCAGGCAGAATGCTGGGAGCTCATTCTTTAAAAACTTTTTCTTATTAGTAAAAACTCAACATGTGTGCAGAAAAATTAGGAAATACACACAAGTGAAAAGAGGAAAATATCAGACGCCCACTGGTCTACCACTCAGAGAAAGCCACAGTCGGCAGCCTGGGGTCCATCCAGGGGCTTTTATTTTTTTTTTATTTTTTTATTTTTTTAATTTTTTGTTTATTGCAGTAACATTGGTTTATAACATTGTAAAAATTTCAGGTGTACATCATTGTACTTCTATTTCTGCATGGACTACATCATGTTCACCACCAAAATACTAATTACAACCCATCACCACACACATGTACCGAATTATCCCTTTCACCCTCCTCCCTCCCCCCTTCCCCTCTGGTAACCACCAATCCAATCTCTGTCCCTATGTGTTTGTTTATTGTTGTTATTATCTACTACTAGAAAAAATAAACAAATGGGACTACATCAAACTAAAAAGCTTCTGCACAGCAAAGGAAACCATCAACAAAACGAAAAGAGAACCTAACAATTGGGAGAAGATATTTGCAAACCATACATCTGATAAGGGCTTAATCTCCAAAATATATAAAGAACTCATGCATCTCAACAACAAAAAAACTACCAACCCAATTAAAAAATGGGCAAAAGACCTGAACAGACATTTCTCCAAAGAAGATATACAGATGGCCAACAGACACATGAAAAGATGTTCAAAATCACTAACTATCAGGGGCTTTTAAATGCAGCAAACGCTCCTCTTCCCTCTCATGAGTGCAGGAACTGCAGAGAAAAGGCCTCGACGGCCATCAGATGTGACAATGAGGGGCTTGGGCCCCTCCTCCCACCCCGAGGACCTGGCTGACCACCTGGGCGCTGACCACCTGGGCACAGTGGCCCTGTTCAGAGGCAGGACACTGGTCTTGCTCTGGACCCGAGGAAAAGGGCACTGTGGGTCCTGACATCTAAGGAGGATCGTCTACAGAGTAGACCCCAGCCTGGGTGCAGAGGAGGCCCCAGAGCCTGTGGGGCTCATGGCTGGGACAGTCGAGGGAAGAAGAGGCTGCTGCCAATAAGTGCCAGGCGCTTCCTGAGTGGACACGTCCAGTCCTGGCGTCAGGCCCACGACACAGGGGAAAAACAAAACAAGCTCAGAGAGGTCACCCAGCTGGCAGTGGCACGCTGGGATTCCCATCACCCTGTAAGCCCACTGTCAGTGACACTCCCCACATGTAGTAATTATTCTGAAGACCAACAGTTCCACAGAAAATGGAATAAATCGCCCTGACCTCATCTAGACCATTCCCGATGTGCACACCCCACTCTCTCCATCACCGCCATCGTTCCCCTCCACCTGACATGCCCTCCGCCAGCCCCATCTCTCTACTGGGCTGCTTTGTTTCCAAGGGGGCATCAACCTTGGGAATCCCATGGCCCCACGTAACACGTGTGCCCCCTGGCCCTGCTGTGCACACAGTCTGCCCGCGCACAAAGCCGTGGGCATCCGCGGCACCCAGAGGGAGCCCAGCCCTGCCCCACGCAGCCTGTCCCTGGCCGTGCCACCTCGGGCAAGTCCCTAGTCCTCTCAGTGCTTCAGGCTCCCCCTCTGCCAAACAGGGATGACAGCAGCATCGTTCAGGCACGGCAAGGCTCTGAGCTCGGTGTCTGCCTGAGTAAAGCTGGGGGGAACACTAGGATGCTAGTAGCTTGGTCCTGTGGGCCTATCAGAGCTAAGTGTTGAGTAAATATGGCTGGATGACTGGATCTTGGATATCTTCATGGTGCATCCTCTCTTTATGGTGTTCTCCGCAGCCTGGACATTAATAACCAGAGACCAGTTATAGAAAACACAGTGGGAGTAATAAAAATGGTGATCATGGGGAACCTGAGTGCTCCAGGGATTATATATACATTATCTCTTTGATTTCAGTAACAAGCAAGAGCGGAAGGAGTTATTGTGCTCATTTTACAGACAGGAAAACTAAGACCTAGAGAGGTTAGAGATTGGTCCAATGCCCCACAGCAAAAATACGGCAAAACTGAGAATTGTGGTACAGACTGTTGGTTGCCTCCATGACCCCAAATATCCATTCTCTTTTTCCTCCATAGATATAGGAATGCCTGTTCTTAACTGGGCACCACAGGGTCTATTTCCCAGCCCCCCTTACAGTTAACTGCAACCATGTGACCTAGTGCTGGCCAATGAGATGTAAGCAGAAATGCGACGACGCAGTTTCTTGAAACTTCCATTAACAGAGAGCTAGCATTCAACCCTTGACCCTTCTTTGTTGTCCTTTCCTCCATCCTGCTGCCTGAAACACTAATACAATGGCTGGAGCTCTAGCAGCCATATTGGACCATGAGGTCAAGAGCTACAGCAAGGGATGGCAGTGCAATGAGCTAGAGGGAGGCTGGGTCCCAGCAGATTCTGTGGCGCAGATTGCCATACCAGCTTTGGACAGCCTACACAGAAATGTATATCTGTTTATGGCACTGTTATTTGGAGTTTTCTGTAATTCACAGCCAAATCTAATCAAGACTGATCTAGAGTCACCCCCAGGTCTGTCTCTTTCAGAGGCGGAGAAAGCAAAGGCAGGCCAGCTAGTGTGCTCCCAGGGAGGGCTCTGGGCTTGGTGCCCTTGGGGGTCAGAGGGAAAGGGGGGCCGTCAGACTCCTACCTGTGGCTCTCCCCGCAGGTTTCACTTTACTAGGCTTGAAAGAAGTCTGTAAAGTCTCATTTACAAGGTAAATCTATGCCTCAGGCTCAGCAGGGTTCCTGTGGCTTTTATGAGGAAGAGATTTGAAAGATCAGTTTAGAAAGCACTTATTTACATCAGTGGTCAGAGAACTAAAAAGGCCTCTTGTGTGCAGTCCTGTTTACAGGGACACACCAGTGACACGAAAAAAACCACGATGAGGAGATTCTCAGCTCGTTGGTGGTGCCTTTCTTTGAGACTGATTGAGGTGTCATTTACAGACAGTAAAATTCACCCTTTCTTGTGTACAGTTCTGTAAGTTTTGATTAATAAAGTCATGTAACCACCACCACATTCAAGATATAGAATATTCTATCACCCCAAAGAGTTCCTTTGTGCCCCATTGTATTCAATCTTCTTCCCCTATAACCCAGCCCCTGACAGCCACAGATCCATTTTTTTGTTCTGATGATTTTGCCTTTTACAGAATATCATATGCATCAACTCATATGCAGAGCCTTTAGAATCTAGCTTCCTTCACTCAGCATGATGATCTTGAGATCCATCTGTATTGTCTTTGCTGAGCAGTATTCCACTGAATGGATGTACCACAATCTACGTGTCCATCCACCAGTGGAGGGACATTTGGACTGTGAGAGAGGAGCAGCCCTGGGCAGCTTCCTCCTGTGTCTCCCTGGCCCCCTCGCCCATTCTTCTCCAGAGCCTGGAACCAAAGCCCAGGGATCCTTCCCTCCCACCCTCTGTGGAGCTGATACACAGAACAGGGACTGGGAACAGAAAAAGGGGGATTAGCGAGCTGATCTCATCTTCTGGCAGCTGCTGGGCCAGGAGTCGCAGCTGGGCTGAGGGCAGGCCCTTCCAGAGGGAGAGCTCGCCCCTCTGTCCAAAGGTGATACGTCCAGGTACTTAGTGTATCATACTCCTTGAGCCTCAGTTTCTTCATCTGACAAATGGGGAGTTAGTAAAAGTAGCTCTCTCATGCGTGGTCGTGAGATGCAGGTAATCCCTTCACAAGGTGCCTGGCACATTGTAAGCACTCAAAGAGCGTTAGCTAGAAATAGAGGTGGTGAGGGTGAGCTTGGTTCATTGATTGGTCTCCTCAAAGGACCACCAGCCCCTGGGGAGCAGCTAAACACGCAAATTCTCAGCCCTGCCCAGACCTACTGAGTCAGAAGCAGGGGGTGGGGCCCCACAGCTATGGTTCCAGGTGATTCTAGGGCAGGGTTCCTCCGCTGCAGCCGTGTGGACATTCTGGGCTGGATCCTCCTCTGTGGTGAGGGCTGTCCTGTGCGTTGCAGGATGTTGAGCAGCCTCCCTGAACTCCACCCACTCGAGGCGAAGAGCATCCTAGCCATTGTGACAACCAAAAATGTCTCCAGACATCGTCAAACGTCCCCTGGGGGCAAAATTGGCCGAATTGAGAACCACTGACCTGAAGTTTGAGAGCCGCTGTTCTACAGAGCATGAAGCAGACCCCCTCCCTGGAGGAGCTTATAGGGGGAATTGTTTTTAGTAACAGTAACCTCCACTGGTGGAGTTACCAGCTAGATGCCAGGCCTTACTCTTTACGCAGCACCATTTTATTGACGAGGGAACGGGTTCCTAGGTCTGAAGACGCCTGGCTCCTAAGAGGCAGAGCCAGATTCAGCCCAGGCTGTCAGGCTCTGAGCTGCGGTATCTTCATCCCACTCACACCACCTCCCGACTTTCGCTGGCCGTCTCCCTTCCTTCTCTCTCCTCACCACAGCTACACCTCTCCAGACAGTCCCCTTCCTCAGAGAGCTGCCCCATGTGGCTTTGTCCACTCAGGCCACCTGGGGGACTCCTTTGCTTTCATGCCCGGCTCTCCCAGGGCCATAAATCATCTCCCTGGGATCCGTGCCAGCCAGGGAGGGGCCGAGACAAGCCCAAGCTTTGGCTAGACTGTTCTGTTTCATTTTTATTCTTGACTCCCACTCTTTCCCATTAGAACTGGCTTAACAGTTCATTTTGTCTGCATAAGTGCCAAGCAAGGGGAGCTTTGGGGATCCAGAACCCCACTTCTGAAAAGAAAGGCAATGGCAGCCCTAAGTTTAAAACTCACCACAAATGTCAATCAAGAGCCATAAAATGTTTGACCAGGTCATCATTTTTCAGGGAACCCGTCCTGAGAAAATACCACCCCAGAGTGAAGATGGCTGTACTGAGTGAGATGCTCAAGGCGGTGGCTCCATTTGGAAAGCAGCCTCGACAATTCCAGCCCGGGTGCTCTGTGGGGCATGATGTGTCCATTCTCTGGGCACTGCTGGACCATCTCTGGACCAGGCCCAGAGAGGCAGCTCAGATCAGACTCTCCCGCAAAGGGCTCACATCTGATGGAGGAGTGGACAAGTTACAACAGTGTGACAATGAAGTGACAAGGGCTGAGACACAATGCCAAGGGCAGAGGGGGCCTCACCCAGCATGAGGCGCCAGGGAGGGCCACCTGACAGCATGGAAGAAGGCCCTGGATGAGACATTACCAGGAAAAATAAAAAGCAGGACTCAACCCAGTAATGCACACAAGTGTGAAAAATATGAACTCACATGAAAACAGACCAGAAGGGACGACACAAAGTAACAGCGGCAGTTGCGTTAGGGCTGTGGCCCCAAAATATGGTTGTACGACCTTTATAACCATATGACAACAAAACCAGTGATTGCCACAGATGATTAACCAGTGGATGCTCCCCTGTGGATCACACCGCCATACCGCACCAAGTGCTCCACACACATCATTAATGAGGCGGGCACTGGTTTCCTCCAAGTACAGATGAGGAACAGGCCCAGGGATGTCAGGGGGCTTGCCCTCGTATCCATGGCTTTTGTGGCACGCGAGGGCTCTGTTTTCAGACAGAACACTCTCTGAGGGCAGAACACTCTCCTGTCTTGCCTCCATCAGCACCACCAGCCAGAACTGCCCCACCAGCACCCCCAATCACCATTTTAACTCTAACCCCAAAGCTTCTAGAGCTGAGCCCACTTGGGGCCCAAACAGACGGATCAGTGGGGGTCTGTGGCCACTGGAAAGAGGACTCTGGCACATACTTGACCCATGTGCTCAGAGGCTGCTGATTTCCCTGCACCAGGTGTGCAGAGTCAAATCTAGACCTCCCTCGGATCCACATCCTCCTCCAGCCCAAATCCCGGCCTCCCAGGGCGCAGGACAGGCCAGCATCACCCGATCTGGCAGCCAGTGGGTCAGCAGGGGCAGCTCATTTGCCTCTGCAGCATATAACATCACCAACACATTTTGCTAAAGAAATGAACATTGCCAACAGGAGGGACAATGCCAACAACTGCTGTCCGTCATGAGGGTGACAAATGTCAGTCAGCTACAGAACGCTGAAAGGGGGGTGAAGACTTGTAGATCTCCTACCAGGTGTGGGGGCTCCACGGCCATCCCTTTATCTGAACAACCCCGCAAGGAAGGCAAGATTCACTCGCATTTTCTAGATGAGGCATGTGCGACTGAGAAAGGTGAAATAACCTGTCCAGGGTGGCAGGTGACGCTAGAACAGGTGAGTTTCTTTCCTGTGATGGAGTCAGGGGTCAGGCAGAAATCAGGGGTACGAGTCCCCCTGGAGAGTCTCAGGGACAAACACACGGTAGTAATTCAGAAGGGGGCTCGGGCTCAAAGACATTGCACAGGAAGAAGAGAACCACAAGCTCCAGAGTCTGCAAATTTAGCACTAAAAGGTCCTTAGAAATCCTAGTCTAACCTACTCATGCTGAGTCGAAATATAATGCACGCCATACATGGAATGATACATTTTCTAGTGGCTGTATTACAGAAAGTCAAACAAAACAGGGTGAAATTCATTTAAATAATATATTTTATTCAATCCAATGTATTATCATTTCAACATGTAAGCAAAATGTAAAAACTATTAACGAGATGTTTTACATGCTTTTTTTTCATAGTAAGTCTTCAAATTTTGTGTCTATTTCACATTCACAGACATCTCAATCGGGACGAGACACGAGTCCTCAACAGCCACCGGTGGCTGTCATAATGGACAGTGCACGTTTGACCCCTCAATTGGCACTAAAGAAACTGAGGTCAGAAGACCTCACTAAGTAACTCTCTTAGTGTTTGTCAACTACCACCATGTGGCTCTGAATGGGGCCAGAGCCACACACCTGTCAATCACAGGGCCAAACTCAATTTTGGTGTGAGATTGGTATGGCTTAGTGGAAAGAGCACAGGTTTTGGAGCAAGAAAGATCCGAAATCAAATTCTGACCCTGCCACTAACTAGCTGTGTGGCCATGGAACTAGTACTTGAACCACGTGCCTGCACCCCAAAACACACAGATGAGTAAAACTAAAGCCACCCCCACTCCATAGGCCAGCATCAGAGCCAACCCGTGTACTATCAGCGGCAGGGAGCGCCTCTTTGGAGCTGAGCCTATTTGAGAGGAAGCAAATCATAGACCTTTTGATCCCTCCGATACTGGCCCAGAGCCGCAGTCTATTGCTTTGCTGAGTGGGAAAAAGCCAGAACCACCACCTCCACCTCCGGAGACACGCCCATCTTCACCCAGGGCGGGGCTCAAGGACTCTGCGCACTCGGGGCTCCGGATCTAACATGGCCCTGAATGCAGCCTTTGTTGGCTCAAGTCAATGGAGCCGTGTCCATGAGCCACGGTTCTGCCCACCTCAGCGTCTGGGCGAGTGGTCCCCTCCGCATGGCATGTTCCTCACTCCCTTCCATCTGGCTGACTCCCATTGATTCTGCTCATTTCAACTTAACATAGCACCTCCTCTGAAAAGGCTTCCATGGCACCTGATGCATGGTTTCCTTGCTAGACACTCTCACAACAGTCCCCCATCACAGCTGTCATTATGCCCTGACGGGATCATGGGAACTGACTCCTACCATGGAGCAGAGGCTAGGTCTGTATCTCCCTGGTGCCTGGCACCAAGCAGACACTCAATAAATATTTGTTGAAAGTCGCTGTTGCATGAAGCTAGCTCAAGAACCAGAAAGGCTCTGGGTTGGTTTGACACAGAGGGAAAGCCGGCAATATTCTGGAAAACAGAAATAAAAGCTAGCATCTGCACCTGATGCATTAAGTAATTTTCCGTGGAATAATCCCAAAGGGTCAGGCATTATTGCGTCACTTTGCTGGATTCTTCCAACAACTGGCAAGTCCTCAGTTATAATGGACACAATTCACAGAACAACTATTACATCAACTATTGATTTCCCAAGAGCCTCAAAGCTGGAGCTTCGTATCAAAGAGTCTTTTGAGTGAGGGGCACAGGCAGTTACAACTCCTCTGTGTACGAGACAGCTCTTTGGAGAAGCACGGTTTCTCCCTCTCATTTGCATACATGTTAACCCTACTAGTCCTCAAACAAGTGGTACCACTCCCAGGTAGAAACGTTGGGGGAGGTTTTGACTGTCACATGATTAGCATTTTGCGGGCTCAACCAGGATGCTAAATCTCCTTCAACATGTGGAACATCCCACTCAAGGAAGACCATCCTGCTCCAAAAACCAATAGTGTCCCCCAATACTCACACACTGAGGAATGCTGGCCACAAGCCAGCCTAGTGGATGTCTGGAGGGGGAAATGGTGGCAAGGGGAAAATGAAGTCAGGTCACGTCATTATTAATGAGGACCCACTAACACCATTTCCCCCCTGGGGCCTTTTCCCACCCAGCCTGGACTAGTCACCTTCTGAACACCCCAGCACCTTCCTGCCTCTGCACCTTGCCTCATACCAACGTCCTCACTCACCTGGAGGGCAATCCTGCCAATCTCTACCTCCCCGAATCCCCAACCAACACAAGGTCCTGCTACACAGCACCTTGCTGGACGGCTCACTGCAGTCATCTCTCCCATCTCCAAAGGATTCCAGGCCTCCAACTAGACAACACACTTAGTGCTTGTCAACTACCTCCTGGGGTCTCCACAACATGAGCCCCAAGTGTAGACACCAGGTCTGACCTCAGAATATTGACTAAGTGACCAATTCATTCATGTCATTCATTTGAGCCCTACCAAAATATCAACCACTGGACCAAAATAATTCCTATTTTATTTTAAATAAAGAAAGAAACATTTATTCAAAAGGTCCTGATTAGTATTGAGCATTCAGCATTCACAATTTCAATGAATCCTCCAAACAACCCTGGGAGGGCATTACTATTATTAAAGTCACATTACAGACAGAAGAGCTCAAAACTCCACAGGGACACGTAATTTGGCTAACATTCCACACTACAAAGTGAAGGAACTAAAATTCAAGCCCACACCTGGCTTCAAACACCTCTTTCCACTACGGCCAGGCAGGCTCTCCTTTCTCTGGCTTTCTTCTTATCGATCAACTGTGTGTCGTGGGTCAGGGCCGCAGGACAAAAAGGCATCGTTGCAGAGGTCCTGAAGGTCACCTACTGATTCTGGCTTCACTGGAATCTCTCCAGAGTGTTTCCACGGTGCTTCTCCTCCTGGTGATCAAACCCTCTCAAAAATCTAGAAGCTCAAGTGAAGTCAGCCTGACAATGTCAGATGGAGGATCAGGCAGGATAACCTTTAATTCTGCCATGAAGAATAGCTTAACTTTCAAAGCCTGGCACCAGCCAATTCTCCCCCAGGTAGCCGTGGCTTTGGGCTTGGGAAGGCTTTATAAAAGCAGGCAGGGTTCCAACATCGAACAATGGAGAAACCAAGCGAGCTGCTCCTTCTGTGGTCTGGTTTTTCTTTCCTGAGGAGCCAGTGCACCCCGTGGGCAGCAGAGGCTGCAGCTTTAAAACAGGGACAGCAACGAGAAGAAGTGCGCTATGCTTAGTGCCGGGGGTCCGATTAAAACTCCACCTGCCAAGCTGAGAGGAGCTTTCAGCCTGCTGATCGAGGCCTGAGGGGACCTCAGAGGCAAGTCCGTTGGAGGAAGTCCCTCCACCTCTATAGCTGCACCCCACCTGGACCCCTGACCCCCAGGCCTTGGGCCCACAGCCCCAGGTAACCAGAGTGTGTGGCTGGGAAAACAGCCATTAGGTGTGACCAAAACCTCTCTTCAATTTCCCGGTAACCAGTATTCAGCAGCAGTCTCTGGAAAACAGTCAGAACGGAGGGAACCTAGCCAAGCAAGTAACTTCACACTTTGAATCTTCAAGGCGACGGTGAAAGCAACACCCACCTGCCAGCTTCCTACCCGGCTGTTCCGACACTTGGAAAGGCAGGGAAGTGACTTCTCGGAAAAGGGGACAGACTCAACACAGGCTTCTAATCTCAGCCCATCTCAAAACTCTACTAAAACCTAGAGCAAAGGGATTTTGTTTGTTGTATGTATTGTGTATTTAGAATATAAACCCCCAAGGATGGAAAGGACAGAAGAAGGGAAGACAGCAACAAAATTCTGCAGGGTGGAAGGAAGACCGACCTGTTGATTTAGCAAACTCAAGAAACCTACATCCTAAGTGGCAGCAAGGAAGGACAAAAACCGACCCAACTTACAACCCCGAAGTCCCAAAGGTTCAGGAATGAGAGGCGACAGGCATCTCTGGAAATGGGCTTGGGGTGGAGGAACACAGTACAGGATTAGATGAAAGAACCAGTGGGTCTCTGTATCCCCTCCCCCACGTCTCCCAACTGGGTGACTGTCCCTCCTCCATCAGGCACAAGACTGGAAGTTTATTCTCTAAGGAGGACAAAAAAGAAGGTCTCAGTGCAAATCGTACTGAAAACGGGCAGATTCAGTGATTTTCTGCATACTGGATGCAGAGGACCTTCCTGCTCCAAGCCCTCTTCCTTCCTTCAGCTCCCAGACCCCTACCCCTCACCCCCGCAGCCTGGCCTTGACCCTCCAGGATGGAGACTGTAAGAATCTTCCACAGGGAGTCTGACCATCCCAGGAGGAAAGACCTAAAGATGCTGACAGAGGGGCTCCCCATGACACAACGCAGCAGGGCACCCAGCAGAGAAGCCCCTGGTCAAGAAGCCCTGCCCCCTGTGCCCCCGAGCTTGCAGTATCCTTTTCAGTCCCCAGCTCTTAAATGTGAGAAGACAGCAAGAACTACGAGCTAGCCAAAGAAAGAAGCTTCTAACGTGAAAGCTCCAGACCAAACAAACACGCATAAACGAAGACAGGCAGAAGGAACACACACATCCAACGTGTGCCAGCCCAGCTCTAAGACCTTGACCTCCAGTAGCTCACATAACCATCACAACTCTGAGGCAGATCTCGATTATTATTCTCATTTTACAGACGAGGTGTTTGAAGAATAGCGAGGTCATATAACTTGCAAGCACAAAGCAAGCAAGTGGCAGGGCTGGGATTCAAACCAGGCCACTGGGCTCCATGCTCTCAACCACTGCCTTTCAGAGCACCACCCCAGCCATCACCGGCCCTCATTAATATTCTCAGCGTGTAAGAGAAGATGCTGCAGCCCTGAAACAAGACTGGGCTTCTCTAAAGCATAAGAAAGGGCTCTTGCAAATTAAAAATGTGGCAGATTAAAATATGGAACATAAAATCGATGAAACCTTCCAGAAAATTGAGCAAAAAGAAAAAGGGATAGAAAATAGAAGAGAAAAGATAAGAAAATCAGAGTATTAGTCCAGGAGGACCAATACCCAAATAAAAGGAGTTCTAGAAGATTACAGAAAACCAAGGAGCAGAAATCGTGATGGAATAATCCAAGAAAACTTTCCAGAACCAAAGGCACAGTTCCAGATGGAAAAGTCTCATTCAGTGCTCAGTATAATGGAAGAGAGAAGACCAGCACCAAGGCAGGTGACCCTGAAGTCTCAGGGCAGTGGGGACAGAACGAGGATCCTGTAAGCTTCCAGAGAAAACAAACCAGGCCACACAAAGGATCAGGAATGGCCTCCCACTTCTCCACCACAACCTTGGAAGCTAGAAGACAATGGAGCAAGGCTTTCAAGACTCTCACAATCTCCAACCTTGAATTTGGTCCTGAGCTCACCTAGCAATCAAGCATTAGAGGAGAATCAATTCATTTTCCCATAAAAGTTCTTAGAAAATTTACCAGCCGGGCACTCTTTCTCAAGGAGAAGGTACTCCTGTATTCAAAGAATTCAGCCATAAGATAGGATACTGGAGATCTAACCCAGGAGAGAGGCGAGGAGGACCACAGGTGATGGTGACAGAGGGCCCAGGAGATAGCCAGGCCCCACGTGTGGAGGGCAATGACTCCAGACTGGACAGGTCAGAGGACCCTGACGTGCTCTAGGGAGGAAACCGAGAGAATGTACCTGGTGCACCCAAACAATTTCAGGGGATACCTGAAACTACAGACAAGTTAGGGAGGAATTAACAGACACATAGGCCAGCAACAGACAATCTTTATTTCCAAGGAAAACAGAAAGTAGAGCAAGAAAGGAAAAGTGATCACAATTTACTACACAATGAAGCTCTGAACAGCCCTGACCAAGTAGTTACAGTGTAAACCCCAATTACTGGTCTTACCAAAATTATGATGAAAATACATCAGAAGTTGCAGGCACAGGAAAGATTTGAGGTTAAAAGAAGAGGAGATCTACATCCTTACCTTCCACAGTAAGAAGTTGGAGCCTAGAAGCAAAACATCAAGATGAAGTAACGCATGCATGTTATTTTGGAAAATACCAAAATCATCAGCTAAAAATGCTTGCAAGCAACTGCATCTGGGAAAAGGGACAATGAGAGAGCAGCACTGTTTTTCACATAAACGTTGGAGGATTATAATTATGTGTGACTTGGAAAAGGCAAGAGAAGGGTATACAGACTTTGACGAACACAAGTGACCTCACTGAATGATCTAACAGCCAAGAGAAGCTAGGATTATTCCTTTTTTCATGAAAAAGACGTGGTCAGGCTCAGAGACATTAGTTAACCCTAAAAAGAGACTAAAACTAAAAACTCAGTTCTGCCAGACCCCAGCATCTACACTTTCCCTTTGAGTCCACATTCACATATTCAGCAAATATGAACTGGGCACACACTGGGCCTGGGACAGGATTCTAGGCCCCGGGACACAGTGGTGGACGGCACAGGCCTGAGTTCCTGACCCAATGGGGCTTCTGGTCTACCGACAGGAACCAAGCCATCACTAATAACAAATCCAAGTGTGGCAGGGCCCACCCTGGGCCGCGGCAATCTACCAAGGGTAACGCTTGTCTGATCCTCGCCTCCTCCTCTGCTAGCCCATCACCAGTCCCATGGCATTAGGGCACCCTGTCCCGCTCAGCCCCCACAGGTAAGCCATCACATCCATTTCATGGCACTTGCCCACAGCACTTCTGGGAACTCAACAGGCCATCACCTGGGCCTGCTAACACCCCACATGAGGCTTTGTTTTGGAGGGTATCACATTTTGTTTTGTTTTCCATCAGAGTCAAGCTCAAAGCCCAGGCCAACTCTCCAAGGGAGAGCTCCACACGGTCCCTTGTGTACATCAAGGGACAGTGAGTACCTTTACAGACCGACCTCCAGTAAGTGCTGGTGGGTCTGGGGGGCCAGGGCAAGTCTCAGGTACCAGAGTGTGGAATGAAACCTCAGCTGTGCTGCTCACTGGCTGGGGGATAGGGGGAAGCTGCTGAACTCCCCAGGGCCTCAGTGTCTGCATCTGTAGAGTGGGGATATAACACCAACCTCAGAGGGTTACAGTAGAATTAAATGATGTAATGGAGACGACTGTGCTTTATGATGCGCCATCGCCATATAACCCAGGATGAGGAG
Source organism: Ceratotherium simum simum (assembly GCF_057802395.1). Lineage (NCBI taxonomy): Eukaryota > Metazoa > Chordata > Mammalia > Perissodactyla > Rhinocerotidae > Ceratotherium > Ceratotherium simum. The sequence continues at coordinate 10,540,199 of NC_141923.1, read as the reverse complement.
GACAGGATGGTCTCCTATGGATGCCTCCGGTCACTTCTGCCATAATTCAAGGTGACAGGGGTTTCATCTCGTCAACCTCTTAAAATGGGATCCTTGTCCCCACTCTTCTCGGATCTACCCCCGGGAATCACTGGCCAGGAATCATCAGTTAAGAATTTACCCTTTATTTTGTCACAGTGTGAGGAACCCGGCATGTACGGTGATTATAAACAGAATCGGCTGAGTCACTGAGTTCGCTCTGATAAGGCTCAGTACCCAAGGCTGGCTGACTTCTCGCTCAACATCCCTTGGCCTGCTCCAGCTTTCCTCCTCGGTTCCCAGGCAACTGCCCTCTGCACATCCGCCTGGGCCTTGATCTAGTGCTCACCAAGTTCCTCCCCCTCCCCCAAGACCAAGTCCCCCCTCCTACCACCTCCTCCCCCTAACTCACTCCACCTTCTCAGACTTAGTTCTGGTTCCTGGTTCTACCACTTATCAGCTCAGTAGCTTGGCATTGGTAATACCCTCACTCAGCCTTGGTTTTGGGAGGATAGATAATAATGCCCATCATGGGGGTTACCTGGAAGATGGGGCACAGTGTCCAGCACGGTGGTCATCTCCCCATCCCCCCACCCTCCTCATAATCACGACATCAATGCCCTATAACCAATTAAGAAGATTTTTGCACAATCAGTACTCTATGTCATACGTTTTACAACAACAATACTCCAAATTACCTTCTGTCACTCAAGTCGGGTCCTCGCTAAGTCAGCTTGACAATGAAGGGGACAAGCTACAGCATAGGGGGCCGTTTCAGTTACACTGCCATCTTCACTGACCGCATCTTTGGGAAATTACTGGAACATCTGATCACATTTCATCCTCGTTTTATAAAAATAAGTTGAAACAGAAAAAAAAATGAAAGTATCATTATCAGTGATCACTACTGGTTTCATAAACTCAACACCATGGAGACGATGGAATCAGAGCAAGGAAGGTTCTAGGTTGACCTTCAACTAAGAAGAGAGGGGAAGTTCATAAAAATGGATGAAATGATGGACGTACAGAATGGTGTTGTTCAACCACGCTTAAACAGTGAGGCATGATTAGGAGTTTTCCTTCATTCTCTGGGAATTTAGGTTCCTCACAACTTAAAGGTCTAGCCTTGGACTGTTAATGTTTGATGTAATGTAACCAAAAGTCGGGACCTGCCTCTAAGCCAATACCCTAATGATGTTCTCTTGTTTTCTAAACAGACTTTGATATTTCACATCAAGTAGAAGATTGTTTATCCATAACACCCAGGATTTGCCCTGCTCTGGGTTAACAGCATTTCCGGAGTTCATGTATCTCAACTCTAAAAGAACCCAAGGATTAGAACAGAGATGTTACTGCTGCCAGAGTATGTTGAATCCCTGGATCCACACAACAGGGTATGTACCTAGAGGCCACTATGACATCACCCTCTTCATGCCAGGGCAACAAAGCATAGACTGGGCCCCATGACATCGTCCCCTGGTTATTCACAGCCATGCATGTATCTCAGATCACACCACCACTGCATTTGGACTCCTGGGTAAAGAGTCTCCGTAGGCCCAGGCAGGCCCGTCCCCTCAAATCCTGCTCTCCTGCCCTTTGTCAGGCAGCTTCCTCAGGTTCCACAGCCACGTGGTGGCAGCCCTGTGACCAGAGCCCAGGTCTCTGCCCTCCAGTTGAGGCTCAGCACCATCACCCTGGCTGTCCATCAAACTCCTTTGGAAACCTAACGGGCATTCCAAGTGTGCGAATGTCTCCCAGATGTGCCTCTTCTAGGGAAGAGGAGAAGCCTGACAGCCACTACTTCATCTGTGTATCAGTTTCCTCTTGCTGCTGTGACAAATTACCACACACTTGGTGGTTTAAAACAACACAAATTTACCTTACAGTTCTAGAGGTCAGAAATCCAAACTGAGTTTTACAGGCTAACATCAAAGTTACCAGAACTGTGTTCCTTCTGGAGATTCTAGGGGAACACCCATTTCCTTCTCTTTTCCAGCTTTTAGAGGCTGCCTGCACTCCTCGGCTCACGGCCCCTTCCAGCAACGGCACCACTCTGACCTCTGCTTCCATCATCACACCTCTTCTCTCTCCCTCTGACCTTCCTACCTTGTTCTTATAAGGATGCTTGTGACTAACTGGACCCACCTGGATAATCCAGGCTACTCTCCCCATTTTAAGATCCTTCACTTAATCCCAACTGCAAAGTCCTTTTTACCAAGTAAGGTGACATATTCCAGGTTCTGGGGATTAGGATGTGGGCATCTTTGGGGGGCCATTGTTCAGCCTACAACAATTTAGCAAACAGTTCTGACGTCCTACTCCGTTAGAGGCTGGCGGGACAAAGACGCATGCACTCCTCTCGTGGACCTACTCAGGGTGGGCCCCAGGGAGGCCAGAGGCGTTGGCACCCAGGCGGGCGCAGGCGGGGTTCAGGGAGGCTGCTCTAGGCGCAGTCATGGTCATTCTCTGCAGGAGGAGCTGCACAGACAACGGTGCAGGGACAAGAAAGGGCATGGCCTGTGGGGAAACAGGAAGACATCTGGGTGCAGCTGGGTCTGGTTCATTCCAGGAAGGACAGGAGGAGTGAGGGGGGCCAGAGCACACAGCAGGGCTTCTTCCCGAGGGCAAAGAGGCGTCTTGGTAGAGGATGGACATGGCGAGAGAAAGATCTCCAGGTTGCCGGGCTGAAGCAGGATTGGAGGTGCTGGGAGACACGAAAACAGTGGTCTTGGCAACTGAGAGGAGGATGTTTGCAAAAGTAGGCGAGGATGGACAGGACGCGGGAGGTGAGGGAGGGGACAGTGGAGGATACCAACAGAGGGTTAAGTAATTGCACCACCAAATTGGCAGGTCATCTCGTGCCCTCACCTCCCCCTGCCCTAGTTCCTGACTAGAAGGCCTCAGAATGCTACTTTTTAAGTATGTCATACCGGAGAGGATTAAAAATAGTTTAAAAGAGGAGAGGAATATAAATATCGCAAAGGCTTCTGGTTGCATGGAAGGCCCCCGGGAGAGGGAGGCAGGAGTGGGGCGTGATGTCATTGGAGCCCTAAAGGTCCTTCTAGTTAGACCCCCTTCAGCTTTTACCGGAGCTGAAGGTCCTGCTGGTTGACACCAAAATGACCCCAGGGCTTCTGTAAATTCCCCAGATCTCCCTGGCTTTTCCTCAACCTCAGGGGCTTTGGTCTATAATCTCCAAGAAGCAGTGGATCACGGGGCTCAAGAAGGGCAAGAATAAAAGGTGAATTTCAATTGCATGGGCCCTCTGGGACCACCTCTCTGCACTGCCCCCCGCCGGGCCGCAATCCTACTGAGGAGCCCACACCCCACCCACCACCGCATGCTCCCCTACTCCCCAGCTGCACACTGCCTGCCTCTGCGATCACAAATTCCCCCCCCCCAATGCCCCCACCCTTAAGGCTGGATTGGGCCTCTCCCCCCATAGTCCTGCAGCACCCACTTTGAGCATCCTCAGTCCTAGAAAATAAGTTCCCTGCCATCCTACAGGAGGCTCCCTGGATTCCCACATTCCGCAGGGGAAGATAGTAACTATTTTTGGTTTTGTGGGTACTCCTCTGTCGCAACTACTCAATTACCATTAAAGTGCAAAAGCAGCCATGGGCATATGCGAACGAATGGCCACAGCTGTATTCCAATAAAACTTTATTCACAAAAACAGGCAGCGGGCCGGATTTGGGCTGCAGACCATAGTTTGCCAATCCCAGCTCTGATAGAAAAAAATTAACAAAGGAAAAGGGGACAGACCAGGGAGGAAAATAAACCCTCAAAGATTCTTTAAAGCCACACTTATGATTTCTGATGCTGCCTCTAATTCCCTCTGTGACTGACATAATCTACCACTGTTTAAAAAAAAAAAAAAAAAAGAGGCGCAAAGAAGGGGTGGGGGGAATAAGGAAAGGTTTCTATGGGAACAGGGAATTCACTTTTAATGGTTCAATCACCAAAGAGACAATTACTTTATTTTTCTCTTTGCCCCTCTGAAGCAGGGCAGATGTGACCTATGGGTGGTCAGGCAGGAGGACTCTGCCCAGCGCCTCAGCTGTTCCAGTCAAAACTTAAATGCCAGAGTGTTCCACGGGTCAGGGGGGCAGTTAATGTAATCTGGCCTCTTGGGCAAAGGGCTGCTTCCCAGGAGCCCTGGATGGGGTCAGAAGCTCTGCCTCCCCCACCCGACTGCACGGTGGCAGGCGGCTCCTCGCTGCTCTGCCGGAGACAAGGCCAACCACCAGCTGTGGCCACCAACAAGTGATTCTGTGGCGAAATCTCCTCCAGGTCTGCTGCCAACCGGACCAAGGGCCTCCCTCTCGCTCCTGACAAACCGCTTAGGTGATGGGGCTCCGTTTTACCTGGCCCCAAACGCTCTTGTTCCTCGGTACAAATGTGCATAGTTGAAGGCAGGAACCCCTAGTTTTCCGTGACCGTGGGCAGGTCACTAAACCTCCCTGGGCGCCTTCAGCTCTGCCCAGCTGGTTCAGAGCAGGTGTCCCAGACCTTCGCTGGGCTTTTCATAGAAACCGCAACTGATCAGCCAAGAACAAACCACCGCTGCATGTCATTTGCCACGTGCACATCTATAACAAAGCTTATGGGCTGCAACCTTCTCCACGGGGACCTTTAGTGGCAATGAGTCTCCAGCACCTGACAGTGAAAAGAATCCAGGAAGGCAGCCAGCCACGCTCAGTGGCACCCAGAGTCCACGCCGCCGCCCGATCCTGTGTGCCAGGGACTGGGACGCAGATGGCAGGCTCTGTCCAGGTCCCACCACTCCTTCTGCTACCTTCCAGGGGGCCCATCTGAGCCCCTGACAGTGCAACCCTCTCATTTTGCAGATGAGGAGACTGAGGCACAGCTAGGGGAAGAGATTTCCCAGGATCCCACAGCAAGTCAGCAACAAAGCCTGGACCCAGACCCCCAGGCCTTCAGCTGCCCAGGTCTGGCTGTGGCTTCCCCGGCTGCACAGTATGCTCCACCTAGAGGGGCCCCTCAAGAAGAATCCACATCCCGAGTTAGGGATAGAGCCCAGACTGGAACACGGCCTTTTGTGGGCAAAATCCAGAATTAACTCAAAGCCTGCAGCTTGACTCCAGCTGGGGGCCTGAAAGGAATGTTCTCCACGATGATTCATGTTTTAGAACCAAGCACACAGCCCCGGGCCAGGGCACTAATAGGCACCAAGTTCCTGGAGGATGTGAAACCTCTGCATTTGGTTTTTTTTTGGTTTTATACAGAAACCTCCAGCGCACTTGCTGTGCCCTCCAAGATCCGGGGCAGGCAGAAGCAGGACAGATTCCTCCTCGGCTCCTCCTCTTCTCTGGGTGCTGGATAACTCTGACCACAGCGACGTCCCTGATCCCACTGCGGTATGCGCAGGAGGTCCAGCGCTATGGGGATGGGAACCGGGAGGGGCGGGTACTGGCGGCAAGGAGGGGGTGGGGAGTTGTGCGAGAGGAGGCTGGTGTGGCATCCTGAACCAGACCGCAGAGGGTCTCGCACACCAGGCTAAGGGGCTTGAACTTGAGCTCATCAGCGGTGCAGCACAACTTTTTCCCATCACAGCATTCATGGACAACGATGCTGTTCGCCCTGGGGCGGACCAAGGAGCTGCCCTAAGCCCACACTTTGGCCGTGGAGACGCAACGAAGGGATTAGCAGGGACGTGTGTTGAGTGGCTGGGTGATGGGTAGAATAGAGGAGGTGACACAAGGCCCAGAGCCATAAAGAGGTCACTTCAGGCAAGCCTGAGGAGGGCCTGTGCCTGGGCCTGAGCCAGTGGGATGGAAGGAGAAAGTGGACACCACGGCAAGGGCCAATCTTCTTGCCCACACAGGCACTGTCCTGCCCCCGGGCCTGCCTTCAGGCATTCCAAGCTCTACACCGTACAATGTGCAATTCATCAGTCAGGTTTCTGCTTAGCCCTCAGGGTCCAAATCCAACACCCCTTCCTCTGAGAGGCCTTCCCCGCTCCCAGCCGCGAGGCCACCAGCTCCTTTACCTGTGCGCCCATCGCACCCGACTCACAGACTGAGTGCGCGAGGATGTGTGGGCCTAGTCTGACCTGGGTTCAAATCCCAGCTCCACTTACAAGTCTGTGACCTTGAGCAAATCCTTTCACCTCCTCTTCTGAAATGAGCACCTGCCTCAAAGGCTCGTGGAAAACACTAAAGGGAGCAGTCGGTGCCATGCCCGGCACGCAGGCTGCTCTCAGTCAGCTTAACTGTCACCTTTCTGTTTGGCATTCAATCCAGGTGCCCCAAATCGCAGCTCCCATTTGCTGACCCTGGGAGGTGCTCTTCCCAACAAATTCTGACTGAGGGAGACACTGAGGCTGGGGTGGAGACACCGCTTAGGGAGCACCAGCCAGCACCGCCCAGCTGGCAGCAGTGGACACCCCGCCTGGCTCCCCCAGAGCAGCAGTGGGAACAGCCTTAGGTCTGCCCAGCCCACCTGACTCCGTCCAGCTCCAACTCCGGTGCCAGGGCCTAGCCAAGGTGCTCCGGAACAATGAGGTCAGGGGTCATAGCATTAGACCCAACGGGCACCAGAGCAACAGGAGACAGCCTCAAATGGAACTGAAGTCTGTGCTGCTAGAAGCAGAAAATTCAAGCCCAGTCTGCTTGGGTGCCCATGACGTCTTCATGCTCCTTAGAGGCAGGGAAGAGAACCAGCTTTGCAGGCCCTGGTGTCTGCAAGATGCTATGTGCCCAGCACAGGTTTGCTACACTGGACAGAGAAGGGCTGTGGATTTTTGGGGTGGTGGAGGCCTCCTACATGAACAGGACTGTCTTCCAAATCCTGGCCCAACACTCCCCTTTGACCCACAGTCAAGTGACCCCAGAACTGCTGGGGCATTCAGCTGGACCCCGAGGCCAAGTCAAAGAGAAAGAGGGGACAGCCGAAGCAACCTTGTCATCGGAAAGGGGCCAGAGCTTTGCCACCCAGAGCCAGGCAGAGAACTAAGGCACAGACCCATTAACCAACTGCCTCCAACCTCAGTTCTACCCCACGTGTCTCCAAGGAAGCGGGGGCCACTAGGTGAAGGCTGCCAGCATCCTGCAATTCCGTTTTCTCCTCTCCGAAAAGGTCAACAGCTTGGGCCGCCCCCGTTTCCTCACAAGGGACACTGTGAGGGTGGCACAGGCAGCCTTTGCCCAGAAGGACATCCACGCTCTGCTGGAGGGTCCATTTACAAACATCTTTATGAGCCATCGAAGTGAACATATCCAGGACGACTTCACCTGCCCGTGTGTCAGGTACAGCAAGGCATGTGACAGGCCTCCTGGGAGAGGCCATGCTTTCTGCCCAGCTCACCGTGACCCCAGACAGGCCTGGATGTCCTCATTCCAATGTTCCGTGGGGGGTGATCTGGTGACATCACCATCATAGCTGCACGGATTCCAGAATTCCACAGTCAGGGCCGTAGATAAAGGCTTCAGACGAGCAAGTGAGCAGAGGCCAACCTATCTCCAAGTCAATTTAAACAGATAGATGTATAGAGAGAAGTAAAGATACAGATGCATTACTGAACCCTTCTTCCCTGACATGCAATGTCCTCGTGACTGACCCTGGAAGCAGCTGGTCCCAGGACCACGAGAGTCAAGGCTTTCTGAAAAGAATCAGGACTGCCTGACCATGACCGCCTAACCATGGCCATGATGCAGCCGCCCCCTGCAGATGGAGGCTGGGAACCCTCCTCAGTCCCTACGATTACAGGTCTGTGAAACCCCACTGTCCCCATCGCCACGACACCTGTGACTGCCTGTGCTCTAAGGAAGCACACAGCCTAAAACACAGCCCTCTGCCTGGATGCCTCCTGCCTCCCTTGAGTACCACCCACGCCGAGTTCAGAGGAACAAGGGCCCTGCCCGCAGCCCGCACAGCTGGTCATCCAGACACGTCCAGGGCTGGACACCCACCAGCTGGTTTGGGCAGATGCTCTAAGCACAGAGAGGGGTGCCTTCTGCACTTGGCCCTTTGGCTGGGACTTCCTGAGTACCACAGAGACAAGGAGAGAAAATGTCTGCTAAGCATCCAGTCAAGAGACAGAGATGCCAAGGGAAAAATGAAGAAAGAAGACAGATTCCTGCCCACTCCTCCGCTCCCAGCCTCTTCTCAGCTATGCTGGGCAGAGAAGCAACCCCACAGTGCTGGTGTCCCCCTAAGACTAACAGCTTCATTTGTTCACAACAGCGCCAAACTGCAAACAACCCAAACATCCCTCACCAATGACCAGACCAACAGACTGCGGTACGTCCATACGATGGAAGAGTCCTCAGCCAACAAGGAACTACGCATTCTGTGGGTCTGGGGCTGGGAGCTGACACTGATGGATACGCTGGGCACTAGGGATCTCTTCCAGGTAATGAAAATGTTCCCAAACTGGATTGTTGCAATGTTTGCACAGCTCTGCAGATTAAGTGCAGATTTAAAATTATTGAATTGTAAACTTAAAACAGGTGAATTTTATGATAGGTAAATTATACCTCAATAAAGTCGTTTTTATGAAAACTCTAAAAAAAGGAACTACTGATACAGGCAAGAACATGGATGAATCACACCAACCTAATATAGAGCAAAAAGGCCAGTTCAAAAAAGTACATACTGTACAATTCAATTTTATATGAAGTTTTAGAGGCAAAACTATAGTAATAAAGACCAGAATATTAGTTAGGTCAGGGAGCTGTTACTGACTGGGAAGGGAGACAAAGCACCCATCTACGGTACTAGAAATCTTCTCATCTTGATCTGGGTGGTGGCTACATGGGTGTATCCATATGTAAACATTGGTTGGGCTTGCACTTAAGATTAATGCACATTTTATATACATATATACAATCATATATATAAATATAAGGTTTATAAAGTTTTGAATATTTATAAATATATGAATTTTATATATATATACAAAGTCATATATAAATTTAAAAGTATATTTTTTTAAACAGCAAAGCCCACTGATGCTCAAATTGTAACTGGCATTGCCTAAACGTGAGGACAGTTCACTAGCAGCTGAGAGAGAAGTGTCTACTCAGTGAACTCCTACCCAACCTTCAGGACCCATCTCGAATTGTCCCCATTCGGTGAAGCCTTCTCTCACAGTTCTAGGTGTAACTTACTGCCCTTATTGCTGAGCCTCCCTTCACAAAAGTCAATCTCCTTTACACTGGGAGCTGATCCTAGAGGAATGTAGGAAATTGTTGCACCAAGCATTGGTTAGTATGTGTTTATTAAACACCCACTGGTTGCCTAAGACAGACACACACACACACACACACACACACACACACACACCCCATGACAGCCCAAACCAGATGCCATCTCAGCAAAAGAGACTGATGCCCACCCCCAAATAGGATGTCAGTTTTCTGGCAAGAGGATCCAGGCACAAGGCTTATTAACAAAAGGGATCATTTTCAACATCTCCAGCCCAATCCTCCTCTTTTTACACAAATTTCAGCCAGAAGAGATCAGGGAGCACAGAGCAAACTCAGTTTCCAGGGCCCACTGCACTAGGCTACCCCTCCCCCCATTTCAGGTCACCTCTGCCTACACTGTCCCCGCCCCACCTGGGGGTGGAGCAGCTCCACGTGGGCTCCCAGGAAACATTCTATCAGGGGTAATGTTTAAACTTGACTGCTCGGCCACCCCCAAGCCTGCACGCTGCCCGCTGGGGCTCCCTGCCCTACAGCAGTAAAGGCAGTGCACCTGCTGGGGGGCACCCACAGCCCCATCACCCTCTGTCCAGGCCTCTCAGCTCTCTCTGGGCCCCGCCCCCGCCAGCCTTGGAATCTCTAGAAACCCAAGGCTGCAGGGGGAAGCTGCTAAAGAAACTTGCCCTGCCCGGGTCTATGTGCATGAAGAGAGGCCGGAAGTGGAACTCTGTCCAGTTCTGCAAAGCCCACAAACGAAGAGAGAGCCTGCAAACACACCTCCGGGAAAAGCAGCTTTCTTTGGGTGGGTGGGTGGCTTAGGCGGCGAGATTGTGGGTGACTTTTTCCCTCTAAATATTTTTGTGCTTTCTAAGTTTCCACAATGAATAAAGTCTTTGGAAAGATACACTTCATCTGTGGCGGGCGTTACCCCCAGCCCTTGTCAGACGCGCGGGCCACCCGAGTTTCTTTCACCTTCTCAAGCCAGCGTCCTGCGCCCCAGCGGGCGGGCCCCTCGCCCACTCCCCAGTGGAGCCCCGGGCCAGGGGAGGGGCAGCTCTCTGCGGAAAGTGGCTCCCCCACCGATCTGCGCCGCCGGCCCCCTTCTCCCCAGCCCAGCCCCTAAGGCACCGCCCCCCCATTCAATTCCCCTAGCCTCAGAGGTACTTAGGAAGTGTGCGAACTCACGGGCACACACACACGCACACACAGTCGCACTTTCTCCTCCCCTCCCTGACCTGGGCCGGCGCCCGCAAGAGCCCATGTACAAACTTCTCCAAAGTCGTAGCTGTGGCTGGAGGGGCAGTCGTGACGTCCCCCCAAGGAACATGGGACCCCCCCACACACAAACACACACACGTGTGCCTCCCCACCCCCTGGACAGTCTGGCAGGGGCGGCAATGCTGGGGTTTGGGGGCGGGTGTCTCACCCTCCTCCCCCCTAAGTGAGAGGAGCGGGGTCAGGACGGGGCAGGGCGGCGCGGGTCGCAGTTGCCCGGTGTGGGGCGGCTCCCGGGGCGACCCCGATCGATCGGGCGTGCCTTTCCGGGGAGGCTGAGGCACGTTACCTTGCAGGTTCTGGACTCGGATGTCGCTGATCTGCCCGATGAGCTCCTCCCGTTGGAACCAGTCCCACTCGTGCGCAGCCATGAAGCGCGGGCGGGAGGCCCGGGGCGCCGGGGCCGGGCGCGGGCGGCGGGCGCGGAGAGCCGGGCGGGCGGGCGGGCGGGCGCGCGAGCGGCACGCACCGGCGAGGGCGCCGCGGAGCCGGAGGTGGCGGGCGCGGGCGGGGCGCGGGCGGGGCGGGCGCGCGGTCGGGCCGCCCCGCCGCGGGCGGGCAGCGGGCGGGCGCGGGGCGCGGGCGGCGGGTGCGGGGCGCCCGGCTCGCGCTCACTCCCCCGTCCGGGGGCGGGGGCCCCGGGGGGCGAGGGGTGGGGCGGGGCGGGGGCGGGAGGCCGGGCTCAGGCCGGTTTGTTTTTTTCCGGGGTGTTTCTTGGTTGGATTGTTTGGTGGCAGACGCGCGGTGATGCGGCGCGGGGTCCCGGCCCCTAGATTGTGATGTCTCCGGGGGCGGTGGGAGGGGTGACGCAACCGGGGAGGGGGTGAGCCCGCGGTCCCAGTACCTGGTCCAGGAGGGCCCGCCCCCCCCACTCCCAGCGTCTCCCCCCACCCCCTGTCCCCGGTACGAACCCCCACACACACCCTTCTACCCCACGTCCCCTGGCCCCGCGCGATTCAGAGTGACGGCCCCCTGCGCAGGGGAGGGCCCCAAACCACGCCATCCGGGCCTGAGGGCGCCTTGAGGGAGCTGTGAGGGCCTGGGGAGGGGGCGAAGGAGCCTGGAGATGGAGTCAGGGGAGCCTCTCGTCTGTCTCCAAATTGAGGGGCCGTGATGAGGACTTCTTCCCTGAGTTTGGATTTTGGGAACCTTCTCCGCGGGGATCCAGTCCACAGATGAGATGACCCCACGTTCTGGGGAGGAGGGAGAAGCAGCCAACTCCCTGGGAGCTCGGGGACCCCATCGAGTCCTGGGCCACTGAATCTCCAAGTAGCCCTCTCTGGGGCTTTACCGAAAATGAGTATGGGCCTTTCTGGTGGGGTGTGTCTGTATGTGTTTCTTCACTGTTGCTTTAAACTCTTGAGAGTTCCAGGATCTTATCTTGTTTGGGGCTCACAATTCATACCCCAGGCAGAGTCTTGATTGGTTTTACAAACGCGGAAAAAGTCAGGCTCTGAAATTTGCCCAAGGCTGAGGAGTAAGTTAGGGACTCGAGGTCCCAGCCCCCAGCTCAGTACTCTGAGCTTTTCCATAGCGCCCCCCTCCACACACACACACACACACACACATACACACACACACACACACACACACACACGGAAAATGGCTTTTAAATGGGATATTCCAAGAGAAGAATATGGGCAGGGCTGGCTGAGCATTTAAACATTGGGTTTCATTCATCATTGCCATGTTCATGGTACCGAAATACTAGAAACCTAGATGGGCTACTCCCTTATTAACAGGTGACTATGGAGCCCTAAGCAGACCTGTGCCCTTGAGGCAGGGCCCTAAGGTGAGTGAGTCTACCTTCAGGTAGATTGAGAGGGCAGGGGGAACCAAGAAACAAGGAAACTAGATAATTACAGGTGGAAGTGTGTTCTAGAAAGGAGAAAAGCAACTAGAGGTAAATAACTGGGGGGGCGGGGGATAGGGCCCAGGGGAGATCCCTGAGGACTGACGTTTGCACTGAGCCTGAAGAATGAAGGGAGCCAGGACTGGGACAGCAGTTTGCATAGGGGCTCAGTGGAGACAGGCTCCGGGTGGCTTCCTGTGTGCTGCCCTCTTCTAGGTACTGGAGGCACAGCCAGGGACAGGATGTCACAGCCCGCGTGAGCTGACACTCCAGTGGGGAAGTTTATCCAGAGGATGAACAGGAATATAATGTCAAGGTGGGAAGCTCTAGATTGCTTTTTCTTTCTCTTTGTTCTCCATTTGCCATGTTTCCCACCATAAGCACATAGTTTTACAATCAGACGGAAAGCCAATAAGTTCTTTTTTAACCTCTTGAGGTCCCCTCCAGGAGTCCTCAGTCTGCTTCAGCTCTCTTCATCTGTGATGCTGCTGGGGGCTCCTGGGTGCCTGGGCGCGTGCCCTCGGGCTTGAGGGAGGAGCTGCCTTCTCCCTGATTTGATCTGAAAGCAGGTGGTCATTTCACACTCCAGGGAGCAGGGTCTGCTTCTGTGTCCGCAAAGCACGGGACTTAGTAGCCAGGCATCATCTAATTTTGCCCCATCCGCTAGGCACCTCCTGTCTTTACACTTCAATTTATTTTCCGTAATTGCTGTGGGGCTACGTTGGGCTGAAAATCACTTTCTTTCCAAAGCAAAGAGCCAAGAGAATTAGCCTTCCTCTCCATCAAGAGGCGGGTCTCAGGGAACAGAGGGCTTTAAACAATGTGGTGTGAGGTTAGCTGCAGGGATGGGCCATTTTTCACAATACAGCTGTTCTTGAAACAACTGTTCGTGTGACAACAGCCATACACAACGACTGTTCCTGTGAATGGAACCTGGCATCTTTGGGAAACATTGCATAGGCAGTAACAACTCCCTGGCAGAGAGGGGTCCATGATCACCAGTGATTGAGCACCAACTGTATACCAGATGTTGGATCACCAGCCTAAAGAACTTCTTTACTTTACATCAAAGTGGAAAGACAATTTTAGGTGGTTTTTAAAATGGCATGGGAGCCTGAGCCAGCAGTGAGCATGAGGCTGGCCTCTAAAAGCTACTTGAGGGCTGCCCCATGGCTTAGCGGTTAAGTGCGCGCGCTCCGCTGCTGGCGGCCCGGGTTCGGATCCTGGGCGTGCACCGACGCACCGCTTCTCGGGGCATGCTGAGGCCGCGTCCCACATACAGCAACTAGAAGGATGTGCAGCTATGACATACAGCTATCTACTGGGGCTTTGGGGGAAAAATAAATAAATAAATAAAATTAAAAAAAAAAAAGAAATGCTTTAAAAAAAATAAAAGCTACTTGAACATTCCTTGAACTAATGTGTCACTATCACCCCTCTTCCCTTCACTGTCTCTGGCCCTCCCTCATTGGTCCCTGTGCCACCTCCTTGCCCATCAACCCTGGTTTTACACTTTTTGATACAGTGACGCTGTACTGCTGCAGGTCCTGGCTCCACCCTGTCACCTCTAGGTCTTTGCTCATTCTGTTCCCTTTGAAATGTCCTTCCTCTCCCTTGCTCCGTGCACTTCACCTTGACCTAGCTTACTCCTGCCCAATCTTGTCCATCTCAAGAGAACCTTCTCCAACAGCCGTAGACCCAGCTGAGGGCCCGTCTCATACAATTCCCATAATATTCAGTACAATCTCATAATATCCCATGAACCTTGCTATCTTGTTTCCACGTTGCATTAAAATTATGTTTACTTGATGGTTCCACCCCATAAACTGTGAATTACTTGAGAACAAGGGCTGTGTCTTGTTAATTTCTCTATCTGAGCACTTAGCACAGAGCCTGGCATAGACAGAGCTCTCAATACTGAGTGAATGGATGAATGAATGACTCTCATTATAGGCCTAAACTCAGAAAGAAGGGACCAAATGACAGTTGACCCCCATGTCCTGGGCCCAAGTAAATTTCTGGGGAGGCGATAAGATAATGTTTGCATGTTGGCAATGGGCAAGGACGTGCTGCTGGGTATATACTAGGCAAGTATCATGCTGTGATATGTCCCTCCCTCGGGCGTGTGCAGCCTCCTGGTTCTGGAGTTTTGGCTGGGGGAGGTGGTATGCGACTTCCAAGGGGGATTGGGTTATTTTCCCTCTTGCCTGAATTAACAGTACTATTTTTCTTTTGCACTTTTATTTTTGGGAAGGAAAAGTGCTTTGCCTGAAGGCTTGGCTTCCTGGGAGTTTCCAGAAACTGATTTTCTAGAAGTTGCCCAATTCTGCTAGAATCCTTGTCATTGTTTGTTTGTTTGTTTATTTTTGTGAGGAAGATCAGCCCTGAGCTAACATCCGTGCTAATCCTCCTCTTTTTGCTGAGGGAGACCGGCTCTGAGCTAACATCTATTGCCAATCCTCCTCCTTTTTTTTTTCCCCAAAGCCCCAGTAGATAGTTGTATGTCATAGTTGCACTTGTCATTGTTTAAAACTGACTTCTGCCAAGGGAAAGAAAGAGAGTTGCAAAGAATCCCTAGTCTGAACCTCAAAGATCATGGAATCTAACATCCCTCCCCATGTAAGAATTTCTAAAACATCTGGCCCAGTGATCTTCCTGCCTCTGCTTATGGGGACTGATGGCTTCAGGCAGATAATCTGGACAGAAGGCTTGCGTCTCCACATCCCAGAGCCCCTTTGGGAAAGAATAGGAACAGCGAAGATGACCCCAGAGTACCCTCCCAGCCACTTCCAGGAGAGGAGTGTGGTGGGGGCTCCCTACAATGGGAAGTGGCTTTTCCTGGTCACTGCCGTGACCCTTTACGTGTGCACAGGCCTTTAGGGTTAGAACAGCCCCTTCCTCGGCCAGTGCTCGTCTGGTCTTCACAGTGACCTCATTAGGCCAACTAGGCGGGATCATTTTTAGATGGGGCTTAAAGCTGCTTGGTAACCTGCCCGAGGTCACAGAAGAAGGCAAACCAGACTTTGTCCCATAGCCCTCACTGCCCACCCACACCGATCCCAAATATGTCCAGACTTATGCTGTGGGCCAGACTAACACTCAGCAATTTGGTACTCGTCATATGTACCTATGTATTGTCATGTTTCCAGAACATTTTTAAAAATTCTTAGCTCCATTAAAATCATAGCATTCGTCAGCACATAAAAACTCTTAGGAATTTCTGCTTAAGTCCAGTTAAGAGGTTATAGTAGATCCTAGGTAGATTAACCAATGATTATCTTTCAAACAGACCAAGAACATCTCCTGGCCAGGGGTCTGCATTATGATGTCACAAGGCTGCACGGTAGGGTAAAGACCCTCGGCCTCATTTATGCACTTAACAAACATTGGTTGAATGCCCACCCATGGCCTGGCCCTGCATCGGGACCTAACCATGGACAAGACCCAGAATCTGCCTTCAAGGAGGCGGCCAGGCTCCGGAATTTGGGCTTTGTCATAAGGACACAGAGGAGCCTTTGGAGGATGAAATGGGGTCCGATTGTCCCTTTAGTTGTGGTGTGGAGAAGGGGTCAGAGGTGTAGGCAGGAGCTCAGGGACCCTGATGGTCTCAGTGACACAGGTGCATGACAGTGGTGGCCTACACCAGAGTAGCGGCTGTGGAGACAGATTCTCCAGCCGTTCGGGCAGTGGAAGTGACACACCTGGTGGCTGGCTAAGGAGGTTTGCAGCACCTGTCCCTATGATCTTCTCCCAGTGCTTGTGCGTTTCTCTTACCCCTACTTCACTGCCAACTCCTCAAGAACGCCTTGTAAGCAGGGCTGCCTAGTTCATCTTTGGGTTACCAGAGCCCAGTGCCATGCTGGACACATAGGAAGTCCTCAATAAATGTAGTTGCATGTCTGAATAAACAAATTATATTTAAACTTCACCCAGCCGCAACTCTAAAAACTCTTTGAGCCTCAGGCTCCTCAAGAGGGTCCGGGTCTCTTCTGTGACTTAGGAATGCCAGGTGTCTGCCTGTCTGCTGATGTTTTCCTGCTAAATTCTCCCCATTGATTGCTCCCTCCCTCCAGGAATACTGAGGGACATAATGCAAAGGCTGGTGGCAGAGAGAGATGCTGAGAAACAGAAGGACTCCAGGTTCAAGCAAAAGGATGGAGGACATGTGGTATAGTGGAAAGTGGAAAGACAGTGGAGGTTCAAGCTGTGTGATCTCAGGCAAGTTCTTAACCTCTCTGGGCCTTTGTGCTTTTGTCTGTGAAATGGGGCACAGAGTCCCTATCTGACAGGATTGCTGTGATGTCAAGGGTATGCATATAGAGAAGAGATGCTTCAGGAAGATTCAGATCATTTCTGTGGCTTAAAATGAACCTCACTCAGAGAGAAACTGCCCCTGAACTTGCGAGATAACCTATAATGTAAAATATTAATGTATTCTCTGAGATTTTAGTAACTTTTCGTGTGTGGAGGTGTTGATGGCTGGTTAAAAAAAAAAAAAAAAAAACTGCTTCCCTAAGTTGACAGCACCGGATGTCCCAATTTCCACAAATAAAGTCCTTCATTTCTTCCAGGTTTGAATAGTCAAAGGCTGCTTCCCTGGGGACAGCTCTGCTATTTTTTTTTTCGCAGGCATTAGAACACTATTTAAGGAGTGTGCATTTCCCAATAAAATGAATAATGAAAACGTTTTTCCCCCAAAGTGTGAGATGATGGCAATGTGAAAATGATGGCAATGCTGTGGAAGAGAGAAAATACCCTAGATGAGGTGTCTGCCACATTGCAGAAATGTAATTTTTTAAAAATATTTTGGAATGGAAAGCAAACTTGGTTGATGATAATCCCATCAGCGTCGGGGTGGTTTAAAAGTCAAAGCTTAGTGCAAATGAAGTCCCTGGGCCAGCCCCTTGAGCAGACATTGCCTGCATGGGCCAGTCACTTTCAACAAACTTATTGTGCATCTCCGGTCTGCTGCGCAGCTAACATTGACTTGAGAACTCATTCTTTGCTGAGGATTGTGTCAAGTGCTGTGCATTATCTCATTTAATCCTCTCAACAACCCTTCGAAGGAGGTACTATTATCATCCTGATTTTGATGAGGAAACTAAGAACAAAAAGAAGTTTGGTAGCATCCCCAACGTCACACGGGTCATAGGTTGGCAGAGAAGGGACTCGACCCCAGATACTGTGCAGAAACCAGGTCTGATCTTTCTGCTCCGCGTGAGCAGCCTTTGACCTTTTGGAACCGGCCAAGGTTACTAAGTGGAACAGTTCATGTTGGAGATTCACCGGGAAATAAGTTCAGCCAATTGTTGGCTTCGGGTAAATAAGACCACCAGGGGCAAGTTTTCCCCGCTAGGTCAGGAACGAAAAAACTCCCTCCTTTGCTCTCTACAGGGAGGTTTCTTATGTTTGTGTGAAATGCTGGAAGGCATTTCCACTGCTGACCCCTGAGCATCTCACATGGCAGTATATATCTCTGTGAAGAAGCCTCAGTGTGGCTCTGCTGGAAAACTATGTATGTTTTGTGCTGTTCAAATGGATTATTAAAAATTTTTTATTTTATTTTAACATGTAGATTCCAAAGGAGAAAGGGCAGAAGCCTTTATCCAAGGCAGCAACAAGTCCTGTCAGTTTTCTCTGATCTCCAAATCCATCCTTGGTAGCTAGTGTCCAAGATGGCCGCCATCAACCCTTCCCACCGACTCTTCCTTCACAGTAGGTGAGTGCTCCTCCTCCCTGAAGAGGCAGAGTCTAATTTTCCTTCCCTGAAACCTATGCTGGACCAAAGAACTTGCTTGACCAAAAGAATATGGTGGAAGTGATGTTCTGGGACCTCTGAGGCTGGCTCATAGGAAGCCTTGAGGCTTCTGTCCTGGCCTCTCAGGACACTTGCACTGGGGGGAGCCAGCTACCGTTTAATCTGAAACTGCCATACTCTGAGGAAGCTAAGCTAGCCATATGGGGAGGGAGAGAGAAAGAAAGAGAAAGAGGCCTCACCAGTCCCCAGCCACCCCAGCCAGGCACCAGACACGGGAGTGAACAGCTTTCTTAGACAAGAGCTCAGCTTCAGCCCAGTTGAGCTCTCGGTGACGTGAGCCCCAGTTACCATCTGACTACAACTGCATGAGAGACCCCAAGTGAGAACCTCCCAGTGGAGCCCAGTCAACCCCCAAATCGTGGGAGGAAACGCACTGCTGTTTTAAGCCACTAAGATCTGTTCTGAAGCACTAGATGACCAGAATGCCATGCCCTCGTCTCCATCCCTGCTGGCATCCTGATCCAGACCACCACCATCTCTCCCCTACACTCCCTCCACCCGTGCCTGCCCATTTCCATGGTCCCCTGACAGTCTCCAACCTCACACCCCAACCTGTTCCCCACACAGCCCCCAGAGGGATCTAAATGTCATCAGAGCATGCCACTCCCTGGCCTCCCATTGCATGGTGCATGAAAACCAGCCTCCTTACCATGTTCACACTGCTCTACGGGGGGGGTTCACACGCCCTGTTCAAGCCACCTGTTCCCTTCAGCTCCTCAAGTGAGTTGTTTTATATGCAGACCCCACGACCCAGCAATTCCATTTCTAGCCTATACTAAACAGAAATGTACACGTATATTCCTCAAAAGATGTGTTCAAGAGTATTCATAGCAGTGTTATTCTTAATAGCCAAATGTCCCTCAGGAGGAGAAGGGATAAATAGTGGAATATGTCAACGAGAAGGAAAGAACAACATGGGTGAGTCTCAAAACCATAGTGTGGAGCAAAGAAGCCAGACACAGAAGAGCATACTATAGGGTTCTGCTGGTAAAAAGTTCAAAAACAATCTATGAAGTTCAAAACTGAGAAGTTCAAGAACACTTCTATCTATGGTTAGAGAAGTCAGGAGAGTAGTCAGCCTTGGAGGGAGGTGGTGGATGAGAAGGGCATAAGGGGGTCCTCTGGGATGCTGGCCATGTTTTGTTTCTTATATAGGTCTGGTTACACAAGTGTTTATTCGCTCTGTGATAGTTCACCAGTTTGTGCATTTTTCTGGGTGTCTGTTCAATAAAGTGTTTAAAAAATGAAAGTTCTGCTCTGCTTCCTGCCAAACAGCTTTTGTATACACTGCTACATCTGGAATTCTCCACCCTCTCTTAGTCTTTCCCTCATGAATTCCCAGTGGTTGTTCAGATCTAGCTCAGATTTTCCTTCATTAGGGAACTCTTTCCCTGTTGTATCAGTCAGTCTTGGCTGTGTAACAAACCACTTGAAAATGTAGTGACTTACAGCAACAACCATTAATTAGCTCATGACTCTATGGTTGTCTATAGTGGGTCTTGTGCAGGTCTCACCTGGCTCGCTCATGTGTCTGCAGTGAGCTGGCACCTTGGCTGGGCTGGATGCTCTAGGGTGGCCTTCCATCTGTAGCAGTAGGCACACTGTTGGTGAGGGCACCTCTGTCCTCCTCCATGTGGAGGCTAGCAGGCTAGCTTGGGCTCATCACATCATGGTCTCAGGATCCCAAGGGCCACAGAAGAGGGCAAGTCTCCACACACAAGCTCTTCTTAAGGATCTGCTTGTGTCGCATTTGCTAATGTACATTAGCCAAAGCCAATCATATGTCCAAGCTCAGATTCGAGAGGTGACGAAATGAACTCCACCTCTGGATGGGAGGAATTATTACGGCCCTGTCTTCTAAACTATCTGCCACTCCCACGCTGTCCCACCCCACACAGAGATCAGCTTCCCTGATAAACTCTCACCACTCCCTGAACTTGTCCTCCATGGCACTCAACCCACTGTGACTGACTATTTGTATAGTGAGTTGTCTATTATCCTCCTCTCCCATATCCCTGTAACTATGTACAGGCAGGGGCTGGTGTGTGTTCACGGTGCCCAGCACAGTGGCTGGGACATAATGGATCTAATAAATATTTGGAGAAGGAAGTAGAAAGACGAGAAAGAAAAAAGGAAGGGGAGGACGTGGGAAGAAAGGAGGGAAAGAAGAAACCCTGAAAAAATGGAGACACTTCTATGGCAGAGGATAGACTGGACCACTTCTGGGAGGCTGGGTGCCCTACACATCCCTCAAACTCACTCTTCTCATTTTAGCCTCTGCATCCTGTCTCACCCTGTTCCTCCCACCTGGCTGCCCTCCCACTTTTTTTCTTCTGCTTGCTCAGCCCTTGGTTCCTTCAATGGGCAGCTCAAGGTTCGCCCACCCCACCTTAAGCAACCTTCCCCTCTATCCCTTCCTCCTGAGTATCTCCATGGCTCAAGCAGTCCCCGCCATCCGCTGCCCACATTGTCATGAATACATGTCCCCTCACAATCTCAGTTGAATGCCCCACCAGCCCCATGAGAAATCTAGGATGGGTGTATCAATATTTCCATTAAATGGATGAGAACGTGGGGCTCAGGGAAGCCCTGTGTCCATGATCACCCACCAGGAAGAGGTGGCACTGGGACTCAGTGTAGGTTGGTCTGGCTCAAGAGTCCCCACACTGCAATGCCCGCAGTGAGACCACACGCCCCTGAAGGGAGAGGCTCCCTCTGTCCTGTCTTGGTGGGCCTGGGCTCTTTGGGGGTAGCGGGAGCTGACAGAGGCCCTGGAGCTCTGGGGGTGGGACACTAGCACTTTGCCCTCGTGGAAGAGAGGAGCCCGATTCTCAAGAGGGGAGCGGACTTCCAAGGTCACACAGCAAATTAGGGCAGCCTAGGAACTTGTGGGGAACAAGTGAGAACTTGAGGCCAGTGGTCTTTCTGTCATGCTCTGTCCTTCCTTATTGCCTTCCCAGCCCCCTCCTTCCATCTCCATGCTCAGCTTCCAGCAGGGGCTTGTGACCAGCCAGGGGAATGAGACTAATTGTTGGGAGGGCCAGTTTCTGAGGCCCAGGAGGGAGGGGAGTGGCAGAGGGGGCAGGCAGACAAGGCGTGGGATTGATACCATATAAGCCTTTGTTGCACATCTATGACCGTCTTTAGAATTGTGCTTCAGTATAAACTGCTGGATGATCCTGGGCTGGCTAATTTGAACCTACACCCTCGGGGCAAGTGTTTGAAGTAACATAATCAGGAATTGTGCTCCACAGAACAGTGAACCTCAAATATGGTTTGCTAAATGGGCACCAGAGGGCTTGGCTAATTAGCATAAGAGATGTTGCAAATACTTTCTCACTGGTGAAATGAACTATGTGCAAGAAATGTGGTGACCCAGACCGTGCAGGTCCTTCCTCTCTGGGTGAACCAAGTTCAAGAATCCTGTGAACCCAGTGGCCTCACGCCTTCAGAGGAGCAGTCAGGCCGCAGCTCCAACTGGGCCAGCGTCACCGCTGAATGAGGCTCTGAGATGACTAGAAAACACAGATCCTGCCTCCACTTCGCGTCCTGCCTCCACGAGGGGACCTGCCTTCAGAAGAGGGTAGCACTTGCCTCAGAGTGATGCTGGCTTGCAGGGTGCTTGTCAGATGCCCCGAAAGACAGACAGTGGTCCCGGCTGTGTGCCTGCTATATGCGAGGTGCAGTTCTCGTTGCTTTGTTTGCATTACCTTGTTGAAAACTCACCACGGTAAGTGGATCAACAAACTGTGGTCCATCCAGACAATGGAATATTATTCAGCACTAAAAATGAAAAATGAGCTATCAAGTCTTGAAAAGACATGGGGGAAACTTAAACACATATTGCTAAGAGAAAGAAGCTGATCTGAGAAGGCTGCATACTGTAGGATTCCAACTATGTGACATTCTGGAAAAGGCAAAACTGTGGAGACAGTAAAAGTATCAGTGGTTGCCAGGGCTTAGTGGCGAAAGAGAGATGAATAGGCAGAGCACAGAGGATTTTTAGGGCAGTGAAACGACTCTGTGTGATACTATAAATGGTGGATACAGGTCACTATACATTTGTGCAAAGCCACAGAATGAACAACACCAACAGTGAACTCTAATGTAAAGCATGGACTTTGGGTGATGATGACGTGTCAATGTGGGATCATTGATTATAACAAATGGACCACTCTGGGGAGGCTGTTGATGGAGGGGGAGGCTGTGCGTGTGTCGGGGGAGGGGGTTCATGGGAACTCTGTGTACTTTCCACTCAATTTTGCTGTGAACCTAAAACTGCTCTAAAAAAATAAAGTGTATTTCAAAAAACCTAACTCACTGTGACCCTATGCCCCCTTGTCACAAAGGAAGAGGATGAGGTACAGAGTGGGTAAGTCCCTTCCCCAAGTCTTCACAGGGAGGACATGGTGGAGATGGGATTTGAGCCCAGGCTGTGCTGTCTGATACCGTGACACCCCACAGCCTGCCTCAGGCAGCTGGGGACTGGAGGCCTATGGAGAAGTGGGCTAAGGTGGCTGAGATGGGAAGGGACCTACAAATGTCCCTCCTTTGCTTCATACCCTCCATGGCTCTGACGCTGAAGACTGGCTCCTGCTCTCACCAGGCCCTCCAGCCTTACGTCCCAGCTCACACGCTTGCCCCTGGCTACACCGAGCTCCTGTCACCACACCAGGACCTGGACCACACCAGGCAGTTTCACATCCAGCATCTTCGCTCACCTGACTTACCCTCTGCTGCCCTTCCCTCCCCCTCATCCTCTGCCCACTAGGTAAACACCTACTTATCTTTCAAGACTCCACTCAGGCCTCACCTCTACAAAGAGAGTGATTCTGGACAGCCTATGCCCTTTGGGATAGACCAGCCTGCGGTCTACCCTCACTTTGCCTCACCTGGCTGTGTGACCTTGGACAAGTGACTCAACTGGTCTGAACCTCAGTTTTCCTCATCTACAAAGTAGGACAATGATGCTTACCTCATGGTTGTTGTATGGGTTAGAGAAAACACATCAAGCACCTGACATGGCTTCTGCCACATAACAGGTGTTCAAAAAATGGTACTTATTTTTAGGAAGTTTTTCCTGCCCAGTTTCCCCAGTAGAATGAACTCTATACACATGTGTCTCTGTGCCTGTAACCTCCATGGGCGTTAACCCATCACTACCTCACTCCCCTTGGTCTGTCTTTGTGAGCACTTCTCACTAGCTGGCATTTTTGACTTGCTTCTGTTCGTTTTCTCTCTCCTCCATGCCCCCAGTGCTGTTCCCCCTAAGGTACAGCTCCTTGGGGGCAGGGACCTTGTCTGTCTTGTTCATCTCTGGATTCCAGTACTTAGAATGCTGCTGGCACTCGGTAGGAATTCCATTAAATTTGGTTGGGGAAATGAATGAATAAATGAATGAATGAATGAATCTGTGCTCATCTCCTGCATTAGTTTTATTTCTCATCCGTCCCCAGCTCTGGGCACGGTGACTAGTGTGGATGTTCAGCTGTGACTATAGAATAAATCTTATCCATACTTATAAAATACAACAATATAACCAACACATCAGATCAACATGAACGAATCTCTCCGAGGAACTTAAGACTGATGGGTACTGTATGGCCATTCTCTGTCTCTATTCCTTGCTTGCTAGAAACCCATCCATGTCTTCACCTGGCCTTAGCGAATCTTTGGTAAGGGGATTGGCAGAGACCCTGCAGCCCAAGAGGATGGGACCTCCATTCAAATGTCCAATTTCTCTTTGCTTTTTCAAGTTGCGATTTGCATGCACCCAGATTTGTTTGGTTGCTGAAAATGCACACAGTCAGGAAATAGCACACGAGGGACCACCACGCAAGGGGGATTTGTAGTTGGGGGAGGGATTATCATATTTCCCAGAGTTTCTAGGTGAAGCCTCAGTATCAGAAAAATCTGTAACCCCACTCCTAATGCCCAGCCATATACAAATGGGTAGACTCTTCTTGCCATCAGATATCTTTGCCAGGGGGACCCCAGGTCCTGTGAAGTGACAGAGGCTGGCCACTCAGTAGGAAAGACTGGCTCCCTCCCTCACACCCGGGCCTGATTTGGGAAGGAAAGGAATGCAGACACTCTGAGAAAGGGTGACCTTTTCCAGCTAGGGCATGCGGCCAAACTCTGGTAACACCTTTCCATTAAAATTGATGTTCCTCTTAATCAGCAGTGATGGGGGGATTGTTTCTTAAATGATGCTAAATACAGTGATGGGTCCCAGGTGAGAAGGCAGAGTTCTCGTTAATTCTTCGCAAGGATGTTCCACAGTGGAAGAGGGCTTCTGGCAGCCCCTACCTGTGAGGAGGACCTGTTTCCTGAGGTAGGTTGACATGCATCTGGAACCAAGAATTGCCTGCATGTTGCCTATAATTTCCTTTTGATTTTATGTGTCCTCCTGCCCCCAGAGCCATTATTTTTTAAGAAAAGCAAAAATTAAAGCTTCATACCTCTCAGGAAGAGTGGGGGGGAGGCCACATGCCAGCATCTGGTAACTTGTTCACCCCAAGAATGACTTCACGTGAATCTGTATAACACTCTTTCAGAGGGTAAGCAGAACCATCTGTAGGGCCCAGGGAGCCTAAAGCTCATTGAGGAATTCCAGACAAGGCCCTCCTGGAGGGGTGCGGTGTCTCCAGCAGGGAATGAGGCTGCTCACTGTGGATGTGCAGCATGGTCCCCGAACTGTGAATGCCACCACGACTTCAGAGCCACATAGGCCTGAGCTGGACCCAGCAATGCCCACGACTAGTGGATTACGTAGTGCCTCCGAGGCTCGGTTCCCAGCTGGGAAATGGGCTGACTGTGAGGATTAAGTGAAAATCAACGTCTGTCTGGGCCATCCCTTTCCTAGTGGATGGAAACACCTTCTGGACACAAACGAGCAGCCATAAACATCTAGCCCTTATCCAGTTCCAGTTGCATGACCGTCCAACCAGTGTAACTGTGACTGATGTAAGGGATCGTCTCTGGATCTTGTGACGCCCCGTGGGCTATAAAACGAACTGCTGCTGTTTGCCTAGTGCCAGGCACGCACAGTTGCACCCAATCAGCACCACCTTCCAGGTAGATGGGCGTCATTGTCTCCATTTTACAGATAAGGAAACTGAGTCTCCAGAAGGGGGAGTATAGTAGACCTGCCCGCTGATTTTTCCTGTCCAACGCTGATCCCCTCCTCCTGATAATAGCACCCTGACGTCCGTGGGGGGAATGGCCTCCTCTCCGTGATGGGCTGGCTGGTGGGATTACCAATCAAGGTGCCCACAACCTGTGGCCAAGGAGTGGAACTGGGACCCAGCTCAGCCCATCAGAGGCTCTATTTCTTAGTCTCTGGAGTTTCTATCTCAAGCACAGGGACAAAAGCACTAAACATGGCTGAGGCTGATATGCCCAGGGGAAGAAGGAAGGGTAGTGGGCTAAGGAGAGCCTCTTGTTGGTTCCTAACGCCTGGACCCCCACCTAGCTCCAGCCCCACCCCCAGGCAGCCTTATTCCCCCTTCAGACTCACTTTCCTTTCAATTCTGAGACCCTCTTGGACCTGCCCTTTTCTGTATAACTTAGCCACATTGATTTCTGTTGCTTGCATCCCCTGAACTCTGGCTGACCAGGAAGTGACTCCTCAGGGTCAAGCAGCTGATGAGTGGCAGAGTCAAGACGAGGACCCACTTCACCAGGCTGCCAGGCCAGTGCTCTTCCCACCGTGCCACACGGCTGGCCTTGGGGTGGTCCTGCCCTGGGGAGAGCCTTCTGAGTGGGGAGGAGCAGCGTGAGTAAAGGCTGGTGACAGGGACGCATGTGGCCTCATTGTCGCAGAGCTGGCATGGAGGCCAATGTGCCGGAGCAGGGCTGTGGAGGCAGACTCCGGAAGCCTCAACGCTTCCACAGCCACATGGATGGTGTGGCCACACACCCTCTTGTCACATTTAATGAGATATCTTTTGTTCCTGTCAGCAAACTATTCTGCTATTGAAGTTCTCAGTCCATCATATATTTTTAACAGCAAAAGGGGACACCTTTCTGAGACAGGTTTCCTCATTTTACTTAATAATAGTGCCATATTGGCTGAGCAGTGCCATTCCAAGAGAGAACCATTCCCTCATACCCTTCCCTTCAAGAATCGAGGCGCTATAGAGTAAAAAGACCACCAGCCTGGTTTGGAGTCCTCCCCCGCCCCCAACACCTTGGGCAAGTCCTCCGAACTTTCTCTTGGTCAGTGTGCACTGGACTAGGTGAGGGCTGTGGCCAAGGCTTCAGAGTGAGATAACTTTAGGTTCACGTTCTCACCTTTCCCTTCATTCACGTACTGTGTGCCCAGGCCAATTTACTTAAATCTGTGAGTCTCAGCGTCCCAATATGCAAAAAGTGGGGTCAACGCCACCCATCGCATACGTAGGGGTGAGAATGAATTGCATTGTATGCAAGGACCTGGTGCCTCGTGTTTGCTTGGCAACCATTGAGAGTCCCGTGCCCCTCCCTGTGCAGGTTGGTGGATTTAAACTCCTTACAGCTGATGATCCATCAGCCTAAAGCAATCTAGGTCACAGGAGCCGGCTTTGAAGAACAATTCCCATACCAGCCCGCGGCCCACACTGTTGAGTGTCTACACAGCAGCTATTCCCAGCCTTTTTCTACCATGCCACCTCCTCCTACAGAAGCTTGAAATTCTAGATACTCACGTTCCCAGACTCCTTTGGCTATCAGTGACCACATGACCCAATTTGACCAATGAGATGACAGGAGAAGTGTCTCTTTTATCTCATTAGCCCCTGGGGGGCTTCAGGGTATTTCTTTCCCTGAAAAAAGGTGAGGGGCTGTGGGTTAAGCCCCCTTTCTTCCCACCTGTAGGCGTCATCATATGAAGATGTCACGTGCAGAGCCCAGGTCAGGGGTGGCTTTGCCGGCCTGTGGCCAGTGCAGACACTCTGAAGGGCCCCACACTTGGGATTTAGTACTCTGTGGTCGCCATCTTAAAATTCTGAATAATTTTATCTTTGAATTTGCGTTTTGCGAGTGAAGTCTGATGGGACGATGGAGCATGTGCTGGAGGCTTGGAGCCTCAATTCACATGTGGTCCCACCTCCCACTGCCTGCCCCCTTCCCCAGGAGGCGTCTCAGCCACCTGCTCCCCACCTCCTGGTGCTCCAGGCCCCAGCAGGGTCAGGGCGTGTCAGTCCTGTGGTTGTGGGAAGAGGAGCCAAGGAGCCAGCATGCCCAGTTGCAGGACGGGACCCCCAGCTGACTGCGGGCCCTCGTGAGAAGCATGACATTAAATAGCAAATAAAAACACCATGACAGGTTGAGAAACAGACTACAGAAGAAAAACGTTCTATATTTTAGTATCTTTTACAGCACTTTTTTCCTGCTTTTTAAACAAGTGGCCCTGCATTTTCGTTGTACTGGGCCCTGTAAACTATGTAGCTGGGCCCCGCTGAGACAACAGGTTGGGGACGGCAGAGACCAAGGATAGAAAGAAACTGGATTCTTGATTTGTTGAGCTGTTAAAACAACCCCGGAAGAGTCTCCCTGTAGTCTCCCTTAGCTGTTGATAATTATCTTCATTGTTTAAGCCGCTGTCAACTAGGCATCTTATTACTCGTAGCCAAAAGCATCCTAACACAAAGCTATTTTGTTTTTTAGTCTCAGGATGATGCATTTAGACCCCATTGACCAGCTGATTGAGAGCACAAGAGACAGCAGCATCTGTGTTTCTTATGACACTGAATAGTTAGGACCCCTCTCAGATCACCAAGCAGCATTTAACCTTGGACATTTCAGTAAGGTCCATTAACAGCAATAACAATTTCAGGACTCATTTTACGGTGCCATCTTGTGTGATTTTGATGTCAGTATTATTTTCCTCACTCTTCAGATGTGGAATCGGAGGCTCAGAGAGGTTAAGTAACTTGCTTAAGGTCACACAGCTCATAAGTGTTGGAGGCAGAGATCAGATCTGTGATGTTACATGGCTAGAAAGATGATGGTCTTTCCATTACACCGAGTCTCTCTTGAAGGAATAACTTGCTCCTTTACCATTCCCTCCCTTTGTCCCTGGTGCCTGCTGGAATTCTGATATGTGCCCCACATTGCTCTGGAGGTCACCCTCTGGCTGCTCATCTTCCTCAGGACCCTCACACCAAAGTCGCTGCCAGGACAAGAAGGCAGTGAGTGGGCATCAGACACCAGCGGGGCCCTATAGGTTGGCTCAGCGTCCTGTGTCCTGTCGAGGTTCCCTTGGCTTTGCTCTGTTCCTTCCTCTGGCACACCATTTACAGCTGCACCCCCTGGTCAGGTCCCGGGGGGCAGAGGGCTGATGCCCACCTCTCTGCCAAGACACAGCCGCAGCCGAGGGAGACAGAGACCTGAGCCCACCGGTATCGTCCTTGCTGGTCACTAGAGCTCAGTTTCTCTCCCCATGTATTTTTCCAGGACCCCTGCTTCCTATCTGCTCAGAGAACATTCCTAGACTCCGCTTTGCTTGTCTTTGGGCCAGTAATCCATGTTGAAGCCTGAGTCATGACAGGTGGAGGCCCTTGGAGTTCTCTTTGCCCTCCACCAGCCCTGCCAGGACGGCTCTTACCACCGCTGTCAGAAATGCACCTTGCCAGCAGCTTGGGGAAAGCCAGGCAGCCCTTAAAGGTAATAGCCATAACTGCAGCCAATTTTCGGTAATTGGTGGCATTTGCCAGGGAATTCCTGCCTGTCCCAGCAGCTCCGTGGTGCCGCCTCTGATCTCTACCAGTCTCTGTGAGACGCAAAACACCACTGTCATCTCCAATTACTCCAAGGGGCAGCGTCGCCTTGACCTTGCCACCATATGTCCCCAGCCTGCAAGAGGCAGCAGCAGCCACAGAGGAAGACCAGGTGGCAGGACCCCAGGCCCGTTCCTGGAGGCCGAGCCCTCTGGAAACCCAACTGATATTAAGTGGGAAATTGGGACTCAGAGCTGAGGGTTGGGGGGAATGTGCTAGTAAATAATAAAAAGTATAGGTTTCTGAGCATCTCTTTGTGGCAAGCACGTCTCTTTCTTCTTAATGTCTTGGAATCTTCTCTGCCAGGACGTATAACTGTCCCCATTCTACAGAGGCAGAAACTGAGGCTCAGAGATAGTCGTACAGGAGGGAAAAGGCATGGCGGTGGGTGGTGGTGGGAGTGTGCGCTGGGCGGGGCAGTGCCAGCCCAGGTTTGACTGGCTCGGGGTCAGAGTTCCTTCCACATTGCACAGCTCCTGGATCTGTGGGTGAGATGCAAACTCCATCTTCCCTACCGGGCTCTGAGCAACCTGAGGACAGAAACTGGGTCTCGCTCAAATCCGTGCCCTCCCGCAGCTCCTAGAGCATGCAGAGCTGGGCACGGTGCAAACACCCAGCCTCGTGGAGTCAAGTCCAGGGATCGGCTCCTCGGTCTTTTTTCTATCTCACTCATCTCTCCATGATGTCACCCAGGCTCCTGGCTTTAATATATCCCTTGACCCTGACAATGCCCAGCTTTATATCTCGTATATCCAACTCCCTGCTTGGTATCTCCACCTGATGTCTAACCGACGTCTCAAATTCAACACCTCCCATATTGACCTTCTTTTTCCTCCCCAACCAGCTCCCCCTACATCTTCCAGATCTTCGTGTCTGGGTACTCTAGCCTTTGCTACAACATTCTGTCAGTTGTACCTAAAAAAACAATTCCATAATCCTGCCATTCCTCCCCACCTTCACTGCCTCCATCATCTCTCGCCGAGATTATTGTAGTTGCTTCCTGACTAGTCTCCTGTCTGTCCTCGCTCCCCCGCTGCAGTCTAGGCTCAGCCCAGCAGCTGGATGGATCCTGTTAATACTTAATCCAGATGTGGTTGCTTTTCTGCTCCAGCCATCCTGTGGCTCCTCACTCCCCCATGGGGAGATTCACTGAGGTCATTGACGTAGTGACCTCTGAAAGGGGACTGCCACAACCAGTGGAATGATAAAGGCCCATAGCATGAACCATGGAAGCACAGGGCAGGGGGATTCATTCTGAATGGGGGATGGAAAGGCTTCCAGGAGGAGGTGTCATTGGTGCTAAGCTTTGAACCTATCTATGGTGCCGTCAGGGGCTTGAGACTTGCACAGAGCAGGGCCTGCAGGGCTGCACACTGGCGAGAGTGTCCACTGAGGGCTGATCCCACCAAAGGGTCTGACCCAGCTCCTGGGCGAACACGTGTTCACACCACCAAACCTTTCCTGCACTCCTCCTGTGTGCCGGCACTGGGCAGGCTCTCGGGGTGCAGCCCAGGACTCAGCATCCTCACTCTCCACCGTCACGAAGCACATATTCCATAGGGGTAGACAATGATCAACTACGCAAACGACGAGGCTCTTCGGGCAGCACAAAGACTATTATTATTTATAATGCAATAATAAATACCTGCACCCATTGGTACAAGCTCAAACGATGCAAATCATTTTTAATATTAACTTGAAAGATGCAAATCATTTTTAATATTAGCTTGAACTAAGGAAGGTCCACATCCAACCACAAGAAGCCCAAATCAACAGCAGTTCAGCTCCTCCCATTCCCCGCTTTTTGGGCTCTGGGTCCCATGCATAGCGTGTGAATTATCACTTTTCTTCCTCACGCAGGCCTGCAAGGTAGATACTATTGTCTGCACTTTCCAGACCCAGGGAGGTGAAGCCGCTTGCTCACAGAATCAGAGCCAGTTAAGGGCAGAGCCAAGCTTTGAACCAGGTCTGTCACCAAAGTGCCCGCGACACTGGGCCACCAGCCTGGGAGGATGCAGAGCCACAAAGAGATCACGTGTGGATTTCTTCTCTCACGGCTGATTCAGAGCCCTCCACCTCTCGTCTTCCAGGCTGGTGCACTCGGACCTGAACTGCCTGTCCCACAGGTTTGTCCTGCCCCTCCCCCACCGCACTGCCCACTGCCGCCCTCCAGGCTGAGCTGCGCTGGGCACACACCCAGAGACCTTTGCCCTGCAGTTATTTGACGAGAAACTTCTCGCGTCCTTCTTTTCCTGATGCCAGAGGCTTCTGCATACATAACTCTGCAAACTGCTGTGCTATTTCCTTGTAGAAGGCAAGGCGATTTTTATTCTCTCTTCCTTCTACGTCAATTCTCTCTAAATGTTTCTCCGGCCACTTCCTCCTTTCTTTTTTACAATTACTTATCTTTATAAGTATGTCTACACCTATATTTATAGGTGTAAGTAGGTGCTATTCCCTGGCCCTCAAGCATTTCAGAAGGAGGCTGGGATCTGAAGCTACAAGTGAGAATTATCTGTTTATCCACCTAAGACCTCAAAAATAATTCACAGTGAGCAGGTCAGGTTCAATGTGACGCGTCCACAAAATGGAATTCCAGACCCAGGAACATGTGGTGAAAATCAACGTGCAGACTCTCAGGCTGTGGGGGCTCAAACGCCGGCCCTGCGGCTCACCAGCACCATGAACATTCACCAGTCTCCCTCACTGTGCAGAGGCCTGTTTAATGTGGTGGAAACCACGTGGGCTTCGGCATTGGCAGGATTGGAGTTCAAATCCCGGCTCTCCCAGTTTCCTCGGGCAAGCTCTTTAACCGCCCTGGCTGCAGTTTCCTTGGTAAATAGTAACGATGATGTTTATCTGGCAAGGTCTCGGGAGGATTGATGTCAGAAAGCCCACAAAGGGCCTAGCACAGAGCTGGGCACACAGTTGGTGCCCAACCCCCTTTGTGGACTGCAGTTAGACTCTGAAAAGGTCAGGTGTGTGGCTGGCATTTGGCGAGTGCCCAACACCGCACTGACGGGTTGCTGTTTCCTGCCTGGGACACGTTCTCTTGCAGTGAGGCCCCAGAAAGGACTCCGGGAGGGAATGAACTGAGAAAGTGGGCTCTTAGGCACTCTCGAGCTTACACCCAATCACCATCACGATGGAACAGTTTTCCCCAGGGCCCAGTGTGACAGCTTGTGGATTCGGTAGATTCTTTGCTTCAGTTTTTCTCCTTCCACTAACCTAATGGCTGGTCACTTTGTGTATCTGTGCCAGCCCACCTTGGAAAGCATGGGAAAGGACATGGCTTTTGAGTGAGTCATTTTTCCCATGTGCTAGAAACCCTGTGGGTGGGGATGAGGAAGACGACACAGATTTGTTTGTTCAATCAACAAACATTTATTGAGTTCCTGGTAAGTGCCAGACACTGCCAGGCACTGGGGACACAGTAATGAATAAGATGAAGACCCTGCCTGCACGGAGTTTGCATTTTCTTATGGAAGGCTGAATGAGTAGTTAATAGAATGTCAGGTAGCAATAAGTCCTATGAAGAAAGATAAAGCAGTTCAAGAGGACAGAGAGGAATGAGGGCATGGGGTGGGGCTATTTTAGATAGAGCGGTTAGGGAGGCATCTCTGAAGAAGTGACATTTGAACAAAGACTAGAACGAGTTTGTGAACCACGTGAATATTTGGGGAGAAAGCTTTCTGGCAGAAAGCAACAGCAAATGTAAAGACCTTGAGGTGGTGTATTAGTCAGCTATTCCACAATGATGCTGCACAACAAACATCCCCAAACTCAGCAGCTTAAGGCAATTATTTACTCATTTCTTGATGATGCCTCTGCAGGTCAGCTAGTGGTTGGCTGATCTCGAGTGGCCTCAGCTGGGATTGGTTCCAAGCTGCATATCTGTGTCTCTCATCCTCTTTGGATCAGCAGGCTGGGGAGGGCATGTTCTCAAGCTGGAGAGAGGAGAACAATAGGACAAGCAGAAAGAGGTGAGCTTTCTTAGGGCCTAGGCTTGGAACTGGCACACGGTGGCTTCTACTCGTATTCCATTGACTGAAGCACATCACGTGGTCAGGCTTAACACGAGCGGGGCAGAGAAGTCCATTCTACCTCTAGGGGAAGCAAATGCAAAGTCACATGGCAAAGAGCATGGATGGAGAGGGAGGTGAAGAATTGGAAGCAGTGAAGCTATCTTTACAAGCGGGAACTAGCTTTGTATGTTTGAGTACCAGCCACGTGCTGGTATAGCTAGAGTGGAGCGAATGAGGTGGAGAGAGGTAGAATTTGAGGTCAGTGACCCGGGAAGGGCCGTATCATATATGGTCTTGATAAGAATTTGGACTTCTTCTGAGTGTGATGAGAAGCCACTGGAGGGCTGTCTTTCTTTTAATTTTAATCAAAGTATATCACATATTATAAAGTACACAAATGTCAAGTATACACATCAGTGATGAGTTTTTACAAAGTGGAAAGTTAGTTTCCCCTGTTTTTCAACCTTATATAAATTCAATGAGTATGTATTTCTTTGTGCCTGTCTTCCTTTGATCAACTTTGTCTGTGAGATTCATCCATATCCTTATATGTAACAATTAGGTTCTTTTTTTCCCCATCACTATATAGTATTCCATTATATGACTATATTTAATTTATTTATCCATTCTCTTGTTGATAGACATTTGCATGGTTTCCTGTTTGCATGGGGTTAATAAGAATAATCCTGCTGATAATATTTTTGTTCATATTTTTTGACACACATATGTAAGCATTTCTGTTAGGTATCTACCCAGGAGTGTATAGCATATGTTCATTGGATATATGTATGGTCAACTTTAGTAGATATAGGCAAACAATGTCATTATTGGCTATATGTATATATTACAATACCTTCTCCCATTTTATGGCTTGCCTTTTGACTCTCTTTAAAGTATCTCTTGGTGAACAGAAGTTCTTCATTTTAATGTAGTTCAATTTATCAATGTTTTCCTTTATGGTTAGCACTTTTTATATTAATTTAAATAAATCTTTGCCTACACAATTTGAAGAATTCTTTGTCTACACAAAGATCATAAAGATATCCTCCTACGTTTTCTTCTAGAAGCTTTATTGTATTATTTTCAACATTTAAGGACTTATATTGAAAAATATTTAATAAAGTCATACAAATCAAAAAGGAAAAGACAGACGAACCTATTTTTAAAATGAATAAAATTATTGAACAGGATCGTCACAAAAAACAACATCCAAATGGCCAATAAGCACACGGAAAGGTGTTCAACATCATTAGTCATCAGGGAAACACAAATTCAAACTATCTGAGATTCCACTACACATCTACCAGAACGACTAAAATTAAATAAAACAGAAACTATCAAGTGTTTATGAGGGTGTGCAGCAAGCTGCTGGTGAGAATGCATATTAAATACAACCACTTTGGAAAACTTTTTGGAGATTTCTAGTAAAGCTGAACATACGCATACCTTATCGATAAACACATTGGACGGGCCTAGGTTGAGAGTCATCCCAGAGAATTATTGAGGACATGAAATATAGGGACAGATTGAGAACCCATTCTAGATTGGAGGAGACTGGAGAGAAACGATGGCAGAATGTAACTTGATGTTTCTGATGACCAGGCTCTATCATGATGGTTTTGCCTCTTCTTTTATAATCTTAATTTTTTTTTCTTGCTTTATTTCATTGGCTAGGACATCACCTGAGAGTTTTAAGCAGAAGAGTGGCATGAGACGATTTATTGTTTTGAAAGATCACTCTAGCTGCCGTGTGGAGAGCAAATGGGACAGGGTGTGGCAGGAAGGGGGCCAGTTAGGAGACTCTCGCAACAATCCAGGCAAGAGATGACAGTGACATGGATCAGGGTAGGAGTGGGAAGAAGAGAAGCACTCAGATGCTGCACATATTTTGAAGATATTGCCAGTAGAATTTGCCAATATGGGGTATGAGGGGCAGAAAAAAGAGGCAAGAATGACAATATGAGATTGTTGGTTTGAACATTTAGATGAACGATGTTATTTACTGAGATGGGTGAGGCCAGGGAGGCTTAATGTGGTTAGATGAGCAGTGGGAATCAAGAGTTTAAATTTTGGGACATCCAAGAAGAGGGAGTTGTCAAACAGGCACTTGGCTTTGGGAATCTGAGGATTCCCAAAGCTGGAGATAAATATTTTAGAGTCATCAGGGTAAAACGATATTTAATGGCTTGAGAATGAACAAGGTCACTAAGGGAGTGATGGTAGGAGGAGGAGAGGAGGGGGGAAGGGAAGAAAGAGGAGGGGAGGGGAGACCAGAGGAGGAGAGAATCTGGAATGAGCAGCACCTAAGAAGAAGGAAAACCGTGAAAGTGTGGTGCCCCAGAAAGTAAGTGAAGGAAGTGTTTCAAGAGGGAGGAAATAGTGATCAGCCGTATTAAATGCTGCCAAGAAGATGAGGATGCAGATGGATGCAGATTGACCACTGGATTTGGCAGGCTGGGAGTCTAAAGACCATTGACTAAAAGTGAGACTGAGTAAATGAATTCCCTTCATAAACTGTCAAGGGCAAGGCCTGTCAGTATCAGATGCAGTGCTCATAATCAGAGTTCCTAGTACTCCACAGGGTCCCTTGCACCTCTTGAGTCACGGGAATGGCAACCCCAGTGAAAAGTGAAGGAACAACCATCATCACGCAACATCTGGTTATAATGGCCTTAGAACCTTGGGGTTTGCCGGAGTCAGGAGGGCACTTGGATGCTTTGCTGTGAAGACCTGAATTGAACCACACTCTTGCTACCACTCAATGGTTTATATTTCCAGGTGAAGGGGGTAGAAAAATATAGACAATTTTTTTATGCAGAGAAAATCCCTGAGCTTCGTTTTACCCATCAAGGCCTCATTGAAATGCTCAGCAGGGGTGTAACTTAGGGCAAGATCCACTGAGGAGGATTTCACTTCTTTTCCTACCAAATTGATTGATTGATTGACTGATTGATTGATTGATTGATTCCTTGATGCATCCATTCATTCATTCACTCATCACTTATTCATTCAACAATCCTTGCTGAGTATAGGCACACTAGGGCTATGTAAAAGCATAATACCTAGTTCAAAGTCACGTGTGTGTGTGTGTGTGTGTGTGTACATGTGTGTGGGGGGACATGACAGCAGGTGAAGGCCATGCAGTGGGTGGGATTGATGCCAGGATGGAGGCAGGGAGCACTAGAATAGGAGAGGGGTCAGCTTCCTCTGGAGAAGTTGGAACAGCCTGCCAGTGTGGCCATGGGTTGACTGGGCTTGAAGGAATTGGGTGAGTCCTCAAGACCGGGAGTGGGATGAGAAGTATCCAGGGCAGATGAATTGAGCATGGACAGAGGCAGGAAACTTCAAGGCATTTGGAGAGCTTAGACCACAGATGGAGATAAGACTTGCAAGAGCTGAGCCTGACAGGTAATGATAGTAATTATTAGTAGTAATAGTAGCACTGGCTAACATTTATTCACTTAGTTGAACAGAAACATTTACTGCGTGGTTGATGTGTGCTAGGCCCTTTTAAATGCAGAGAACATTATATCCTGCAGTGTTTAGGCGGAACTATTTTATTCTCCGTTTTTATCAAGGCCCAGAGATGATGACTTAAATGAATAGACTCCCACATTCTAGAGTGGATACCAGACCACCCAAGTGGAACTTGCTAAGGAGGTGGCTGACAACTGATTTCGTGACCTCTGTCTGCTCTTTTACCTCAGAACACAAAGGAGAGGCCAGGAGATTGGAGGATTCCTTCAGCGAAGTGGTCCCTGCATGCTGAGCCCCTCTCCACCACCCCACCCCCAACCCCTCCTCCAATCAGGGAGATGTGGGTAGCACTTTTCTCTCATCTAGCGCTATTGGAAGGGGCTTCAAGAAGACCCCAGAGCCTCCATGTCATATGTCTTCTACAGCTTCAGAGACGCAGTGGACTCGTGAGTGACTCACTCTCGAGAAATCTCAAGGGCTTTAAGCGGCTGCTTGAAGTGGCTTTGGAAGCAGAGCAGGGGGCCCATGTTGATAACGGGACAAAGGATGCAGAAGCATTCCCCAGGGGCCAAATGCTGCCAGTCCTTTTTTCCCTACATCAGGCCCTGGCCAAGGGAGGGAGCAAATTCAACTTTGAATGAAGTTAGAAGTTTTGATTATTATATCGAATGAACATAATATTTACTACAATGAGACCAGGAGACCACTGGGACTATAGGATTATTATGAGTAGTGGTATTATCCAAGGGTCAGCAGATAAACCATGAGGACTGTCCAAGATTTCATCAAGGTGCAAGAACAAGCCCCCAAGAGCAGGTTTGAACGAGGCTGTGGAAGGGGTGCTGGAGTCGCTTAGTAATTACACCTTCAGCCCTGCCGCGTGATGGAACAGATACAGGCCTTCCAGTGGTCCTGTGAGGTCGGTCCTATTATTCTCACTATTTTACAGATGAGGAAAATGAGGCACAAGGGTGTTGAGAGGATAGATTGGAGGTGGTGGTGGGACTTGTGGCAGCTCCAGAATTTCAATACAGGACGGATTGATGGGTCTCCCTGTTGAGTGGAGGAGGAGAAAAGAGACTGTATTGAAGCTGTTCCCATGACAAGCAGGCTGACATCCTCTTGGATTGATGCCTCTGTGGAGTGGCTTGGGAGGGAGGAGGCTGGTGGAGATTAGAGGAGGAGATGGTTAAGGCTCCCTCACAAAGCTGGCTTTGGGGCTCCCACTGGGTGAGGCAATGCAACAGTCCCGGGATGGATTGTCCGTTTTGCCCAAGTTGTCAAGTTTATCGGCATAAAGTTACTCATTGTTATCCATTTAATGCTTGTAGCATCCGTAGCAATGCTCTCTCTTTCATTCCTGGAATTGGTAAATTGTGTTTTTTCTCCTCTCTCACTCTTTATCAATCTAACTGAGGATTTGTACATTTTATTAACCTTTTCAAAGAAACAACTTTTGACCTTGCTGATTTTTGCTCTTTCATTGGTTTCTACTCATCTTTATAATTAACTTTCTGTTTGTTAAAGTTTAATTTGCTCTTTTTCCTCTAGATTTTTCACACGAAAGCTTAGATCATTGATTTTAAAATTTTATTCTTTTTATAATATAAGCATTGAAAGGTACACATTTTCCCATAAGAAGTGTTTTAGCTGCATCCCACGTATCTTACTATATTATATATTCATTATCATTCAGTTTGAAATATTTTCTAATTCCCTTTGTGATTTCTTCTATGACTCATGGATAGAAGTGCTAAAGAAAATATAAAAATGTTAAACAAAGAAGAATCAGGAATGGTGTTGTTCTGAGCCATACTGTAGCCTGAGGCAAAAGGAAAAATTAGGAATACTGATCCTGTCATTATTTACAATTTTGATGTTTTGTTCCTCATGGATTTTTTTTGTATTACTTTTGATTTTTTAAATTATTGCATTAAAATGTGATTTATCTTGATTACAGAGTTTCTTGGTGCCCCCTTTACTTTCGCACCCAAGGTGAGTGTTTCACTGGCCTCACCCCAGTCCTGGCCCTGGTTATTTCAGTTAGATGGAGGAATTGTTATGTCTCCAACTATGATCATGGATTTGCCTATTTCTTCCTTTAATTCTGTCAATTTTTGCTTGACCTGTTTTGAAGCTATATTATTCACACATATACATTTAGCGTTGTTAGGGTTTTTTTTTTTTTTTTAATTGGTCCTTTTAACATTATGGAATGTTCCTCTTTTTCTCTGCAGTACACCTTGTCATGAGCCCAACTTTGTCTGCTATTATTATATTCAAATAATATATATATAGCTTTGGTATGCATTGTGTTTTCATGTTATATATTTTTTCTGTCATTTGACTTTCAGATCTGTTTCTTCATTATATTGAAAGTTCTCTCTTGTCAACAGCATAGAGCTGAATTTTGCTTTGATTCTTTATTGTTTACTCTTTAATCCAGTCTGACAACTGGTGTCTTTTCATTGTTTATTTTACATGTAAAGTAATTATTGATATGGTTGGATGGAAGCCTCCATTTCTACTTGATTTCTTTCTGTCTCTTTTCCTCTTTGAGTCTTTATTTCTCATTTCAGGCTTTCTTTTGGAGTAATAGAGCATTTTTTAGTGTTCTGTTTTCTCTCCTCTCTTTACTCTTTAGTATTTGTATTATTTTTTAGTGATTACTGTAGGTGTTATAATATGCACTTTGAACTTATCATACTTTTGTTTGTGGTTAGCGCCGTTGAGTAGATTCTGACTTCTAACGCCCTTGTGGACAGCAGAGAGGATTCCTGCCCAGTCTTTTTGCACCATCCTCTCACCTTCCGGCTCTATATCAGACAATGCTCAGCTGCTATTCATAGGGTTTTTATGGCCAATTTTTTGGTGGTGGGTGGCCAGGTCCTTCTTCCTAGTCTGTCTTAGTCTGGAAACTCCACTGAAACCTGTCCACCATGGGTAACCCTGCTGGTATTTGAAATCCCGGTGGCACAGCTTCCAGCATCACAGCAGCACGAAGCTGCCACAATATGACGACTGACAGACGGGTGGTGTGGTTCCCTGACTGGGAAATGAACCCGGGCCGATGCGGTGGTGAGACCACCAAATCTTAACCACTAGACCACCATATCACAGTTTTCCTTGAATTAATATTTTACCATTTCATGTCAAATGCAGAACTACAGTGCCATAAATCCATTCATTCTCCTTCTATCCTTTGTGATTTCTTGTCACATATTTTATTACTTCCACATAAGTTATAAACTCTACAATAAATGCTTAATCATATTGTAAAGAAATTAAGAAAAAATAGCCATTTATCTTTACCCACGTATTTAACATTGCCAGCACTCCTCTTTCCTCCTTTAGATTTGTATTTCCATCTGTGTCAGTTCCCTTTAGCCTGAAGAATTTCTTATAACACTTCTTGTAGTGTGGATCTGTTGGCAGTAGTTCTCCCAGCATTTGTTTATCTGAAAATGTCTCAATTTCCCTGTATTTTTAAAGGAAATTTTTACTGTATATAGCATCCTAGGTTGACAGTTATTTTCCTCCAATACTTGTAAAGATGTGATTCCATTGTCTTCTGTTCTCCTATGTTTCTGTTGAGAAACCAGTTGTCATTCCTATTATTGTTGCCCTGTATTTAATGCATGTATGTTTTTCTGGATGCTTTTAAGATTTTCTCTTTATCTTTGATTTTCAGACCTTTAATTGTGATGTGGATTTCTTCATATTTTTCCTGCTTGGGGTTTGTTGACCTTTTTTGGACCTCTAGTTTGTTGGAAATTTGAAAGAAAAAATGTGACCATTATCTCTTCATGCATTTTTTCTGTCCCTTTCTCTCTCTTCCTCTTCTTTTGCTACTCTGGTTGAACATATGTTAACCTGCTGGATAGGTCCCACTGGTCATTTATGCTCTCTTCATTGTTATTTTTACAGTTTGGATAATTTCTATTGTGTTTTCTTCAAGTTCACTGATTTCTTCTGCCTTGTCCAATCTGCTTTAAGCCCAACCAATAAATTTTTACAGCTTTACTGACATAAAATTGACATAAATATTATACATGTTTAAATTGTAAACTTTGAAGAGTTTTAACATATGTATACAGCCATAAAAGCATCACCACGATTAAGATAATGGATTTATGCATCACCCCCCAAAACTTCTTTGTGCTACCTTTGAAATCTATTCCCTTCTCTCTCCCTCCATCTTCAGGTAGCCACTGATGTGCTTTCTGTCACTATAGATTAGTGTGCATTTTCTAGAGTTTTACATAATTGGAATTGTACAGTATGCACTCTTTTTTTCTTTCTGGCTCCTTTCTCATAGCATAATTATTTTGTGCTTCATCCATGTTGTCTCAGGTGTCGATAATGCATTCTTTTTATTGCTGAGTAGTATTCTATTATGTGGATGTACTACAGATTATTTATCCATTCACTTATTGATGGACACTTGGGTAGTTTCCAGTTTTGACTATTATAAATAAAACTGCTATAAGCATTCGTGTTTCGGTCTTTGTGTGGAAAACATACTTACATTTCTTCTGCATAAATTCCTAAGAGTAGAATGGCTGGATCATAGGTAGATGTGTGTTTAGCTTGCAACCACCAACTGTTTTCCAAAATGGTTATACCATTTTACATTCCCACCAATGGTGCATGAGAGGTCCAGTTGCTCCACATCCTTGGCAATACTTGGTATAGTCAGTTTTTCAAAGGAATGGAGACCACTGGAAATGATAAATATGTGGGTAAATATAAAATATATATTTTTCTTTAAAAAATTCCTTTAAAAGATAATTGAATGTTTA
Source organism: Ceratotherium simum simum (assembly GCF_057802395.1). Classification (NCBI taxonomy): domain Eukaryota; kingdom Metazoa; phylum Chordata; class Mammalia; order Perissodactyla; family Rhinocerotidae; genus Ceratotherium; species Ceratotherium simum. The sequence goes on along the minus strand of NC_141923.1, from coordinate 10,499,002 downwards.
AAGTAAAAATACTAACAATATATTGTGGGATTTATAACATATATAGCAGTAAAAATGTATGACAGATTAGCACAAAGGCCAGGAGACAGGAAATTCTTACATTATGTGAATGATATAATATCACTTGAAAGTAGACTGTGATAAGCTAAAAATGTGTACCCTAACCCTAAAGCAACCACTAAAGAAGACAGAGGTATAGCTAAGAAACCAACAAAAAAGCTAAAATGAAGTCATAAAATAACACAGTCCAAAAGGAGGCAGAAAAAGAGAAAAAAAGGAACAAAGAACAAACGGGACACTACAACCAACATGACTTAGTTGACATGTATAGAACACTTCACTCAAGGACAGCAGAATACACATTCTTTTCAAACGCATACAGGACACGCACCAAGGTAGACCATATTCTGGGCTATAGAACAAGTCTCAATAAATGTCAAAGGATTCCAATTATATAAAGTATGGTCTGTGCTGGGGGAATTAAATGGAATTAAATTAGAAATCAATACTCAAAAGATATCTGGAAAATCCCACAATATGAGAAACTAACACACTTCTGAGTAACATGTAGGCCAAAGAAAAAATCATGACATATCAACATTTGTAAGATGCAGCTAGCAGTGCTTAGAGGAAAATTTATAGCACTGATTGCTCTTAGAAGAGAGGAAAGTTCTCAAAGCAATGACTAAGCTTTCACCTTAAAAACGAGAAAAGAGAGAGCAAATAAAGTCAAAGTGAGAAGAATAAAGGAAATAAAAAAAACAAAATTAGAAATCAATGGAATTAAAACCAATGGAAGAAAGAGAGAGAGAATGAAACCAAAAGTTTTTCCTTGGAGAAGATCAATAGAATTGTATGATTCCTTTTTTTCAAGAGTGATATCCTCTCCAGTTTTTGGTTGCTTTCCAGTACTTTCAAATGACTTTTCAAAATATGTTGTCCAGAGTTGTTATAATTAGGAGGGTTAGTCTGATTCAAGTTATCCCTCCACTTACTGTAACTAGAACCACATTTCACTCTTTGTCACTATCAGTGTGTCTCCTTTGCCAGCCTTCCCTCCTACTTCTTATTTGCTGTTTCTAGTATTTGCGAACCAGGAGATCAGATGATCACACTTGTGACAATGTAAAAGGCTCTGGCAGACTAACTCGTGAATAAGGTCTCTGAGTTTCAGTTCAAAAGTCTCTTATGTGGACTCCTTGGAGGCAGCGTGATGTAATGAAGTGGAGATGGGCCACAGAGTCTGACTTGACCTAGGTTCAAATCTTGGCGTCTTGGATTTGGACAATGTACCTCGCCTCTCTAGACTCAGTTTCTTCACCTGTAAAATGGGGTTGACATAAATTTCCAGATTACCATAGGGACAAGAGGACATAATATGTGAAAGTGCCTAGCATAGCCCCTGGCACACAGTAGGTGCTCAGCACAAACGACCTTCCCTCCCCAAACCCTTTCCTTCCTGTCTGGAGAGCAGCTGTTGACTTAAGGTACCTCCAGATAATTAAGTTAGGGTGTTTCTAGGTATTAATACATACTGAGCCAATTTGCTTTTTAATTTTTCTTCCATTGTGTATGTTCTGACAATTTGTAAAGGCACCAAAGATTCTATTCAATACTGCAAACACTTGTCCTTCTGCTTCCACTTCATATTATACACTTAGGATGGGTGTCTGAGAGCATGTCAGACAATAGAAGTAGCAGGATCTTGTTTAGGGGTTGGTGACGTCCATCCATTTACTCTCAGGACACCATGTAATGAGCGAGGCTCCGTGCTCTGACATCCTTGCTGGGCAGCTTTTGGGCAGATGTGTGGACGGCTCACCTGCCTTGGGTGAAGTGTGGCCTCCCGCAGACCAAGCATCATCCAGCTGCCTTCTGCTAAACAGCTGGTTGACCCAGCAAAGGAAACCAGGCCTCCCAGCTTCCAGCCTCAGAGCAGACTCTCCTTCACATCTGTCTCCTTCTCCACCCCGCCCCTGAAAACTTAATTGAAAATCAAGCAGGGCTGGGAAGTCACTGCTCCTGGAGTGTTTTCAGGAATTATCACAGACTCTGTTCAAAGTGTATAATGTTCTTAAACTGACAGGATTAGAGGATTAAAATTCTATACATTCTAGAATCCAGGCTTGGAAACTCTCTTGAGAAGAGAAAAGCCTGGCTGGGTGGAGGAGAGTTGAACTGCTGTAATATCTGGCAGGTGTCTTCAAAGGCCGGCACCCTGCCCTTTCGTTGTCCACTCACTCACTCACTCACTCATTTGTTCATTCATTCATTCATTCATTCATGCACATTAATTCCTTCAATTCTTTGTTCACTCATTAAACAAATATTTCTTTTTTTTTTTTTCCTCCCCAAAGCCCCAGTGCATGGTTGTATATTCTAGTTGTAAGTCCTTCTAGTTCTTCTATGTCAGCTGCTGCCGCAGCATGGCTACTGACAGACAGTGGTGTGGTTCCGCACCAGGGAATCGAACCTGGGCCGCTGAAGCAGAGTGAGCCAGACTTTAACCACTAGGCCGTCAGGGCTGGCTCTAAATGAATAATTCTTGAGCACTTATTTATGTGTCAGACATAGAGCCAGGTACCGAGGTTGCTAAGGTGAATGTGGTAACCCAGCTTTACCTGCTCAGTACCCGCTCCCCATTCTTTTGGCTTCACTACTCTGATTTTGTAGTGTACCCAATGGATACAGCCTCGGTGGTGCTGTCATCCAGGTGGGCCTGTCCTTCTGTGGCCCAAGAGTTTTCCCCTGGAATTTGAATATTGAGCAGTGTGATACGAAGATGACAAAGAGTTATTGTGGGCACATTAAAAGACGCTCCACACGTCCCTGCCACCTGGCTCCCTAGAGCTCACTCACTCCTTTCTGAATCCAGTCTTTGATTTTTATTGGAATTCTTCAAGCTTTCTCCAATTCTCCTCATCAATTCTGGTTTTGCTTAAGGAAACCAGTGTTTGTTTCTGTTGCTAGCAACCCCAGAACCCTAACATATTCCCTGCCCTCCAGGCTCTCAGTCTAGTGGGAGAGACTCTGGTCTCTTCAGGATACTCTGGTCATGACCATACTGGAGGCTCTAGGAGCCCAGAGAAGGGGCCCTGATTAATTTCTTATCTTCAGTTCTCTTTAACCAAAGAGCTCTGAAAGCTACCCCCAGGTGTTCCCGTTATCCATTGCTTTATGTAACAAACCATCCACAGCTTTGCAGCTTAAAATATTGATGCATCATTATCTCTCGTGGTTCCATGATTTGACTGGGCTCAGCTGGTTGGTTCTTGCTTAGGTGTTTGCACGTCAGAGTGTGGCTGGGGTTGCAATGATCTGAAGACTTTACCATGCAGATGTCCAAGATGGCTCACATAGCATGAGGACATGCTGGTCGTCCACTGGGACAGCAATGAGGGCTGTCAACAGGAGAACCCAAACGTGTGCCTTCCAAGTGGGGACTCCTTACAGCATGTGGCTGGGTTCAGAGAGAGATCATTCCCAGATCAACACAAGACACCCCAGTGGATGCTACAAGGCTTCCTATGACCTAGCCCTAGAGGTCCCAGAATTTCACCAATGCCACACTCTATCGGTCAAGCAAGTCACTAAGGCCAGCCCAGATTCAACGAGAAGGGAATTAGACTCCACGTCCTGAGGGGAGAGTGTAAAAGTCACACTACAGAAGAGGATGTGGGATGGGAGATGCTGTTGTGGCCCTCCTTGGAAAGGAAGATCTGTCTCACCGGGAGGTCCTCTTAGAACATCCCTTGGGCCACTAACATGCCCCCAGTAGGTGGCAGAAGATTGTGTTTGATCCTGAGTCTCTCCCAGATGTCAGATGTGACCAATTACTTTGGAAATCCCAGTCCTCAGAGACTCCTGGCATCATCATGAAGCTTTGTAACAGTGTCAAGCCAAACCTCAAAGTTTTAGATCTATGCTCTTTCTATACTTTACTCTCCCCATATTGCTGGAAGGCAGGTAGCATTACGAATGAGGAAACAAGCTCAAATAAATTAAATTTCTTATTCTGGTCTCTTGCTATAAGATTTGAACTCAGGTCTGTGGGCCTCAATGCCTGAATGGGCTTCCCTAGGAGATGCATTTTTCGTTGCAATGGAAACTGGAAGGTCTTGGGGTTAAGACTCAGCCCACTTTGGCTTAGGGTGGGAGGTCCATAATGTTGGTTGAATGAAAGAATGATGAAGGAATGGATGGCTTAATGAATGAAGAACCTGGCATTCTGCTCAGGATACCTTCTGGCTCTTTGAAAATTCAATGGCGCTAGTTATTCCTCTCGCATTGCTGGATTTCCTGCAGTTTCAGGGAGGTGAAATTCAGGTCTGCTTCGGATTCAGATTGCCAGGAGAATGAGCAGGCCTCCCCTTTCTGTTCCTCTAGCACCTGGTCGCACTCTGTTAGGGTACCCACCTCCCTCCCTCTCTCCTTTTCCCCCAGCTCCCTCCATCTTCCTTCCTCTGTTCTAGGGATTGAGCCCCTCCATGCACCAGGCACTGTACCTGCACTGAGAATGCACATGTGGCCAACATTTCTCGAATATGCCATCATATCTGTGACTCCTTGAGGCAGACATCACGTCTTGCTCCCAGTGTATTCCCAGTGCCTTGAACTGTGTCTGACCCATAGGACAGTGGCCAGTAAGTGTTCATTAGATGAATAAACAAATGCGCCAATGTTCCAAGTGAATGGTTTTGGAAAGCACACAAGTGTTCCAGTTCAGTGAAAAACGAACATTTGGCTTCAGCTGGGGGTTCATTCCGCCTTGGGTTGCCGGGTCATTTCAGTCCAGGGTTCTGTTGAGGAATGTGGGGTTTTGTCTAAGCTGAGCTGGGTTGCCCTCTGTGGTCTGAAACCAGTTAGCCCAGGATGGGTGTCTTTATCAGGGGCAGAGACATAAAGCCTTCCCCGGAAGGCTTTCTTTTTGTAAGTCCCCAAGGCCCAGGCGCTGGAACAAAACCACGGTGTTGCAGAGGCTGGGGCCAGGGCAGCCGCCAGGCGTGATGATGGCGGACCCTCGGTGGCGGCTGCGCGGACCTCAGACAATGCACAATGCGCGCCCCCGCTGCCACAAGCGCTCCATTGAGCCGGCGTGGGCCCTGCGGCTGGTGGAGAGGGAAATACTATGAAGACTTTGTGCAGGGGTCCCACGTAAGGGCAGCTGCTTAGCCGCCCACACAAATATGCAAAGCCTTTCTAACCCTGGCCGAGGAAAAACCCACCCCAGAACCAGAACCGCCCTTCAAAGGAGAGGAGACCCGGACTAGTCCTCTGCTGGGGGAGGGACCTCGCACGTGTGACCTCATTCCACACAGCGGCTCTACTCGCATAGGCCTTGAAGTCTGTTTTCAGGCGGTGACATTGAGGCTCCGAGAGGCCAGAGCGCTTGGCCAAGACTACACGAGGGCAGCGATCCTGAGAAGGGCTGGAAAGCCCCAAAACTCCAGGAGTGCGATGATTATGACCACGAGAGCAATGGTGATGGAGATACGGAAGGATACTTCTGTTTGTTTTGGAAAACAAGGTTGCATGTGTTTCTGATGCGAGCTCTGCCAGAGGAGGGCCAGGTACAGGAAAGAATGTGGGCTTTGGATTTCAACAGCCCTGGGCTCAAATCTCGGCTGTTTGCTATAGCTGTGTGGCCTTGGGCAAATTGTCTAACCTCTCTGTACTTGGTTTATAATAGTACCTACCTTACAAGCTTGTTGTGAGGATTAAATGAGATAATACACATGCCCAGCCCATACACAGGGCCAGGCCTATGGGCGCCTGGTCATAGTTTTGTCATTCCTGTTGCCCAGGTCACATGAGGACTCACAAAGGGACCCTCAGAACTGTGACATATCTGGACCTCAACACAGCTGGGGCAGGCATCTCCCGCTCCGGGCTTCAATTTCCCCATCTGTGAAATGTTAGGAGGCGGAAGAGTTGGGCTAGGATGAGCTTCTCACCCTCAGCATCAATGCCACTTGGGGCCAAATAATCTTTGTTGTGGGGACTGTCCTATGCACTGCAGGATGTTCAGCAGCATCCCTGGCCTCCACCCACTAGATGGCGGTAGCACCACCCCCTCCCCCTCTGCCACTTGTGACCATCAAAAATGTGTCCAGACGTTGCCAGATGCTCCCTGGAGTGGAAGATGATGTCATATTCTTTGCCTGTCAGAACAGGTGAGGAGAAAGCAGCATCTACTTGTGCCTAGTGCTCTGCTGGGGACCGTAGGTGGTGTGACCCTGCTCACGAGGACCTCACCTTCCAATCGGAAACATTCAGTAAGAATCCACACAAGAAACAAATCCTCCAAGCCTTCAGCGAGTGCCTTCTCCACGTCAGACCCTAGTGGGTCCTGAGGTCTAAGTTTAGGTGTCACCCCCTCCAGGAAGCCATCCAGATTTTCCCAGGCTGGGTTAAGGCCCATCCTCTGTGCTGCCAGTCATCATCTCCCCTGGCCTCCCAACAACCCTTGGAGATGATTTTTATTGATGAGGGATTTGAGGCTCAGTCAGAGATGGTGAATGACTTGCCCAAGGCCATGCTGCAACTTAGAACCAGGTCTCTTTCCCACTGGGGCCCAGAACCGGGATGACTCCATTTGGGGGTGCTGTTGATGGCATGTTGGCTGCACTAGCCAGTCAAGGAAACCCTGGATCCCACAGGAGAGGCAGCACTGTTGGAGTGACAGGATCTGAGGCTGTGTGGTATGGTGGAAGGAGCCCCAACCTGGGTTGTGTGGAACCCCAGCTCTGATGTTTATTGGCTGTGTGGCCTCTGAGCTTTGCCTTTCATATCTGTAAAATGGGGATAATTATACCTAAACTTGAGGGTTCCTGGGAAGTTCTGATGAGGTAACACAGACCGCCTAGCACATAGTAGGTGCTCAGTAAACCGCAGTATAATGATGATTGCTGCCATCATCCCTAAGGATGCAGGATATAGTTGTCAACAGGGCTGCCAGGTAGGCGTGGCCTGGGCAGCCTGCAAACACCAGCTCCCTGAGCTACTGCAGGTCTAGAGACCGCCCTCCACTCCTGGGGTGCCTGGGGCAGAGGTCACACTCAGTAACCGGTGTTTGAGCTCTGCCAGCCTGGAGGTGACAGTGCCCTCTACTGGACGGTCCACCTTGGCGCTGCTGGTGCCCATGCAGGAGTGGCTGGGGCCTGGCTGGCATCTCCACTGGCTGATTTGACAGATCCTTCCGGCTAAGGATCCGCTCACAAAGCTCATCCTGAGCTGGCCCCTTTCCCTGGTGAATCCTTTGTGTCGACCGGAGGAGCCACATCCTGCCAAGGACTGCCTTTCTTGGTTCAACAGGGTTCATTCTTCCGTTTCTCTAACTTAACTCTAGCATCTGTCCTCTCGGGGAACAAAAGTAGAGAGAACTCTGCACGGATTAGCTGAGTTATTATCTGGAACACACCTACTGACCTTCTGTCTCTGGGAGAGTAAATGGTGGCTCTGTGTAGCAGACAGAGAAATGGCCTCCACGGTCACCCGCCCTCCTGGCGGTGCTGGGGCGCTCCGAAGGGGTCTATGCACGTGAACACGTTTCTCTGCTGGGAAGTTCTTCATCACGGAGAGGAGTAGTGTTCGTCTTGCTCCAAGTCCCTTTCAGCCAATATTTAATAAGCTTGCCATGGAGCAGACATGAGCCTGGGCATCCAGCAGGCGGAGAAGCCTCTAGAAGGGTAATCATCCACCTGTGTAGAACTTCCACTAGAAATGATGAGCCCCTCTAGTCCCCTGGGCATTTCCACAGAAGGCAAGGGTGGTAATGGGGCTCCTTGGCCACTTGCTCTGATGTCAGGATGGCCAGTTGGGAAGTAGCCTTGAATCCTCTCATGCTGTTTAATGGAATAAGCAAATGTGGTCCCCGCCCTGGGAGCTGGACTTTATCACTCAAGCATGACTAAAAATATTTAGATGGGTGTCATGACCTGAAGGGTAAACTGCGTGTGGTCTCTGGTTTTACAGGTGTGAGGGGCTGGTCCACGAGACATCAACTTCTGTCTGCAATCAAGCAGTGAGTTGCTCAGTTGGAAGGAGAGGGGGAGAGATGATGAGGGAACCAGTGGTCTCAAATGCCCTCATTCCAGGTCTGTAGCGTCTACCACTGGGACCTTGTCACTGACATCTGGTTATCTCCCTTGATCGTCAGTCTTAACAGTCTTCGGCCCCCCTGTCTGTGCATCAATGAAGAGAAGGGCTATCTGGTTGAGCCAGAGTACAGAGCAGAGGGCGAAGAGATAGACTCTCCTAGTGTTGTGACTAGCTCAGTGTATAGACTGATTTCGTCTTCCCTTAAGCTGGGTAAGGAGAGTGTCTGCCTCACGGGGTTGCGAGGCTTCAAGGAGACGTACAGCCATCACTAAGTGTCCTCTCCGCTCTCTTCTTGAAGACATTCTGAATTCTGCTCACAGCCAGCTTCTGGCCTCCAGGAAGCCCCGTCACTGCTCTGAGCTTAGGGAGGTTGGACTAGCCTGGCTGCAAGTCCCTCCACGTCCTGGAACCGACAGTCTCCTCCTCTCTCCCCACTCAGGGGAGGGAGCGTGGGCTTCCCAGCAGACAGGATCCCGGCTCTGCCGTCACCTGCGCACGACCTTTCCAATCTCCCTTCCTCATCGTCCCTTTCAGGATTCTCGGGACACTTAAAGGAGACAGTGTGTCCAGGTTCCGGCACCCAGTGGCTGCTCGGTAGATGGCTGTTCTTTCCTCCTTCCCTCCTTACTTCCCCTCCCTCTCTCTTCTGCCCTCTGGTCCATTATCTCAGCTTTTAGTTTGCCTCCAGAGGCATGAATAATAAATGACGTTTTTCCTCCCAGTGCTTATCAGTCTTCAGGCAGATTATTTTCAGGTGGTAAGAATAATAAATACTTGCAGATCTCTCATCCTTTCTCTAAAAAGGTTTAAAAAAAACCCCCCACTAATATTAGAATTTTCCCCAGAGACTAAAAATCACATTTATTCAATCAAAAGCAGTATTCTTAAATGGTGACGGGGGTGTTTGCCCCCCAGGAGGCATTTATTATTGTCACAACTAGAGGGATGCTACTGGCATCTGGTGGGTAGAGGCTGAGGCTGCTGCTCAGCATCCGACAGCGCCCAGGACAGCCTTCCAACGGCAAAGAATGACCTGGCCTCAGATGCCAACAGTGCCGAGGCTGAGAACCCAGGTCTAAACTAACAGCCACGAGGGTGCAAGCATCTCCGTTGTAGGAGAGGGCCGCGGCTAACCCACCACGGCCCTGGATCGCCCCACCTCTGGGACGATCTATGAGAGAAAAGTTTGTCTTGCTGAGCCCAGGAAACAGCAGTTCTGAGCAAATGAAGCCCTCTGCACTCCTCCCTGAGCATTTCCGGACACTGTGGGCAGCTCCTGGGAATAGCTGGCTTAGCGGTCGGAGGCTAGCACAGACGTTGCTTCTCTGCCCTCTTGCTGTGTGCCACTGGGCAGGCCACTCAACATCCCGAGACCTAAGGAGGACCATGTCTGTCATTGGTTCCCAAAGAGTGGGGTGATTTGGGAAGCCCAGAAGTGATTTTGATGGCACAGGGACTGTCACTTTCAATAACACCAGGCCACACACAAAATAATTCTTCCCTGTCCAGTTTGCCTCCAAGCCTCTGGGTAAGCCAAGGAGAGAGTCTCTGCTTGGCGCCGCTCTGCCTCGAACGCTTCTTTGACTTTCTATCTCCCTCCTTAATCCAGAGCGGGCAGGCCCCAGGTTCAGAGCCATGGATGGGTGACCACACATCTGGCTGGAATTTAATTCTTGGGCTTACTGTCATCAGAGTCTTTGCTGTGGCTACTGTCTCTTCACAGCAGGTGCTGCCGCTTTCCCATTTTTGGTAGTGAAGTAAAGTTCCCTTTGAAAATGAATTTTAGCAATGTAACCAAGCAGACTTAAAGAAAAATATGTAGTAAATAGCTGCATGGGCGGTACTTGGAAGTGGCGGTCCAGGAATGCCTGGGGTTTGGAGCAGGGAGAGGGAGAGGCCCTGGCTCGGTCCCTCAGCTTGCTCACATGCAAAGGGGAACAGCAGTCTCTTCCCTCCTGGCAGTTAGGTTAGAGTAACGAGCAAGCAGCATGGGGCAGGGCAAGCGCTGGTCCCTGGTCCGCTACACACCTGCAGGGGGCTGTTGTCCGTGTGACAACCTTCTGTGCGGTCCCCTGTCCCTGGGCAGCCCAGTGTTCTCAGAGGTTAGGGCCACACTCCTGTGCCAGTGCCGGCATCTGGGGCTGGGGCCGGGAGGGGCCCAGCATTGCCCGGTCTTCACTCGTGTCATCCCCACAGTATACCGGGGGATTGTAATGAGGATTCTGAGGTGTCGAGAGAAGTAGTCCCAGGTTGAAGGCAGTTATTTACCATGACTGACTGGTAAATAATCAAGTCGGGATTCAAACCCAGCTCTGTTTGCCTTCAAAGCCTGCACTTTTCGCACCACACCATCTGCAGGGGCGGGCTACCCTCGACCCTGACCATCTGTGACCGCGTTGAGCAGACACTGAGTGGAGGGTCAGGACTGGGAGCCACCAGCCGGGGCCACTGGTCAGGACGGCTTGTTAGAGCGTCCCCAGGAGCTCGCTCTGAGCCTGACCTTCTCCTTCCCTTCCCTGTACACACATAGCAGGGAGCAGACAGTGCAAATCTTTCCTACAGACTCCTTTGGTATTTCCTGCTAAGTTCAGCACACGTGTTGCTCCAGGTACTTGTGTTCTGAAAGAAACCCTGGCTTTGGAGCACTGGGCTCAAATCCCAGCTCAGCCACTGTCTGGCTGCAGAATCTCATTTAATCCAGTCTCCTCCTCTGTAAAATGGGCATAGTAATAGTAAATACCTCATATGGGTGGTGTGAGATTTACCAAAGACTATACATAGTAGACATCTAATAGTTGATTTTCAATAAATGATAGCATTTTGTTATTCATAAAATGAGAGTGACCACATCTGACACAATTCACACCAAAACCAGAGCCATGTCAGCTTAATTAACAGTGGGGAAAGTTGCTTGCTGGAATTTTTCTTCAGGGTAATTAAAAGTTAAAATAATAGATGTGGTTTGGATTAATGCCTGTTTTATTGATACCATCGCCTAAGAAACTAAATGTGTGTGTGTATGTTTGGTGAGTTTGTTGTTTTTTTGACCCTACCAATTTCTAGAATTCCATTGCAAGTGATGCATTTTGATTTCAACGGCTACAAATCAACAATCAGCTTTTTTTCCTATTTCAGCTGGTTTGGGAGAAATTTGTTGGTTTCTTGTTGATAATAATCATAATCGCTGTTTTCCCCTTCCTTTTCTGGTGACAGGATTGCCAAAGAGCAAGGCTGCCTTGTATTTTTCCCTCCAAGTCACTCTCGTCCTCAGTGCCTCGGTTTTTCTGTCTAGTAAAATGGGTGTGATAATTCTGGCTGGTTTCCACAAGTTTCCGTGGGACTGAAGAGTGATCACTTGACTGAAGATCTCTCCGTCAGAGGTAGCGCACTGTTGTTTTCATTCATCCGGTTGTCCCTTCATCCATTCGTTCTGCAGTTTTGGGTTCTGTGCAAGTACTGTGCCAAGTGCTGAAGCTACAAAGATGAGTACAAGATTGTCCCCATCTTTGTGCAGTTTAAGTCAGGAGGTCTAGACACAAGTGAATATGAAATGGTAACGGTGTGGAAGGAATATCGTGATCGTTGGTTTTGTGGAAAATGGTGGAACCCTGAGGAGAGAGAACTAATCTCTCGGAGATCGGGCTGAGTACTGATGGGGAAGAAGGCATCTGAAATGGGCCTTAAAATTCAAGTAGGAGTGAGCGTGATGGGAGAACAAGGAGAGGATTAGGATAGGGTGGGCCGAAGGGGAGTTTAGGTAAGAGTTTTTCAAACTGGAGGTGGCGATCTTGAAATCAATAGTAGGTCATGATAAAATGGTAGATGTATTCAAGAATAGAATGGACTAGATAGATCAGAATGTATCCAAGTGAAAGGGAAAATAGATCTCATGATTGTTTTAGGTGTATGTGTGTGCTGGTTCCTGATGTAAAATAGTCTTACTTCCATAAATTAAAAAAATATTAAAACCCTGTGGTCTAGGTCTGGGGGCTCTCCATCAATAGTGTGCTGGTAAATTTTTAGCAACTGGCTCTCTAGGAAAAAAAATGTGTGCATACATATACAGACATAAGTTTATTGTACATTTTGCTGATACAAGCGATGTGTAGTACACAATTTACAAATAAGAAAATATAGAATATTCTTTATTGGAAATTCCATATAGCCAATGGATTCTCACACAATATTTTATTTGGTTGCATATGGTTGAAATGCCATGGGTTGCATTTCAATCTTGATTTGGCAAAATCAGATCACAAACAAATGCTTGATTACTATCCAGTTCAGTAAAGAAGTGGCTCAAATCACTGACGAGTTAGTTCCAACGTGAATGGTGGCTGATATTTTCATTTACCTTCATGAGTAAGACAAAAGAACAAGGAACTCGTATATCAGAACTTTACTCATTTATCAAGGATGTGAGCTGCTCCTTTGCTGAAATGAATAACAGTTTTCAAATTCTGGAAGAATATTTTCTCAGTCCTTTGGTGTTGTTCATAATGTCATAGCTACAGATGAAATACACTTTTAAATTGAATCTTCCCAGGAAAAATTGTGGAAGATTTTTAAATATTGCTGAGTATTCTTTTAACGGAACTCTGGGCCCTCCAGGGATTATCTCGTCCCAGAGGGGTGTGTGCCTTTGTTTGTCTGTAATTTACAACTCAGCAGAGATGTGAACTTGTAGAAAATGGATAGTCATGCAAATGTTTTACGTCCATGGCTATGCAAATAAATTGTGTCAAGTAGAAAATAGAAATCTCAGTGAGGCAAATCCTCATTTGAACCAGTAACTTCTTACTGGTTCCTCATTAATTAATGAGTTAGGTAAAATATTTGACTTGTATTCATTTTATATCTGGATGAGAGTCCTAATTTTATCTTTTTTGGAAAATTATCCTCTAATAATCTTCATTATTAACATTCTCTCCATCACTTTCTTAAGTCTAGATGATCAACAAAGCAAAAAATTAGACTCTTCTTTTTAGCACTTGCCAATTTCCGTGGTGTAAATACTCCTACAGTGATAGATTTCAAGCTAAGATTGTGAGTGACTTTATTAAACATGAAGTTGGAAAGAGATGTGCAGTAGCACACCACTATGTAGTATTACCACCATCCAGATACAATAAACATCAATAACCTCAGAGCATAGGAAATAGTAAAATATGGAGAAATAATCAGAAAATGGTGATTTTTGAGTGTTTGTTATATTTTATATTTTAATATAACTATAAGCTTATAAACTTAATTTTTATTGTATTCAACAGTCTTAAAATTCCTGAAAATTTAATAATGAGCTCTTATGAGATCCCTGTATATCAAAAAACATCCCCATAGGAACAAAGTAGTTCTTGGGCTTTTTTACAAAGCAAAAATCCCAAGCAGTGAATTTCAATGAAGGAATGGGGTGAAGATCTGTAACCAGCTGGGTCGGGGTAACTCTTTGATTTCCATCTGGTCAGAGCCTAGGGTAAAGTCGTCTAAGTCTTCACCTTGTGGGGAGATTTCCCAAGGTGGCATGGCCAGGTGAATCATGCCCTACCACTGCACCCCTGAGCCGCTGGAACTCACTCCTCCATAGCGGGGGGCTGCAGAGTGGAAAGGGAAACAGTTCTGCCGTGGCCTGGGAGTCAGTCGGGAGGCCTGGCTTCCAGTCCTGACCTTGCTGTGAGCCCCCTGTTCTCTGGACTCAGTGTCCTCTCGGGAGTCAGTCCTGAGCAGGAGCGGGCAGGTAGTATGCATATGAGAATCAGCTGATCCTAAGGTCACGGGGTGGAGGGCATGGGGTGAAAATGGAGAGTGCATGCCCTGCCTACGAGCATCCACATTCGGACATCTGGAATACTCTGAGCTGCTGACCAGCCAGCCTTGGCTAACAGGCCACCAGTTTGAGACTCCTCAACTAGGGTACTTGGCCCAGTCTGGGTTGACACCCACCGCCAGGTGAAGCCTGCCCCTTCTCCTGCATGCCTGGCCCTCACACCCACACTCAGACTAGGCAAAGGGAGGGCTCAGGAGATGTTTGCTACGTGGAGCAGGGATGTAGCGATGCCACTGAAGACATCATCTGGGCATACGCCTAATGCTCAGGAGTGTTTGCAAGCTGAGGCCATTTCAAAGGGAAAAAAGTCTTTGTATTAGATGTGCAGTTCCTCTGGGGTCCAGAAGGTGCAAATGGGTTTTTTCCATTCCCTTCCAAACAGACATCTGTATCTGTGGTAAGCCCCGAATGAGGAGATGGCTTATATTTCAGTAAAATAGGGTAGAAAAAAGATTTCTCTAAGCCTAGAGAACCCCGGGATGGCCACTGCTCCCACTGGGAGGGGTGTCTGGGCTGAGATGGTGGAGGGAGCACAGATGCAGGTCCCCAGCCTGAACTCACTGGGTTCACTGGGTGGAACAGCAGGAAATACAGATGTGTCATTTGCGTGTGTTACTTCTCTCTCTGCAAGCCCCTGTGGGTGAATTTGCAAGTTAAATACATTTGGGTTACAGCTGCTCAGTATGAGGCAAACAACCTTCCTCTTAGAAAGAGTGGCGAACCACCTGTTAGGAGACCTTTTGAGGACTGTCATACTAACTAATAATATAATATGATATGATATGATATGAGAAAAATATATGTTGTTGCCTTGTTACCAAAGGTCTCCCTCTGTAATCTCAAACGTCTTGAGCCACTCTAAATTTCGACGCTCATGCACACGCGGCGTTGCCAGATAAAATACAGGACATCCACTTAACATCTGAATTTCAAATAAACAATGAGTAATTTCTAGATCAAGTATGTCCCATGCAATGTTTGGGAATACTTATACCAAAAAGTATTCATTTTTATCTAAAATTCAAATGCATTTGGGCATTCTATACATTCGTGTGCCACATAACGGCGTTCTGGTCAATGATGGACCGTGTAGACGATGGTGGTCCCATAAGATTAGTACCATGTAGCCTCGGTGTGTAGTGGGCTGTACCATCTAGGTTCGTGTAAGTACACTCTGTGATGTTCGCACAATGATGACATTGCTTAATGATGCATTTTTCAGGACGTGTCCTTGTCGTTAAGCAATGCATGACTGTATATTATTTGCTAAATCCAGCAACCCTGTGTACACACAAATGTACACATTTGTGCACGTGCCTCTACACACACAAACACCCAAATATGTGCTCATGTACCCATAGGACTGGTATGTCCATTGCCCGTGGATTCAGAGGCACACACACACACACACACACACACACGCACACATTTCATCCTCCTCTCACTGAGCACAGGTGGGTCCCCAAGGTGCCCTCAGAGTTGAGTTTACAACCACAGGGTCTGTGGTTGCTTCCTGAGGCCGGCTTCCTCCCCAGTTTTCCTAAAGACCTGCCGCTGCTAGGCGGTCATTACTCTTTCCGGAGGTTCCCATGGATTTTACGGCTCTGGCCTGGCCTGGAGCAGAGGCCTGGGCGGCCTTGGCCTCCCTTCCCTGCCGGCTGCTCCATTCCCTTCTGGCCTGCGGGCGGCTGGCTGGCGGCCTTTGTGAGCAGGCCTCTTCCCTCCCGCTCCCCAGCTGCTCATATCCCCGTTTACGGCCCCAGGGCGGTGCCGAGGGGCCTGCAGGCTGGATGTTCTGAGATTTTTATTGGCATCTCCATCAAGACGAGGGCCGTGGGGGTCCTTCAGGCCTTCCGGAGCCGCTTTATTGGAGCTGGCCTTCCAGAAGCGCGAGGGAGCAGCGATTTCCAGGGGAATCTGGTTTCTCCGCTGGGCTCGCCCCCGTTTCCTCTGTGTTTGGCTTGGCAGCTTCTCGCCTGGCCTGTTCTGATCCTCACCCCGTGCTGGGCTTTTGTGGCCGGTGGGTGGATGAGGTGTGCGGGGCAGCCGTCTCCCCGTCTCCCCACAGCCGCAGAGACACAAACAGGGCTTTGTGTCTGCGGGCGGCAGGCGGAGTGGAAAGAGCTCAGGCCCCTCCGGTGCTCAGGGGAAATGCTCTGGAGTTTGAAGATGTTAAAATGCAAATAAAAACCACACCGAGTCAGTCTACACCTTGGGAACCCAAGCTGGCTTGTGAGAAGAGTGAATGGCTGGGTCTCAATTACTGCCAACTCCTTTGGGATCTGGAATAGGAAAGAGGCGGGCGGGATTAATATTCTGCAAGGGGATTTAAATTTAAAAGCCCCAGTGCGAGTTCAGATCATTCTCAGCAACAGATGGCAGGAGTGTCCTTGGCTTCTGAGGCAGGGAAGGAAATGCTGTGGCGAGAGTCCCATGGGGCATGTGCGGCCCTTTCGCTGTTTGCTGGGCCCCCAAACCGAAGGAACAACCAGCCTATTTTCAATAGAAGATCCAAGGTTAGTATTATGGACTGGATTGTTTTCACCGACATGCATATGTTGAAGTCTACTCCCCAGTAACTCACAATGTGACTGTATTTGGAGATAGAATCTTTAAAGAGGTAATTAAGCTAAACTGAGGTGACTAGGATGAGCCCTAATCCAATATGACTGGTGTCTTTATAAGAAGAGGAGGTGAGGACACAGACAGGCACAGAGGGACGACCATGTGAGGACAGCGAGAAGATGACTATCTACAAGCCAAGCAGAGAGGCCTCAGGAGGAACCAGCCCTGCCGCCACCGTGGTCTTGGACCTCCAGCCTCCAGAACTGTGAGGAAAATAAATTTCTGTTGCTTAAGCCACCTAGTCTGTGGCATTTTGTTGCAACAGCCGCAACAAACAAATGCAGTTAGCCACCAGAAGGAAGTTATCAGGTAGAACTTTAATTTTATCTTTCGTAGTTGGTGAACTGCAGGGGGCAGCCTCACAGTTGAGTGTGCCAGTGGAGACACTGGCCCCTCCGCTGCTCAGGTGGTTGGTTTCACCCCGAAACAATCCAGCGCAGCTCTGCAGCTCCTCCCAGCTGTCCTTTGCATTTGTCATTCACTCATCAGAGTTTGGGTCCCCCGAGACGCGGAGCCTGAGACTTGGGTGTAAATGGCTTTTTGGGAGGTGGTTCTGGGAAGCACGTGAGGGAATGCGAAGAAAGGAAAGCCAGGAAAGTGTGAGTTATTGTTGTGGGAGCTCAGTCCACTGGGGACCGTCTGAGATGCTGTCTGGAGCATCCTCAGAACTGCCCCACCAAGGGGCAGGAAGCTGGGGTATTTTTCCAGCCACCCCACCCCTCACTTTTGAGGGTTACCCCTGTGTGTTTAGTCCAGGGTTACTCCAGCTGCTGCAGAAGGTGGTCAGGCCAGAGACAAAGGAGAGGGCCCACCCAGGGCGGGAAAGGTCTTCCCGGGGTTGACGGAGGGCTGGGGTGGGGCACCTCGGCCTCTGCTCATCTACTGCACTCACTCAGGCTCTCACTGATCTAGTGACCCGAGGGCCTCTGTTCCCGCTGGTCAGAACCAGGTCCCGGACCCTCGAGTCTCGTTGGTCCTCACTATGATCTGCTTCTTGCCACTATGATCTGATCTTGCCTCACACAGCAACTTCATCTTCGACCATCTTGGTTCCATACTTCACCCTAATCGTTTCTCCAGCACTCACCCTCTGCTCTCCCCGCTGGACAGGAGTCCTCTCTCATGCTGAGGACCTTCCCACCTGTGGACACCCCTACCCCTACCCAGTCCCTCACCAGCCCGTATGTGACACCTGGTATCTCCCTTGAGGCTGTGAAGTTGTCCCAGGACCAGCCCCCTCATAGGGGTATAGCTTTTTTCCTTCCTTCCTTCCTTCCTTCCTTCCTTCCTTCCTTCCTTCCTTCCTTCCTTCCTTCCTTCCTTCCTTCCTTCCTTCCTTCCTCCCTCCTCTCCCCTCCCTCCCTCCCATATTTGTTGAGCACCTATGAAGAGTGCCTGCTTTGTGCCAAGCAACATGCCAGGGGATACTCAGATGAGTAATGGGGTCTCTGTCCTTGAGGAGTTCACAGTCTGAGGGCAACGGCCAGCTTTGTCCCACTTTTCTGCAAATACCGGCCATCCCAGCGGGAACCATTCTGCCCTCTGAAAATCTAGAGCTGCGCTGTCAATTCCATAACTACTGTCACATGTCGGGGGAGGGAGCCGGTGCATGAATGTTCAGTTTTACTTCCTTCAGGCAGAGTTCTGTGAGGCCTTATGGATGGATGCCTCTCAGAGGGTCCCATGGAATTGGGCCCCCACGCCCACAGCAGTGACCTCGATAGTGCTCCCTCCTCCTGCCCTGTCTCAGCCTCCCCACCCACTCATTCCTCTTCCTGGGGTCACATCTCAAATAGACTACCTTCACCCAAGGCTGTGTGTGTTGCAGGCTCTGCTTTCAGAGAATCGAGTTAAGACCTTGTCTGTCTCTGCCCAGTGCTGGGGTGTGATGGGTGTGTGGGGGATGGGTGTGTGGCATGTGTCTGAGTATCTTCTTTGCCAGCTTTGGTGGGGGAGGGGAAGAATTAGGGACCCCAGCTGTGGTCACATGGCTAAGCTGACTTCTGTTATCTAGCCATTTCAGTAATAAAGCTGATTCTTTTTTTTAATCTCCATCTGTTTGGTTCCTGGATCTGCTTCTCAATTGTTTCTGAACACAGAGAAAGAGAGAAGAGGTATGATTAATTAGCACTCCCCCAAACTCCGATATTTATACAAATGTATATATGACTATTCTTTTTACTCTATTATTTTTAATCAAATTTATTGATATATACTTTACATACAGTAAAGTGTTCAGTTTGATGAATTTTGACAAATTATGTACCTGAGTGATCACCACCCCAATCAAGATGGAGAATATTTCCTCCATCCTAGAAAGTTCCCTTCTGCCCTATTCCTGTCAAACACCCACACTCACCCCAGCAGGGCGACTCCTAATCCATTTCAGTCACTGCAGAATAGTTCTGCCTATATTGCAGTTTCACATGCATGGAAGCATCTAGAAAGTTCTCTTCTGTCACTGACTTCTTTCACAAATGTTCTTTCCTTTTTATTACAGAGTCATATTCTATCATATGTCTTTGTGCAGTCACATGTTTTCATTTCTCTTGGGTAAACGCCTAGGAGTAGAATTGCTGAGACATATGGTCGGTTTATGTTTAACTTTATAAGAAATTGCCCAACTGTTTTCCAGAAAGTTTGCACCATTGTACACTCCCAGCAATCTATGAGAGTTCCAGTTACTTCCCATCATTTCCAGAGCTTGGTATTTTCAGAGTTGTGTGTGTGTGTGTGTGTTTGTGAGGAAGATCAGCCCTGAGCTAACATCCATGCTAATCCTCCTCTTTTTGCTGAGGAAGACCGGCTCTGAGCTAACATCTATTGCCAATCCTCCTCCTTTTTTTTCTCCCCAAAGCCCCAGTAGATAGTTGTATGTCATAGTTGCACGTCCTTCTAGTTGCTGTATGTGGGACACCGCCTCAGCATGGCCGGACAAGCGGTGTGTCGGTGCGCACCCGGGATCCCAACCTGGGCCGCCTGTAGCGGAGCATGCACGCTTAACCGCTAAGCCACGGGGCTGGCCCCAGAGTTTTTAATTTTAGCTATTCTAGTGGATGTTTGGTGGTACCGCATCTCTATTGTACATGCATATCTTCTTTTGTGAAGTGTCCGTTCAAGTCTATTGCCCATTTTTAAAATTGGGTTGTTTGTTTCCTTATTGTTGAGTTGTAGGAATTCTCTATATATCCTGGATACAAGTCCTTTATCAGGTAGATGTATTGCAAATAGTTTCTCCCAGTCTCTGCTTTGCCTTTTCAATTTCTTAATGGCGTCTTTGTTGTTGTTGGCTTTACAATTAGGAAAAAAAGCTCTATTTTCTACTAGCATTTTTTTTCTTTTGCTTTTTGTTTTTAAATTTTTAACAGCTTTATTGAGGTATACTTTACATATCGTAAAATTCACTTGTTTTTGGTGCACATTAATGGTGTCTTTTTTCTCACACTATTCAAAAAGTTTGGGAACTGTTTAGAGGTCCAATCTAATCTTCTTACCCATACTTTTTTTTCCCCAGGAAAGTGGGGGATTGCTAGTTTTTTTAATGTGTGATTTTAATAGAAATATCTGTTCAAAATCATAAAAGAAATACATGATTCTTGAAAAAAAATCAAACAATGTAGACAAGAGTATGTTAGAGATGCACTGAAGGTCAATTGTGGCCTTTTGGTAGTTGGCCAAAATCTGATATTTGGCTTGGCCTTTGAAGGTCGAATCATTGATGCCAACTTCAATGTCATTTCTGACATTCCTGAACTGGTGTGTGATTGACAATCATGCGACTGCATCATATCTAATCATCATAACAACAGCAGTGATATGAACAAGTCATGGCATTCAGATTTATTAATTTCTAAACATCCTTTCGGAAGTATAAGCAAGCCTTCTGGCTGTAACTTGGAGTGAGAATCTCTTTTGTGCTTTATATGTTGAAATTCTATCAGTTGAAGTAAAAATGTGCATTTCTTATTTTATAAATGTGCTGCTGAAAGTTGTTCTATGAGTGAAAGTTGTTCATTCTAGGCACGGAAATTATTATGAACTTTCAAATGGTTAAATGGAGAATAGCTACAATATCAGTGGTAGAAGAGAGTATGTTAGCTGGACGACTTTAGGAGAAACGTTATATCATTATATCCTTTTTGGGAAAAAAAATATTA
This sequence comes from Ceratotherium simum simum, assembly GCF_057802395.1. NCBI lineage: Eukaryota > Metazoa > Chordata > Mammalia > Perissodactyla > Rhinocerotidae > Ceratotherium > Ceratotherium simum. Next base: position 10,478,296 of record NC_141923.1, on the reverse strand, counting down.
TAAAAACATACCTTGGTTGAAAGTGAACATTTCTTCAGTGAGATGGGGCCCCTCAGCAGAGGAGCCACAAAACATCCCACTAACTGATGATCCCAAACAACTCTTTCTGCTCTGCATGTCAGCCCTTAAAATTTCACACAAAATTGTAATAATAAAGTTTTTGTATAAAATTATGCAAGGCTTTGTTCTCCTCTTTGACTGAAAATTTTTTTAAAAATAAGCTTTATTTTTTAGCACAGTTTTAGGTTCATAGCAAAATTGAGCAGGTGGTACAGAAATTTCCCACATACCCCCTGCCCCAATGGTGTCTTTTTAAAAGAAGAAAGTTTTAACTTTGTGAAATCCAATCGATCAATTCTTTCTTTAATGGTTAGTACTTTTGTATCCTGCCTAACAAATCTTTTCCCACCCCAAGGTCACGAAGACTTTTCTTCTACTTTTTTTTTTAGGAGTTTTATAGTTTTAGCTCTTACATTTAGGTCTATGAATTTATGAATTGTTTGCATGAGGTGATGGGCGTTGCTTCTAGGCCTTCTCAGTGGACAGAGCCAGGATATCTATAATATGCAAAAAATGCCTCATGAGTTCATGCTGATGTTTCTAAGTCAAACCAGGACTACACGGTTTTGTTTTTTGTTTTGTTTTGTTTTGTTTGACTTAACTTCTTCTCCACCACATCTCTATCTTCTTTCTTTCATATCCATCATCCTACTTATCAAGGACAGGGACATGTTCGAGTTAAAATATCCCATAATTACTCATTTTCATTGGCTCATCTTATACACACAACAGTCATGATAATAATATTGATACAGCCATCAGCAATTATGATTACTGGAAACAGTTAAAAATGTTTTTACACATGCTTCTCTCTTCCATTCCCATTGTTTTGTTGTTGTTATACTGTATCTCCATTGTCAGAACACATGCCCAGTACATCTACAGGTAAGTATATATTTAACGGTCACCATAGTCTATCTGGTGATGTCTCTACTATCTTGATAATCTGATGCTCATTCTCTAGTAGATTTCTTAGGAATGAATCATGGGGACAATATTTTCTGATTCTTGTGTACTGATCATGGTTTATATCATCTTTATACCCTCTATATTTGAAAATCAGTTTTCTTGAATATAAAATCTTTGGCTCACATTTCCCCTTTTGCTTATCCTAAGTTATTCCATTTTCTGGCATAAATTGTTGATATTAAAAAAATACATGTTTTTTCTAACATTAATCCAATTTTCTTTACCTTATAAGTCACATGCTTTTTGTGCCTAAGCTCCTAAAGACTTTTTCTTTTCCCTTAAAGTCTGTGGTTTTAATAGATTACGTCTTGGTGTTGGTTGTTCTTGGTCAATATTCTTAGGCAGTGTGCTCTTTCAATATGAAGCTTAAAATGTTTTTTCTTTCAGGAAAGTGGCCTTGAATTATGGTTTTTAGTATTTTTTTCTATTTCCTTGCTTTGGTTTTCTTCTTTAGGGTCTCTCATTATCCATATATTGAATCTTCTTTGCCTATTTTCAGTATTTCTCACTGCCTATCAAATCTTCTTTGTTTCTTTCTTCATTTTTTATTCTTAAAATTTACCTGCTTTTTATCTTCTATATCTCTCAATGCATTTTCTGTTATGTTGTTGGCTATTGTTTCTTCTAGTTTTGCCTTCATTTCTAAAATAATTTTTTCATCTATTTCCAATTCTTGAGTTCTGTCTCATTTTTTTAGTTTTTGAAATATAATTTCTCTATTTTTGTACGTCATTTATCTATTTTGTGTATCATATTATTAATGACTTTTAGCTTTTTAAAAAAAAATAGTAGTCGGTTTCAGTTTTGTCTATTTTGTGAGCATGTCTCTCTGGAATGCTTCCTTGTCTGTAGGTATATCATTCCACTCCTTATTCTCTTTTTTCTTATAATAACTGGGTATAGGATTTCCCTGGATAATTTTTGATTGCTTCTTTTAATGTTAACTTGGTTTTCAGGGACTTTTTCAAGGAGCTTTGGTTCAGATAACTCTTCTAATTTTGCAGAGCTCCTTCTTCTGTTGTTTTCATGTGATATTTAAAAATATGATGTCCGGCTGTCTGAGTCTCCTGAGTCTGTTCCCCACATCGCCCCCAACCTTTCATCTGCCTTTCTCCTTCCATCACTTTGATTGTTCTAATATTACTCAATGTTGGATTCCCCTTCTAGCAGTTTCCTCTCAGTGTGGGGCACAATCCTGTGCTCTTTCTGATAAACACCTGGAAGAGTATAGACCCCTGACTTTAAATTCTTCCTGGGAATTTCATATTGTTATTTCTGCAGGTGAGGCGCCTGCATGTAACTGACAAAGAAGAAATTGAAGGCAACTGCTTCCCTGTGTGTGTGTGACATTCCTCAAGTGAGAAATGAGAAGACAGCTAACCCCCGACAGGGAGGCAAGTTCAGCCTGGTTACGGGGATAGTCAGAGCCTGACTTGGGTCTCATAGCAAATGGAAGTGTCTAAGTACTTTCCTTTAGGTGAATGTCTGTGCACAGTTGGTTGCCAAACTGATTATGATGCTTATGATTATGACTTAATTCATTTATTAGGGAAATATTGGATGAGCATCTGCTGTGGACCAAGCCTTGTGCCAGGGGCTGGGGATACAGTGACAGACGACACAGATAGTGAGTGCTCAGGGGAATTCTAGTCCTCTTTTCCTGTTCATACAATTGACAATTTATGCACCTCAGTAAAATATTTCCAAGCTTCTAAAGTCACAGTGCTTGCTGTTGGGAACAATGACTTAGTGAGTTTATGCTTGTTGAAAGTAGAATCCTAACAGGAGGATATTTGCATTTCTTTCTTTTAAAATGCTCTCACCCGTACAGAAAACAAACAAACAAAATATGGTATTTGTGTCTCCATTTCTGGTTTTAATTTTCTCCTTTGGGGCCCAAATCAGATTTGAGTTTCTAAGGAATTTTATCAGTGGTGGAAGGGGAGTCAGGATTTTATATTGCATGGAGCGCCCCCGTTTGAAGCCCTGGTCCTGAGTGGACGTTATCTTCTGCTTTCAAGCAGATGTTTCTATGATCTCCAAACTGGCTCATCACTGAGGCCTGACTCTATCTTGAAATGTGATAAGTGAGGTCAAAGGGGCATCTTTATTGTTCAAGAGAATGCTGAAACTTCACAAGGACATTTATTATCTGAGAACTCTGGACAGGATTTACAACCCTTGGGGAAGATGAGAGGGTCATCAAAGTTCAGTATCTTGGTTCTCCTCCAATTAGGGAAGCAGAAGCCTCCAAAATAGGATTCGGTTACCAAATTGCGTCTTCTGAGTGGTTTGTCTCTCCAAGTCGATTCAATTCACCCAGCATCGTTCAGCTCCATCTCCGTGCCAGGGACCAGGCGGCATTTTGCTGAGCGAAGACTATCCCAGCTTTTAACAGCAGGCTGAGGGGGAAGAGGAAACGACATTTATTGGTCACTTTCTCTGGGCCGGGCATGGGCTTAGGTTGTCCTCACAGCAACCCCAGGGAGGATCACAGGTGAGAGGATAGAGGCCCCGAGGGGTTGTCCGAGGTCAAACGTGATGAAGGCAGGACTCTGGCCAGGTCTGTCTGAGTCCGTGGCTCCTGCCAATAAAGGTCTGGGTGGGGGAGCAGAAGCCCCGTCTTGAGTCTCACTGTCCAGGAGAGTGCTGGGGCAAGAGAAAATCTCACAGTGAGTCATTTGTCTCTAAGGAGTCTGAACAATCCAGTAGATTTCATATGATTAAGATAAACTGAAGGTGAGGGAGGCACAAGAGAGAATCATTACCTGGCACAGAGCACGCATTGCTCTCTAGCAAAAGGCAGAGAGAGACTTACTGATTTTAAAGTGTCCAGGAGTGGGCCTCAGTTTTCCTCCTAACAAACTGCTTCTGCCTCCCCCTGCCTCTGTCCCAGGATCTGGGCTTTTCAGAGCTGGGCTTCGTGTCTCCACCCCGCACCTATCACAGCTTCTTCGGTTTCCCCTCAGCCCGTCCCACAGTGGGCCCGGCTCTGCTGGGCCGATGTGCGTGTTGGGAGGGAGGCTGGTGTGGTCCTCTCCTCTGTCCCCGGAAAGTGTTTGCCAGGAGCTCCAACCCTCCTTCCAGCTGCTCTGTGAGCCTGGCTCTGTGCGTTCAGAGTCTGAGCTCGCCCCCATTCCTCTCTCGCCTGGGCTGCGGGAATAACCTCCTAACAGGCCCCTATGTTTCTCCTCCTGACCCTACAAACCACCTCCCACCCCAGCAGCCAGAGGGGCCTTGTCAAAGCTTAAAGCTGACCCTGTGTGCCCTACCAAATCCCTCCAATGGCTCAGGCCTAGAATGTGGGATAAACCCGACCCGTTCCCTGCAGCCCACAAGGCCCTGTACCACCTCCCACCAGCTCCCCAAGAACAAATCCTGGAGGCCTGTTATGTGCCAGGCGCTGTGCGAGGCTCTGGGCACTCATCAGTGAACAAAACAAAGTCCCTGTCCTCGCGGGGTTTACAGTCCAGCAGGAAGATAGAGCAATAACTGACGAGCCTATAGGTTAAGGGATGACATGAGCAGTAAAGAAAAACTCAGAAGGTTTGGAGTCTGCTGTGGGATGGTGAGTGCTATTTGAGAAGGGGTGGTCAGGAAGGTCTCTGGGACAAGGGGACAGTCGGGAAGAGACCTGACGAGGGGGACGTGTGAGCATGGGTGAGCTGGGACGCAGGGCCCAGCCAGCGGCCTTTCTGCTCCTGCTCAGGTCTGCTGAGCTGCCGTCCCTGAGGCCCTGACGCAGCGGCTCACCCTGCCCTGAACACTCCTCTCCCAGAGCTCCATGAGGTGGGCACCTTCGTGTTATTTAGGCCTTTGCTGAATCAGCACCCAAGAGGGGCCTTCCTTGTCCACCTCCTCACAACCTGCTTTGCAGGTAAAAATCTTGAGACTCCGAAGAGTGAAGAAACCAGCCCAAGGTCAGCTGGCTGCCAGGCGTTTGGGCCATGATTTGGAGCCAGCCCCGAGTGAGGGCTGTGGTCCCTGTAGTCCTGTGTTCTCATCCATCCTAGGCCTGCCTTTCTCCAGCAACTTCAGGGGGCAAGCCCTTGACCCCTGCCTCTGGATCCTGGAAGCCCATCTCCCCACTTTGGCCACCCGCTCCCCCACATTCCTGGGACACTCATTATGTTGGCGATCGCTGATGCCCTCCCTGACCACAGCCTCCTGTCCATCTGGACCACAGTCTCTGGACCCCCTTGCTCTCTTCCTGTTGGCCCTATGGGATCTCCTAGAACCCATCACTCTAGCCCCGCTGGCCCACACTCTCAATGTCCTTTCCTTGTGCCCTCTTTCTGCAAACACTTGTGTCCACCCAACCCCTGTCTTCTTTGCTCCTCCCCTGGCTGCTGAGAGCTGTTGTGGAGTGACTGATGCCACCAAACACCCATGGTCTCCCTGTTACCTGGGCCCTCCACCCTCTTGGTGATCATCTGACTGAATCTGGGTCATTCCCTGCTTCTCATCCTTCACCAACACTTTCCAGCCCCCATTAATCTACAAGCTTCCCCTTCCCTCCCAGCCTTTCCATCTCAGGAGAAGACTTGACACCTAATTCATGGAAAGAAAGGAAGTGCTTCTGTGTGTGTGTGTCTCACCTGGTGTATTAGTCAGGGTTCTCCAGAGAAACAGAGCCAATAGCATATAGATACATAGAGAGAAAGAGATTTGTTATAAAGGATTGGCTGAGGACCAGGAGGGCCGATGCTGTCAGTTCCAGTCTGAGGGCAGGAGAAGACCAATGTCCTAGCTCCACAAGCAGTCAGGTGAAGTTCCCTCTTACTCAGCCTTTCTGTTCTATTCAGATCTTCAGGTAACTGGATGAGGTCCACCCACATTAGGGTGGACAATCTGCTTTACTCAGTCTTCCGATTCAGATGTTAATCTCTTCCAGAGACACCCTCGTAGACACACCCAGAATGATATTTGACCAAATGACTGGGCACCCTGTGGCTAGTCAAGTTGAGACATAAAATTAGCCCTCACACCGGGCCTCTGCACACCTACAGGCTATGTCCAGTCGTGGTTACTTATTCCTTCCTCTCACCTGTTTTAGCAGAAAAGACATCTTTCCTCTAGTCTGGGGCCAAGCCCTCCCTCTGCGCTCTGGAGCTGTCCCCTCCTATCCTTTTGGAAGGTCTCTCCATGAATTCCTTCCTATCCTTCTTGCAGACAAAGGTGGCTCTATTATATCTTAATTGAAAGGAACATAAACCCTTGTGTCTTGAACGCTTCCTTCTCCATTGGTCCAGGTCTGGGCAACTGGGGTCAGAACGAAGACAGAGCAAGAGTGACCCTGAGGTGGAGACACGGAGCAGCTTCATTTGTGTGCATGTTTTGGCTTCTCAGCATCTGTTCCTCTTCCTTAGGGGAACTCACCTCTCCCCCACCCTGTGCGTTCTTGGTCAGGTGTTAAGTCCGTGTACCTGCTCTCCCACTACAGAAGCCCACAGGCACTCAAGAGCTCCTTTGGCCAGATCCTCCCTCTTACCCTCACCATCAAGCACAGACAAAGGGTCAACGTGTGGTCTGAGGTAGACCAGTTGGACTCCGTCTCCTGGGTCTTTGAGTCTTTGGTGGCATGTGACCTGAGGACAGAAACCTGGCTGGAATTCACCTCTTCCACTCTCAGTGCCCAGGGAGACTGTTGAGCAACTTGGGCTTGCCAAACCCTCTGGAACAGCCTGTCCCTGTCTATTCCAAGCCAGAAAGTTCTGCTGCCTCGGCCTTCCAATACTTTCGCTCTTGCTTAAGTTAAGCAGAACTGCTTTCTGTTGCTTGCAGCCAAAATTCCTAGCTGAGGCAGATGAAGGTGCCCTCATGTTATAGTTGCAAGAAACATAAACCCGATCCAACTAACTCAAGTAAAAGAGAGGTTATTGAAGGTCATAGGGAATCTTCCCGAAAGAAGATACAGGAAGGATAGCTGGACTTTGTGGGAAATGGAAAGACCTTGAGCTTTTTCTCAGAGGCCACACGGTCACTGCTTCTCCCTAGCAGCTCCATTCCCCCCTCTGCAGATCAGCTTCCTCAGAGTACTCCCGGTCCCTGCACCCCTGCCTGGGCTCTGGCTTGTTCAGGGGCCAACTCTGACACAGCTCTAAATGTCCACAGTCTCTGTGTCACTTAGCTGAGAATTTCATGAGAGAGAAACTGTTGGTCCAAAGGGACTGTGGAAGAGGCAGCTGAGTCAGAGAAGAAGTTGGGCATGGCCTGCAAATCAACCAGCTTTTCTGCTCCACGTTACCTGAGATGGCAGTGCGGGCAAAGGCCAGCAAGGGAGGGGAAGGCGACAGTGCTGGGAAGGATGTGTAGAGTGTAGGCTTGAGGCCTCAACTGGATGGCCAGGCAAGCATTTCTGAAAAGCCCCTCATGCTGAGATGTACATCAAATACCCCCCAGACAAGACCATCCCCGCAGCCACCCTGGGGCACTCAATCATTCTGCGTTTGTCCTCTCTGGGTGCCCTGGGGCTGCTCTCTCCTAGGAGGCCTCACTGTTTGATCCCCTTCATGTCTACCAACCCTCCTGGACTGAGCAGGACTTTCTCACTGTGGATGGCAGAGTCTCAACTCAAACTGGTAAAAATGAGGATTTATTGGCTTGTGTAACTGGGAAGTCTATGAGTAGGGCTGGTATAAGGCTAAAATAATGTCATCGGGCCTCAGTTTCCTTCTGTCTGTCTCTCTCATACACACACACACGCACACACATACACATACACACATCCCTCTGCTTCTGTCTGTGTGTGGCCTAGTTTTTTCTACTACAGGTGAGTTCCTCCATGGAGAAGGAGGAGAAAGGGTCATGGCTGCAGAGAGCTCCAGGTATATGTCATCCCAGCTCAGCCACCTTGAAGGTAACCAGGGCCTTCTCTCTCCCAGCCTCCACATGGAGAATCCAGCTCAGGACGGTCAAATTGGGCCACATGCGTTTCCTGTATGATTACCTCACTGTGGCCAGAGAGATGGGAGGCTCTGATTGGCCAGGCCTGGGTCACATGCCCACCCCTTTGGCCAAGGTACTAGATTGGCAGCTGTACCACAATCACGTGGATGGAGGACAGAGCAGTTCAAGGAAGAAAGATCCTATTTGAGGATGTGGGAAGGGATGTTGGGCAAGTATAAACAACGAATGACCTCCTCGCCACCTCGTCTGGGGGTGTAGGTTGGCGGGACTCCTGGTTTTTTCAGAGACATTTATTCCCCTGCCTCCTTCTATTCTATCCGTTCTTTCTCTGGCTGGTTCTTTTTCTATCTTATTGTCTGGTGAGTGTTCTAGCACCTTGCTCACCTCCATGAAAGGTGCCAGAGGATAAATACACACAGAAATACAGAAGCAGACATTGCCGGTTGGGTTTCTCACGTGGAGTCCACGTTTCCTCCCTCTAGGCTGGGCTGGGAGTACACATATCTCCCCACCTCTGTTTTCCTTTTTTCTGAAAGTGGTTGGGTTTCAGATTCTGTTAATATTAATTCAGCACCCACCAGGTGCCTGGCGCGTTCACATCTATTCTCTCTCCTAATCCCAGGATGACAGCTGAGGAGCCAAGGCTGGGAGAGGTGAATACGCGCTGTCTTAGTTTCCTAGGGCTGCTGTCGCCACAAACTGAGTGGCTTAAAACAGTAGAAACATATTCTTGTAGAGTTCAGAAGGCCGGAAATCAAGGTGTTGGTAGAGCTGGTTTCTTCTGAGGGCTGTGAAGAGAGTCCATTCTACGCCTCTCTCCAAGCTTCCGGTAGCTGCCAGCAATCGTTGCCGTTCCTTAGCGTGTGGATGCGTGACTCCAACCTCTGTCTCCGTCGTCGCATGTGTGTCACACTGTGTGTCTTCACATCGTCTTCCTGTAAGGACACCAGGCGTATTGGATTAAGAGCCACCCTACTCCAGTGTGACCTCATCTTAACTAATTACATCTGAACGACCTATTTCCAAAAAAAGGGCACATTCTGAGATCTTGGGGGTTAAGACTTCACCATATATTTTGTAGGGGACACAACTCAACCCCTAAAACCCATCAAGCAGTGAAGGCAGCCTCAAATCCAGGTCTGACTGCAGAGTTGATGCTCTCTCTGCCTGAAGGTGATGGTAATGACAGCTGGCATTTTCAGGGTGCTCCTTGGTGCGTGCAAGTCCTCACATTTTGCCGTTTTAAAATGACAACAGTCCTACATGGTAGGCATCCGGCCCGTTTTGTAGATGAGGAAATTACGGCACAGAGAAGTTAAATGCTCAAGGTCACACAACTCCTTAGGAGCAGAGTTGGGACTTGAGCTGGGTTGCCTGACTTCAGGTCCAGTTTGCTCTTGGCTCCACCTTGCTGAGATGAGGGGCACCATATAAACAGTGATAAGATGCCATGGGAAGCCTGAGTGGCAGAGACCTTTGCTGCCTGTGGATAGTTGGGCTAGAGCTGGTGGAGGGAAAAAAATCTGGAAATCCTTCCCAGAGGAAGTGACATTTTCACTGGGTCCAGAAGGATGGGTCAGATCCTTCTGGCAGGATCTGTGCAGAGATGGCAGGGAAGGCTGAGGCAATGAGCAGAAGTAAGACCTAAAGGCAGGAAAGTATTTGGGGGAAGAGAGGGGTAGTTCTGTCTGTCTAGGCCTGAGCCAAAATTTTCCCACGGGTACAAAAGGAAAGAGGGTCTCTTTAATTGGGAACACAAATGGAGTGTCTGTATTTATCCTCCAGGTCCCCCTGTTCTAGTGGAAATCCACTTCAAAGCTGCTTTCCACCCGAGAGCAGTGGATATCCTGAGAAGGCAGTGGAAGCCCTAACAAAGGGGACCGGCCGAGGGGCTCGTTGCCTTCTCCTTTCCACATGTCCACAGCCAACCCAGCCCACGCCCAGAAACCAGAGGGCGGCGGAGACGCCTGTTCAGTCTCCGTCTCCGGCAGGCCTAGCTGAGATCCGCTCTAATCCACCCGACTGAAAAAGTTTCCAGTGTGTTTATCTGGTTGCCATGGGTTTGCTCTCTACGTCAGGCACTCTGCTCATCTGTCAGACACGACAATTGAATAATATTTTTATTTTTAGGCATGGGTCACTGAGTCTTTTCATTCTACTGCCGGGTTCGCCCCCGCACCAGAACTCCAGGGAATCGGGCCTCTGGATGCCTGGGAAATGAATGGCTTCAGCAGGAAGGGGAGGTGGGTGCGGTTCTGTCCGAGCTGGACACTGTGTCCCAAAGCGAAAGACCTCGTCCTAGTGGGGGGTCCATTTTGTGTCTTGGCAGAGCGTGGTGACTGCAGTTGTCTTGGCCAAGGTCTAGGCGCAGTTGTGTTAATGTGGCAAGGCTGGTGCTGTGGGAGGGCAGGTGGGTGGGGTGGACTCACTGTGGGTGGTAGGAGGGCGTCCACATGGTCGGTGACATGTGGCGACACTGACAGGGAGCAGGTGGCCACTCAGGCAAGTAAGCAGGGTCAACAGAGGACCATGGGATACCCAAAGGTGGGTTGTGGGCATTAGGTGGAGGCAGGAATGAGCTCTCAGGGGTCTAATCAAAGAGCAGATTCAAAAGTAGGATTCTCATAATTAGGGACCAGATACGAGTCAGGCAAGAGCAAGGCTGGACCCCAGGCTTAGAGCAGCGTTCCTCAGCCTCAGCACCATTAACATTCAGGACTGGACCATTCCTTGTTGTGGGGGAACTGTCTACACACTGTAGGGTGTTTAGCAGAATCCCTGGCCTCCACCCACTAGAGGCCAATAGCAACCCTCTCCCCAAGTCAAGACAATCAAAAATGTCTCCAGACGTTGTGAAACGCCCCTAGGGCAGGGAGGCAGAATTGTCCCCCTTTGAGGTTAGAGGGATCTGGAAGTTGGATAGCTTTGGGATTTGGGGAGCAGACTCACGTGCTACAGAGGAAACAAAGTTCCAATAATTGGAACAAATGGCAGCTCCTCAGCTTGGCCCATAATGGTTAGGGCCTTTGGTAGCAAAGAACAGAAGTTGATGCTGACAAGGATACCCAAAAGGCGTGTATAGATAGTAAAGATAAGATAGAGGTAGGAGGACACTCCTCAAAAATAACAAGAGCTGAGAAATCTGGCTTAGAAATGGGTGGGAACCAAGGATCCTCAGTTTCCTGATCTGTGTAATGGGAATAATAACAGGGCCTGCCTTATAGAGGCATTGTAGGGATTAAATGGGTTAATACACAGACCTGACATATGGTAAGCACAATGTAAGAGCTCACTATTATAACTATTGCTGTTGCTTTATTTTTGTTCCTTCCCTGTTTGTGACCTGGCTGTTGACTTTCTTCCATCTCCATGTCTTGTCACCCTCTCCCTGGCCCCTACACTCCAGCCATCCCAGGGCAACTTCAGGCCTCTCAAATGCTAAGCCATTTCACATTTCCACCCAGCTGAAGAGACTTCCATGGAATTTGTTTCAAGGGTCTGTTGATGTTGTCTTTCAATGTGTTTAGATGGAGAATGAGACTGGCATCTTGAGGAAGCAGGTCCCCCAGAAATAGCTCTCAGAGGAGGTGATGAAGTGTTCAATGCTAGAGAGCCTTCCTAGAAGTGATTCGCTGCCACCGACCATTTCATGGGCAAGAAAACTGCTCAGCGGGCAGAGGGACAGTCTGGAGCCGGGTCAGAAAAGGCGTCGTGGGCGGACGAGATGCAGCCTAACGCGCCAGGCAGAGATGGGTGTCACGCAAGATGGCTGTATCTTTCCTGCTTGAACTTAGAAGAGGGAAAAATCTGGTCAAAGGGGTTAAGTAATGGAGAGAACAGTTCAAAGTATTGCCTGGAACTTGCTGTTTTGGGAGCGAGGAGGAGCAGCATAGGAAACCACGCCAGCCATCACCTCTCACCTCCGACAGTGGGGCCTGTGCTTGAAGGGCCTTTAACAGCAAAGAGGTGAGATTTTTCTCATCGGAGCCATTCGTGGTGTCAGAGGCTGTGGACAGGTACCTGGCACTTCTCATCACCTGGAAGCACCGTGGTGAGGACAGAGTAACACTTGAATGACAGCCGCCTGCAGTCAGGGAGGCATGGATTTGTACCCTGGCGTTGGCATTGTGTTGATTTTAAGCCGGCTTCATATTGAATCTGGACTCGCATTTGTTATGCGAAGAGTAGTCACTGTGGGTAATTAAATGTTTATGCTCTTACCTAACAACACTTTCCATTTTAGTCAAGAAAGCTGACTTTGTCAATCTGCAGACACTTCTCACCTCTGCCTGGAGCAGGCTCAGCTTCAGGGGGGACACAGAACAACACTTATCACCGGTCGCCAGGGGTGGCCCCCAGAATGACGGGCAGAGGGTGGAGCTGGGTGGAGCCAGCTCTTGACCACAGTGGGCAGTATTTGGTGACTGTTCCAGAGCTCGTCTTTGACTATCACGACACTTGAGGTCAAGTTTTGGCTCCACCTCAAACTAGCAAACTTAATTTTTCTGAGCCTCACTTTCCTCGCCTGTAAAATAGGTCTGAAGCTCTCTACCTTGTGGGGATGCTGTGAAGCTGAAGGGAGATAATGGGTGTTAATGGTTCCCAGACGTTATGGTGCACAAGAATCCAGGGAGAGATGGTTAAAATGCAGGTTCCCAGGCCTCTCAGGGGTTTTTTGATTAAGTAAAACTCAGCTGGGGCTCTGGGACATTCTGACAAGCTTCTAGATGATTCTCACCCAGGTACGTCACTAAGAAACACTGACGTCTAACAAGGATTTAGTACCGAGACCGGCACATGATAAATCCTCAGTACATGTCATTGGTAGTTGTTGTAATTGTTGCTATGTATCAATTGTCTATGACAACAATAATGGTATGTGGAAAACTATCTTCAAAATCCAACCGCTTAAAACAATGACCATTAATTTAAGCCGTGAATATGAGTCAGTGATTTAGGCTGGACTGAGTGGGGTGGTTCTTTTGGTCTTGGCTGGGCTCACTCACAGGTCCAACGTCAGCTGGCTGTCAGCTGGAACCATGGGGGACACTGGGTCACACGTCTCTCCTCCTCCAGCTTGCTAGCCTAGGCGTGTCCTCATGGAGGTGGCAGACGTACGAGTACTTCTGGGCCTCTGCTGACCGTCGTGTTTGCTGCCATCTCAATGATCAGGACAAATTACCCACCAAACCCAGAACCAAGACATGGGGAGCAGCCCACCCAGAGTGGGAGGGTCCTGATTAGGGACACATCCAAGGTAGGGGATGGAAGGAGGAGTGAAGATTTGGGGCGGTAAATATAATCAATCCATCTATCACAAGTATCAGTTTAGAAAATAACAGAATTGCACCTTCTTTGCCTACCAAATTTGTTTCAACGAGCATGCATTGCATTTTTAATCAGAAAAAAATTTAGTTATTCCCACTTTGAAACAAAATTAGTGCTTAGGAAACAAGAGAGGATTATTATGAGGATTAAACAAGATGTAAATATGTCAACGCATGAGGAAGGGCATGGGAAACTGCCGGGAGCCTGGAAGGATGGTGTGCCAGAACCAAGCCCGCAGCAGGGTGTGAAGAGCTCTTTTCTCCATCAGGCCTGCAGTCTGCTCCAGATCCGGCCGAGATGCTCAGACATCATCCATGACGTTAGGATGAGATGGTAACGTACCCCCTTGCCCTTCTGTAACCCCAGAGCTCCTGTGCCAGGCTCAGGCTGCAAAGCTGCAGCCTCACTCACTCTCAGAGCTTCTCTTTACCTTCCCTTTATCCAAGCCCTCTCAAGTTATACATATGCTCATCTCCCACTAGACTGAAGGCTCCTTGGAGGACAGGGGCCCTGTCCCCACAGCACTTCATAAAAGTAGTAACAATAAAAACAAGAGCCACTACTATTTTTTGAGATTTACTATGTGCCAGGCACTGTACTAAGTGCTTTTTACATAACAGCTCATTTAATGCTGACAGTGACCCTCTGAGGTTGTGTATTAGTTTCTTATTGCTGTTGTAACAAACACCAGGCACTTGGTGGCTTAAAATAACACAGATTTATTATCTTAATATTTATCTTAATAAGATTAATAAGTCTGAAAATGGGTCCAAAATCAAGCAGGGCTGTGTTCCTTCTGGAGGCTCTAGGGAAGAATCCATTCCTTGCCTTTTCTAGCTTCTAGGGGCCATGTGCATCCCTTGGCTTGTGGTCCCCTTCCAGCAATGGGGATCAACAGATGGATGGATGGATGGTTGAGTGGATGGATGGATGGTTGGATGATGGATGGATGCATGAATGGATGCTTGGGTGGGTGGATGGATGCATAGATGGGTGGGTGGATGGATGGATGCATGGATGGTGGATGGATGGGTGGATGGATGGATGGATGGATGGATGATGGATGGATGGATGGATGGATGATTTGGTGGATGGGTGGATGGATAAAAGGATGGATTATTGGATGGATAGATGATTGGGTGGATGGATAGATGGATGGATGAATGGATGGATGGATGATTGGGTGGGTGGATGGATGGATGGATGCATAGATGGATGGGTGGATATACGGATGATGGACGGATGGATGAATGGATGGATAGATGAACATCCAGAAAGTCTTTTGTCTCCTCTAGTTTCCCATCTCCCTGGCTGAGACAGTTGCAAAGCATCTCTTTCCCACCCCCATCCCTAGAGCTGTCATTTTTTCCTAGCTCCCTCAGCATCAGGAAGCTTCCCACTTAGCTTCATGGGTGAGAGTCTATTCTGTTTCCAAACCTTCTGCAGAACCAGTCCCCTCCAGTTATGAGAAAATAAGTGTGTTGCTTAATCACCAGCGATGTCAGTCAAGGAGACTTAAACAAAAAGATTAGTTCTGATTTTATTTGTTGGTACAATGGAAAGCATGAAATATTTAACAGTGTCGTAATGCAGAACAGATGGGAAAGACGCTGCCTTTCAGGGCCTCTCCATCTCTCCTATCTTCCACCAACAGCCAAAAGCAGGTGGCTATTTAGGACAATTTATGGGCTGGAAGGCAGCGAAGGGACTGCCTGCCCAGGGCCCTCCAGTATGGCCCAGCCCTGATAATGCCCGCTGGGTTATTCATCGAAGAGGATCAAGTTACCATCCTCCGGAACACTGGAAATGCCCCAGTGGATCTAGATGCAACACTGGCTTCAAGTCCTCTCTAGTTTTATGCAGTTATCAGTGTTTGGAGAGTGTTTTTCCACGAGTCCTGATCATGTCATGAAATTTCCACCCACAAAACCCAAGAACTTGAAAAATCACCAAGGAGTAAATTTTGATTTGGTTATGTGCTGTGCAATCTTAGACAAGTCTGTAACCTCTCTGAGCCTGTGTCTTCAGCTGTATTAAAAGGGAGAAGAGTCAGCTGGAAAAGTCACTGTGAAGCTTGAATGAGATCATATATGTAAAAGCCTGGTGCTAGGCACATAGTAAGTCCTCAGACTGATCTCAGGCCAAGTGGGTAAGGGACCAGGTTCAGAACGATGGGTCCGCTGAGAAACATATCTTGTGCATGTGCTCTCTGGGTCTGCATCCCACACAGAATTTTAGAATTTTTGAACTGAAAGCAATCTTGGGGATTATTTAGACCAAAGGATACAAAGTGAAGTCTTGTGGATCACATCCAGCCTAAAGACACACAGACACACA
This sequence comes from Ceratotherium simum simum, assembly GCF_057802395.1. Classification (NCBI taxonomy): domain Eukaryota; kingdom Metazoa; phylum Chordata; class Mammalia; order Perissodactyla; family Rhinocerotidae; genus Ceratotherium; species Ceratotherium simum. The sequence goes on along the minus strand of NC_141923.1, from coordinate 10,462,693 downwards.
CACACAGACACACACACACACACACACACACACACACACACACCCGCCAAAGTCATGGTAGACATCACTAAGAGATCTTGGAGCTCTTTGCTTAATTACAGCCTCAGAGTCCTTCTTAACACAGTGCTTTGAGCAGTCATTCAGGTAACCGATCAGGTACCTCTGGGCTGTGATGTTGTTCAAGATCCTCCAACACTGCTCTATTAGCCTTGAGGCCTTGTTCTTTCTTCTGCAATCAACAGTCTTGGAGGTTAGATTTAATAATAACTTTGACGTCTATTGTAAGAACCAAATGAAATAATGTGGGGGAAATGCCCGGCAAACCGTGAATATTACGTTAGCAGTATATTAAGCCTGGTGTGCATTACTCATAAAATAAAGGGCTCCTCCCTGGCTTCCCCCACCTCCTGGATAAATTTGGGTTATGATACACGTTAAAACGTAGCTTGTGGGAGGTGTTCTGGCCCCAGATTTCTCATTCTGTCTTCAGCACCTCCCGCCTTTGGTCAGGGTCGGACATGCTTTTCAACAAAAACATGATTGTAAGAAGATGTTTCTTTAACTAAATGCAATCTCTTTCTTTATAGCTTCTACCTTACTGATCCCCTCCCTGACCCCAAAAGGCAAGGTGTACTGGGTGCGCAGACGCTGGCTCTGATTGCTCTGCCCCGCCTCCTCCTGACCCCGCCTCCTCCTGACCCCGCCCACCGAAATGCTCACTAACCCAAACGACTGTGTTTTTCTTTCCAAGCCCCATTTAAAAAAAAGAGAAAAAAGTCCATTCTCTTTTCCTGGCCCAGAGTAATCCTCAAGTTATGCACAATATCCAGAATGGAGAAATGGCCCCAAATTTAATTTTCTGGTTTCTAATGAACTGACTTAATCAGGCCGAGAGTTGAAGAGGGATTCCCCAGGGATGTGCCCCAGAACTCTGGTGGGGCTCCCAGTCTAACGACCCGTGAAACACAGTTGCAAAGGCTCCAGAGCGAGAGCCGTGTGCGTGTGTCTATGTGGGTCTGTGCATCTGTGGTGTGGGTGTGTGCCTGTGTGTGTGGTTTCTGTGTATGGTAATTATGTGTGGTGTGTGTCTATGTCTCTGTTTGTGGTGTCTGTGTGTCAGTGTGTGTGGTGTGAGTGTGTCTGTATGTGTGCATCTGTGTGTGTGTTTGGTGTGTGTGTGGCATGTGCATGCATGTATACAGTGTGTGTGGTATATGTGTGCAAGCATGTCCATGTGTCTATGATGTGTGTGTGTGGTGTGTAGGTTGTGTGTGGTGTGTTTGATGTGTGCGTGCATGCACACAGGTGTGCACAGTGCGTACGTGCAAGCGTGTGCATGGATCTGTGGTGTGCAATGTGTGTGCCTGTGTGAGTGTGCACGTGCGCCTGCATGGCTCGTCGCCCAGGGCCCCGGCATGAAGGCTTCATGGCGGGCCAGATGCTGAGGTTCCTCGGCACCGCGCATGGCTCTCTCCACGTGTTCCTCGTGGTTGTGTGAACAGTGGTTTGAAGAGGATCGATGCTGCCGTGGGAGGGCTCCAAAGGGATTCACATCCAAACGCCTCACTTGACAGAAACGGAATCCAAGGAGCAGAGAGGGGACTTGACTTACCTAGAGTCACAAAGCAAGCTGGTGACCAGGCTGGGGCTGGATCTGCTGTCTCCTGAGGCCCAGTCCAGTGTGCTTTCTCCCTGGTCTCCTTCAGGGGCTCGGGGCCAGCCTGCCAGGGAGCTGGTCTTACAAAGGACCTGGCTGGGCTCCGGGGGTGAACAGCATGGATACATGGAGTGGCTAGGTGGGAAATTGTGCACGCAACATCCTTGAACAGAGGATGACAAATGTTTCTGTAAAGGGCCAAATAGTAAATATTTTAGGTCTTTGTAGGCTCAGAGGCAAAACTGAAGACATGATGTAGGTGCTTATGTAACCATTTAAACATAAAGCCATTTTAAAATTTTAGAATCATTCTCATCTTCTTGGGCTGTGCAAAAGCAGGTGGCAGCTGCATTTAGCCTGCAGGCCAGCCCCTGTCCTAGAGGATGTGAGCGTCCAAAATAATGGACAGAGAAATCTGAATTTACGGAACCAGAAACTAGAGCAAAGAGGGACGAGGCTCAGGACCAGCGGATGAGAGAGCAGAACGGAGAACTAAGAAAGAGCAAGGGAGGTTTGCGTGTGGAGGTGCAAAACAATGGTCTCAAATTGGCCTTTGTGGGGGGAGGCTGAGGCCCACCTGTATGCAGCTCAATCACAGAGCGTTGTCAGAGGAGGGTCTGCATCTCCAGAGCACCCTTCCCGACAATGCTCAAGTAGTCAGGAGCCGTGTCAGCCGGGAGGACCCCATCAGCTGCTTGTCCAGTCTTTCCATGAATGGAACCTCGCACGGTCTGATCCCAATGCCACAGTCCAGTTGCTGGATGAGTACCCAGGCCTGAAGTCTTTGCCCACTGTCTCATTGGTCAACCTGTGAGCTGCACCCATAGGTGATTCACACCCCAGGACACTGACGCCTGCTGCACAGCCCCTCTCCCTCAGCCCGGCCCCAGCCTCACTGAGGCCCCCATGACTGGTTATCTTCAGAGCAAAGACTTGGAGCCTAGTTTACACGTGGCCTTGTCTGATAGGATGGAACCAGCCAGAAGGACAGTGCTAGAGGATTACAGCCCCGCAGAACGCTGGTAGTGAAGACAGTGGGGAAGGGAAGTCTTCCCGAGGGCCGACTTTGAGCTCTACCTTTGGGAGTCCATCCTGCCTGGAAGGAGAAGTGACTGGGAGTGCAGATCTACATGGATTGGTGGGCAGCAGCCAGCCCTGGAAAGTGAGCTCCATGAAGCCGGGAGCGTTGGGTTTGTGTTTTGTTCACAATTTTATTTACACCTGACATAGATAGGAGCTCAATAACAGTCTTAAATATTCTTTACTTAGTTCTTGACTTGACTTAAGGATGGTCAAGGGCGTGAAAAGAACAAGATTGGGGATTGATAACAAGGAGGTTGGAGGAAGGGATTTGTGGGGAGCCCTTTGGGCGTGGATCTCAGGTGTAAGGGTGTGTGTGGGATCTATGGCTGCTCACCAAAAGTCTGTTTGTGTAGAGGAGGCTCCTGATAATTAAGACGGCCCATCCTGTGGACACCAGGCAACCTCCTTCCCCAACTACCCCAGTGCCTGCTCATGAACAACGTGGGCCTGGCGGCAGGGATGAGGTGGTTAACCTTATAATTAGCTTGCAGACTTGAGGACATCAAGTTAAGATTGTGCATGAACCCGAGGAAAAGTGACAGAGCGTAGAAATGGACATACTGGCTAGTGAGACATGTTGCTAAGTGTGCACCTGTTTGTACAAGAGGGAGCTGCCTTAGATGGAGTGGGAGCTTATTGTCTCTGCTGCTGTTTTTGTTTGGAAGTTTAGATATAGAAATAGGGATGTGCGCGGATATTAAGTATCCAAAGATGTGGACTGTGGAGGGTACTATGGATTTGCTCATTCATCACTCAAACTCCTTGCAAGATGCCTTCCAGAAGGGGCAAAACTAAAATGACACTTCCCAACTACTTTGCTGCCAAGTTCTGGATGTGACTTAGGTTTCGCCTGCTCAGATTCTCGTGCACGATGCTCAGTGTAGAAGAGAAGCACATGAGGAGACAGCCTGACAGGGGGCATCTGTTTTGCTGCCGTGGGGGGCAGGGGAGAAGAGACTCTTTGTCAGCAGCCATGGTGGTTTCCTGGTTTGGCAGCTCCTTGCCGTGGTGGCGGCAGCTTTCTCCCTCATGGAAGAAGTCAAGTGGTCTTAGGGCCCGAGGTCTTCCTGGAATCTCAGACTAGAGTCTACTCCTTCAATCCTTCCAACAATTTTGTTAGCCACCTGTTACCCCATAAAATGTCCTTTTCTCCTTAAACTAGTTAGAGTGGATTCTGTTGTCTGCAACTGACTCTAGAATCTCCTTCCAATGAGCATCCCCAGGACACTTATAAGCTCATAGGGGACACCACAGACCCCTACCAGTAGTTGTAGGGCAGTACTTTGGGGTCAAACTAAGCATCCTAGAAACTCGAAGCTCAGATGGCTAAAAGAAGATGCTTCTTCAGAACCTGCCCAGCATGACCAAGGAGACAGTTGAGATGGGAGGTGAATAAATAGCTCCCAATTATGGAGTCTTTACTATGTGCCAAGCACTGTGCACACACCATCTCATGTGTCCTCCAACCACATCCCTTTGAGGTAAGTATCATTTAGGAAGCTTGAAGAACTTTCCCAAGGTCGAATACCTTGGAGATGCAGTTGCTGGGAGCCATAGATCACGCTGACCCCAAGTCTGCTCCCAGAACAGATTCATCTCCATTTTTAAGGGAGCAAGTTAAGAGCAAAAGGGAACCCTCCACATTTTATCCCAGGCCATAAAAATCTATATTTGAAAAAATAAAATATTTATCTGGAATAATTTTAGAAAAGTTGCAAAACTAGTGCAAAGTTCCCATATACCCTTCCCCCGGTCTCCTCCAATGCTAACATCGTCCATAACCATGGGACATCTGTCAAAACCAAGAAATCAACACCAGTACAATATTATTAACGGAACTACAGACTTCATTTGCATTTCATCTGGTTTTTCGCTAATGTCCTTTTACTGTTCCAGGATGCCATCCAGGATACCACATTGCATTTAGCTTCTGTTTTTTTAACTTTATTTTTCTTTTTGTCACATCATCACCTCTTTCCTCAGTTATTTGCACGTGCTCAAGGATGGGAAACACGCTCTTGCCATGTGAGAGAGGCTGTGTCGCAGGACAGTTTGAAACAATTTCCCGTGATGTCCATCGGTGGAGGAGCCCTCCTGTTAGAAATTGGCAGCAAGAGGCCACAGTGAGGACCGAGTGGGAGCTGGGAGCAGGGACCAGGATGCGTGCCAGAACGCAGCTGCAACACGACATCCCGGCCGTGAGAGCCCCAGCGAGTCGGGGTCTCTTCTCTTGAAGCGTAATCGAGGGAAGCAGGATGGAGAAAGGTCACTGCGGGAGCCTTGGGAGCCAGGGCTGGCGGGACCATGAGAGCAAAGGCCAAGACCGAGTAGCTGAATAATGTTCTCACCAAGGGATTTCCACGAAGGATGATGAATCTCTCCAATTAAACATGTCACGGCTGGGCTTGGAAGCCACAGATGAAAACAGAGGTAAGATAATTACTTCCATAGCACGCCTGGTTGTGAAAAAGAAAAAAACCCACATAGTCATAAAAATGACTTAATCACCCAGCCAGGAGTATGAGACAGCTCAGTTAAAGGTTTAGAGGCGTGTGTGTCTAACATACCTTTCATGGTGGGTTGGGTTCCCCAAAAGGTGGGAAATTAAAAGGAAGGAGGCTGAATCTAGTGTTCCCATGAAACTGTTTTAACACCGGACTTCCTGACCCCAGGTTTAATGCCTCTGTTGTAGAAATAAACATGTTCACCACGTTTAGTTAATATAAATGATGCTCGGCACCCTTTTATGTTGTATGGATTAAGGCTTCTTAAAATCAGCTGAACAGGGCAACGCCAAGACCAATTCTGTATACACCTAAGGGGCAGAGTATCCAGCGGGCATGTGCTTTATAGTTTTGGACAACTAATTAGAAGGCAGGGGGCCTCGTTATCCCAGGCCACAAGATTCACGAGGGTTTCTTTGGGGGCATGTGGCACTGCTCTAAGACTTCAGACGGGGGCTCCCGAGATGCCTGGTGGACTCACTTCTTAGCAGCTGTAGGAGCTGTAGCCCGGTGACTTCATCATTTACTCACCATCAAACAAGGCCGACCTGTGGAAACCAGGGCCCCTCTCCTAACAGAACAGAATCTGCCATCCTTTGCACTTCGTCTGCAGAACTCCTCCACCTGCCCCACTAAGCCAACAACTCAGAGAGCAACTTGAACACTGTTGAACTCCAGAGTATGTGCTGTGGAGCTGGATCCCGAATTTAGAAGGTTCAAAGTCTTACTCACAGTTCTGGACGCTGCTTAGATTAACACAGAGTCTAAAACCTTGTGTCTACCTTTGACCAGCCATTTAAGGAGTGAGGGATTACAGACATATTGCTTCTCACCCGAGGGGTCCCTCTCTCTCTCCTCCCAGAAGGTGAGAAGGGTTTCTTAAGATAACAGATTAGGAAAAGTATTACATGCATTATTAAAATAATGGCAGATTTTTAAAATTTGGGGGGGGATAAATTATGCAAGAGGCAAATCCTTTCTATTTTAAATGCTTCTCATGGAAACTGTTCGAAACTGAAGTGTATGCTTCTGTGCCTTTGTAAGCAGAAGACTCTGGAAATAAACTGTCCTCTTCATGGCAAGCCAGGGCTATTGTTGGGAGATGTCATTAATGAGCGGTGGGTCCTGGGTTCACTTGCTGGGTTCTTAGATCTCTCCTCCAACACGGGGACGGTATTCTCACTTCTCCTGAATCGAATCGTGTCCCCTCTATCTGCAGCTTCCAATGCACTGTGCATCGGGAAACCAGATCCCAAGCCTAAGAACTGTTTGTTAAACAAACCGTCATGGTGGGGCTTGGGTCCAGGGGGTTGGGAAGGAAGTGCTACAAAGGCTTCCTGTGCCCTCCCCGGTGCCTGGATCTGTTCGGGGCCATCTCTCGACTCAGAGTGCATTTCGGAATTTCCAAAATCCACGCAGCCTGCCCCCCACCCCTGAGACTGTGACTGAGGAGGTGGGGGAGACGCTGGTGGTGTTTCTGAAGATGCATCCCTTGGGATCCTGACCTTCACGTTGGAGTGAGTGCCACTATTGCCTTGAATTCAACCTCTCCACAACCCAGGCACTAATTCTGCCCGGAAGTCAGAACTGAAAAATCAATTGGCCTTAGCCACATGTCACCTTTCTCCTCAGAACCTCTTCAGACAAACCCTTCTTTATTTCAGAAAAAGAAGTTCCAAACCACACAATGTTTCATAGACCAAAATAGAGATTTTTATTTCCAAACATAAAAGCAGATACATTTTTAAAAACATTAAGCAACAATAAAAGTGTCAAGCCATCTTTGAGAACACCGCTCCTTCCAACTTGGACAACAGGAAGGGATGAAAACTTCAAGATGACTTTAAAATATGGCGCCGAGAAGAAACTAGCAGGGCCCTGGCGTCCCGCCCTCCTTCCCGAGCAGGGGAGCAGGGAAGGCTCTCGGCCGGGTTTGGACTTGATATGAACCGAGATAACACACACATGTTCCAAGATGGTCATTTGGCTCCCACACTGCTTGTCTTCCCAGAAAGCTTAATTTATTACAAATGCATGTTTTATAATCACAATAATATGACGGGAGTGGTTATGGTCCCTGTGCATACTGTTTACATAATAGAACATTTTAAACAATGAAATTGATTTGCTTTTGACACCAAAACCACTCACACAGCATCTACACACACACACACACACACACACACACACAGACACACCCCACCATGCCATAGCCTGGCTCTCCCTGCATTCACCAGACCACTCTAGCCACATGAACAGCTGATCAGTGTCAGGTTAGTGTCACCAGGTCTTTGAAGGCAAAGATGGGGCGAGTCTGCCCCTGTGGGCTGGGCTGAGGATAGAGGGAGCGCAGGACTGTGGCAGATGCCTCCAGGTGGGGTTCTGAGGAGATGTGGGGCCTCCCTTGGGAGGGGAGAGAAGAGAAACTACCAAATCCATCAAGCTCGCAGGCTTTGGAGTGAGAGGGCCGGCCGGTCTTTTGGACTCGAAATGGAGAGAAAAAGGGCTCACTCTTCCCAAACTGGTCCTGGAAACTTGCTATTTTTCTGCTTCTGACACCTTGTGCTCAACAAATGCTGTGAACACCACTGGTTTCAAAGACACAGAGACACATAGAGCAAGAGGGACACGGGCAAATACAGGACCCATCGAGCTAGGTCCTTTTTCACAAGCAGGTTATACGCAATCCTGAGAAAAAGAGAGGTGCCACTTCCAAACCAGCCCGAGGGAGTTTCCAGATACACAGATCTCAGGGGTCAACTGACCTTCCCCCGTGTCTGGAGAACGGCAGGGGGAAAACCAGCTGATCCCATAAAAGGCATAAGACGCTGGAACCAGGGGAAATGTCCTGGGTCCAGTATGGTCATCCTGGGGTTCCCAGAGACCACGGGGTCGTGGTGTCTGTTGTCTGGAAGCCCAGGGTTGGAAACAAGGGCTCCCCAGGTGTGCTCCTGAGTGGAGATGTGTGTATAGTACACACACACACACACACACACATGCACACACACCACATTCACACACAATTTCCTCTGTCCACTTCTTCCTCACCAATAAAACTTCTAGAACGTGCACGGCCACTGCCTCTGGAGAGAAAATGCCTCTTTTATTCTCCAGTGGAAGGAATCAGAGCTGCTCCACAGGCAGCGACGTCACAAAGCCGACTCTGTCCTCCACCTGCCCTGCAAGAGGTGGCCTGTTTCTGTTTCTCCAGGAGAAGGTAGGTACCCGCCTCCATGCCTTGGCATGTCATCCTGGTGTTGCTAGCTCCCGATGGTGGCGGGAGCTGAAGAACTCCCTCGTGGGAGTGGGCACGGGGAAAAAGCCTGCAGCCCCTACTCTGGAACATTACCCTCAACTAGCTAACCAGCTGCCAAAGCAGCAGCAGCCCGTGGCCCACAAAGGAATGAAAAACAGCTGAGGCTGAAGGAAAGTTCCATAGAGCAGTTTGGAGCCAAGTTCAAGTTCCAAATTTCCTACCCACCAACTAGCTGGTTGCTTTTAGGCAGGCTGCTAACCCTCTCTGTGCTCTGGTTTCAGCATCGAAAAACAAAATCATGACTCCATAGCACGGGCTTTTGGAAGGAGTCAGGGCCATCTTGCAGGCCCGCAATTTATGTTCCCTCCCTCCGTTTTTCATCGGAACAGGGAGAGGGGCTGAGGGCCTGTGTCCTGGTTGCTGAGCTCAGACGTAAGCATTCCTTAAAGGAAGCCCAGGACACTTTGGGGAAACTGAGGTCCCTATGTATGATTACTGTCCCCTGTCTGGACAAGGTGTTTGGGTACCAACCTGTGAGCAGCTGTGACGTTACCATGACAACCGAAAGGCAGGCACTAGGGGATGCTGAATTGGCTGACTGTTCTTTAAGGCGGTAAGATCTGTTTTTAGATCATGAGCTTTTGTTTTTTGATTTCCTTTTAAAAACCAATTCCCCCTTCGTCTTACTTTGACAGAGAGAAGGCATTTCTCTTGTAATTGAAACCAAGGGAGAAATGATGGCTGCTTTAAGTCCTCTGAATCTGGCCCTCTGCTGGATGTGCCTGTAGGCTCTGTCAGCTGGATGATGGGAGACACCTGTGGACATGTCCATGCTCTTTCCCTTTCGAAGCCTCAGTGGTCTGCTAGAAAATGAGGGGCTGGCCTGGAAAAACTCAGAGAGCCTCTCTTTCCAGGATTTGCACCCGGGAGTAACTCAGGTCCCAGAAGAAATTAAAGCAAATATGAATTTCCTGGGCTGAATCCAAATGGAAGGTGTTAAAAAGCTGAGACCTGGGCAGACACAGCCAGGACAGAGTGGGAGGGGCTGCTCTCCCTTCCAGCCTCTGTGACGGTGGGTAAGGTCAACGGCAAGGACTCAGTTTGGTTCGGCATCTTCTATGGCACAAACCCTTCCCCTGGTCTGTGAGCAACTTGAGTGCAGGGACTGGACTTAATTCATCCGAATCCTCCAGCACAAAGCCTGGCATGGAGAAGGGACTTAAGAATGCTTATTGCATTGGATTCAAAAGAAAAGAGGCAGAGGGCACTCCTGCCCACTCACCAGGGGAGAGAAGGCCACAGACACCACGGGCACATAGTTGGCCAGCAGGAAAGCTAGGCTAACGGGCGGTCTGTTTCTTTCTTTAAAGGCCCAGCTGGCAGGCCCCTGGCCTCTCCCCCGCCCCGCTGCCATAAACTGCGCTCCCACCACGTCCCTCTTCCCATTTCTCTTTCCCTCTCTCCCTCTGAGGGTCCTGCACAAAGCATTTCTCCAGCTGCAGCTGCTCTCTCCTCCCGACTTCTCGAGCAGGGGATCCCAAACTCTGGGATTTCATGTGCTTCCAGAAAGAACAGTGCATTTGGGGAAAACCAACAAAGAGTCGGCAGCTTTTAATTTTGTCCACTGAGGACTCTGAACACAAAACATAAACCACAAAGGAAGATACCGCTGTCCCCTCCCCACTCTCGTGTCCTAAAGGCCACGGAACAGCCGATTAATAGGAAGGGTGGAGACTCAGAATACAGAGCTGTTGCTTAGATGAGAGAAAATCCTGTGGAAAGAAAACCTTGAGTGTTTGTCTTCATTCTTTTTCCAAAGACAGTGAAAGCTCTGCCACTGGGCCTGGTCCTCAGATGAAAGATTGGAACTGTGAAGGTACAGCCTGACATTCTCTCTCTCATTGTGGTAAAATACACATAACATAAAATTTACCATCTTAACCATTTTTTTTTTTTTTGGTGAGGAAGATTAGCCCTGAGCTAACATCTGTTGCCAATACTCCTCTTTTTGCTGAGGAAGATTGGCCCTCGGCTAACATCTGTGCCCATCTTCCTCCACTTTATATGGGACAGTGCCACAGCATGGCAGGATGAGTGGTGCGGAGGCCCGCGCTCTGGATCTGAACCCACAAACCCTAGGCTGCCGGAGCAGAGCGTGTGAACTTAACCACTACACTACCAGACTGGCCCCTTAACCATTTTTAAGGGTACGGTTCAGTGGCATCAAGTCTGATGTCGTCTCTGGCCTTGGATCCTCGTTTGTCTGCACTCCCTCTGTCCGCTCTCTGGGCAGATCAGCTCTGAGTGCATGTCTCCACAGCCTCCGCAAGGCCTCCCAGCCTCCAGGTCTGGCCCCGGCTCTAGTCTCACGGGAGGAGATCAGATCCCCTCCTAATGTTCTGACCGTCTGCCCTCTGCTTGTCATTCTCCTTGGCCCCTGGGCTGCAAAGTGTCCCCAGCTTCCTTCCCCTGAAGCTGCCCAGGGACAAGCATCCTTAGACCCCCTGGTCCTTGCTGGGAACTCCCCCCAACTGCCTGAGGCAAAGAGGTTGTGAGAGATGGAAGTGGGTCCCATCACCCAGGACCATTTCCTCTGTACCCGGGAGGGGAGCTGGGTGTCAGCAAATACACTCACCTCTGAGGGTTTTCATGCCATTCTACAAACCACAGCTGAAGTTCCTACCCTGTGCTGGGCAGTGGGTTCCAGTGACATCAGCCACGCCCCGGGACCTCACAGGAGGACAGAGAGGCGCTCAGCTCCCAGCTGGGCAGAGAGTCCCGCTCCCCTGAGCATGTGAAGTGACTGGGGTGAAGAGGATCGCAGACGACCCTCGTGACTGAGCTACTGGTGGTGACTCTTACAGAGCTGAGAGCCAGCCCCGCAGGGAAGTTGACATGGAGCCTCAGCCCGGCCCCACCTCGCAGAGCAGAGGGCAGAGCTGCTGGCTCACTGAAACCCATCCCAGAGGCCACAGAGGCTGCACCCTGCAGAACCAGCTGGAAGCCCTCTCCTCCAGCATGGGCCAGACAAACCTGGGTTCAAATCCCACTTCTGCATGGACAAGTGTCTTTATATCTTTAAGCCTGGGCTTTCTCATGTTAGAAATGGAGGTAAAGTTAATACAAACTCTGAGAGTTGTGGGAATCAAATAAAATATGGCTTGTGGAGCACCCCCCAAGGGGCCAGGTACCCGCAAGCACCAAATGGAAGGCACTGTTTCTGGTACCATCACCCCTCCACCCCTGCTGCCGGGCACCTTCGGGAGTCCCCTGGCCTCCTCCGCTGTCCACACCCGCCCATCCCACCACCGCCATCTTTCCGTTATAAACACCCTCTGGGTCCGGCATGTGCCTTTCTGCACTCAGAGATCAGACTAAGAAAAAAGGGCGGGGAGAGGGAGACAGCTGGGGAGGGTACCCAGCAGCCTCGATGTGCTCACTTGTGTTTCTCTCTCCACCTCCTTCCTCCCCTTCTTCTTTCTCTCCCTCTCTCTCTCACCTAGACAGACAGACAGCCAGCCAGATACACACACACACACGGAGCTGGGCTCACAGTGATATTCACATTTCTTACCACCCCTCTCACTCTGGGGACAGAGGAAAAACAAACACATGCTGGTCCCACCGCGACGCCTTGCTCAAGTGGCACTTTAAAGCTCTTTGTGGTTGGTACTCAGGAAGCTAGAAAGTCATAAAAATCATAATTGTCTGCACCCACTTTATGCAAGAGAGATTACACTTGAAAAGCACCAGTACATGGGTTGTTATATCGTATTACAACTGTATTTATATGAAAGTAATGAAAATATCAGTTCTTTTTAAAAAAAAAACAAAACCGTTATGCAAACAAGCAGAGTCTATGACATCATTACCAAAGTTTAAAACATAGAGAGACATTCCCACCCGCCAGCCCACATACTGCGGCTTCTCCCTCCCCACCATGTAGGACATGTGACACAATGCCTTTCACCTTGAAGGGCTTTTTCTCTTTAATTTGAAGTTACTGAAATGGGGGGATCGTGCTGTAGGGAGCAGGGCTCCGCCTGGGGGCAGTGGTGACCAAGTTGGCTCAGGCCTTGCTGCTGCTCGCTGTGCGGCCGTGGGTAAGCTACTTCCCCTCTCTGGGCCTCAGCCTTCTCATCTGTGACGTGGGAGTGTGGGAATGGAGATGTTCAAAGGCCCCTGTCACAGCTCTGACCTTCTAGGGCTGGACCAACACTACCCAGTGAACATCAGGGCCTGGCTGCCTGGGCCTGAGGTCTTGGTTCATGCAGCCCCTGACTTTCCAGGAAAGTGGTCACCTGTGGAGAACGGCCTTGTGACTTAGTTCCTAAATGTCTGGAGAAAAGTGTGCTTTCTGAGTCAGCGCCTAGAGCTTTCCTGGGCAACACTGTTTTCCCGCCCAGCGAATGCCCAGCTCCTCCTAGTTGCAGGGAGGCCTGGGCCCGCGGTGAGAGCTTCACTGAGGCTGGGCCTGAGGCTAGAAAGGAGGGGTGTGCGAGAGGGCGGGGGGAGGGCCACGGTGCTCTGAGTCTCAGTGTCCCCTCTGTTTAAAGGGCCTTTCTGGGTCTGTAACACTTTATGATTCCAAAACCCTGAGGATCCCCTCTTGGTCTCCTATTTGTAGCTCAACGGAGAAAATCAATTTGTAAAGAGGGGCCTCTAAGCATTTTTTAAAAAAGGAAAACTTAGTGTTGATTTAGGGAAAACAGGATCCAGTTATAAAGCACTCAGGAACCACTCCAGAACTCCCCGGGGAGGAAGTCAGCCTGACCCCTTCCCAGGTGGTGCCTGGAGCCCAGGTGCCTAGACCTGGCCGGAGAGGACCTGGTTTTGGGCGCCTGGACCCTGGCTCCCTTGTAGGGGCGCACGTGGGACATTCTTGGCCAGAGGACCTGCCTCTCTCCAAAGTCCGTTCTGGGAGGAGGGAGAGCCCTTCAGACAGGCAGAGCACCAAGGCTGATCGCTCATCTCTGTCTTGGACCCTCGATCGCTGGTCCCTGATGCGGCAGATGCTCCACTGCTCCTTCAGCTCGAGTTACAGACGACGAAAACCTCAGCTCAGGACGACAGAGGTCACACATCTCCCCGGTGCTGGCAGGTGGGTGCTGCACACAGGCGTGTTCACCGTTCTGCAGGGAGATCTTAACAATCCGGTCTCCCTCCCGCCCCTTCTCCCTGAACAGAACTCACAGAACACGATCTCACCGTTTCTGAAGATGAGGTGGCGGGACCGCAGACATTCATCATGGGTCTGTGCTATCAGGGGATCCTGCACACGACACCCCCACTCTGCTGTGCTTTTCTAGTTCTTTCCAGGTCTGCTCTTTGCAGTTCTTCTTTTCCTCCCTCCATATCACTCTGTCAGTTGTCACTGTTCACTGCTGTCACTGGGCTGCCTTTGATCATCACCGTCTCTGCTCCTAACCCAAGCATCTAATCTGCTGTCGTTTTAAAAACCAGACAAACGTGTGTGTTCTCACTGTGCCCAAAGCAAGAGTCACTGGGCTCTGAGCGAGGGCCTGCGTTGCTGTCTATGTTGACAGCTCAGAGACCTTTTACTAATATCCGGGTTTGGGGGTTGGCTTCTGGATAAGAGGTTGCATAAAAGCGATATGTTATTGTTCCTGCTTTCCAGGGCTGACGGCAGACCAAGGCCAAAATGCCACAAAATCCCATTGGACAAGCGAACTGCTGGGAATTTTCCCAACTAGAAATAGAGGTCATATATGACACTAGAGACACTGAGCGTTTACATACAGAGCATATAAAGATTCTATACATTATTCCCTGGTCAGACATAGTAGGCATTTAGTATAAATAGACGAAGACAACACTGTATAAAAAGGAGGTTTGTGCTGGGAACACTGGTACAGCATGTCCACTGCCGCAGCGCTGGCCCGTCCCTGCTTCCAGTTTCCCCGGTGCCCTCCGGAGGAGCCCTGGGGCCGAGGGAAGGTTGGAGAAGAAAGTCACCTGGGTGCCCCCGGCGGGCTAGGTGGGCGGGGGGCCGTCGTGGCGGAGCATGAGTGTGAAGGAGCGGGCCAAGTTGTTGGCCAGGGAGCAGCTGCGGTTCTCGTCCCCGACGGGCAGCAGAAAGAGCAGCAGCAGGGAGAGCAGCAGCAGCAGCTGCAGGGGGAGCGCCACGCAGCACACCTTCCGGGAGAGGGGGCCGAGTCCTCGCCACCGCCGGCTCTGCGGGACCAGAGCAGGAGCTGTGAGTGGGCTCAGGGGCTCCCAGAGGGAGGGGAGGGTGAGAGGACCCCAGAAACAGCAGCAGCTCGGGGCCGACTTTCTGACCGTCCAGGTCTCAGTTTTCCCATCTGTGAAGTGGGGCTAATGTGAGTTTCGCCAGAAACAAAGATCTCTGTAGTTTCCTCAAACCATTCAAGGCATGAGAGGAAGAAAAAATATAAAGTTACAGGTTCTGCCAGTGATGACAGAAATCTGCCTGGTGTATAAGAGTCCTGGGTGTGAATCTTGAGAAGGTCACTCAACTTCTCTAAACGTCAAATCTCTCATCTATCGATAGGGGTTAATAGGGGTACCTCCCTGCCAGAGTGGTGGTGAGGATTAAGTGAGACAGAGCCTGGCACATAGTAGGTACTCAAAGCTGCTGCTAATATGATTATGCATCATTAATATCATCACCATCTAAATCATGGTCCTCACCACCACCACCATCATCTTCATCTCCATCACCACCACCACCACCCCGTTCATCATGTTCTCCATCATTTTCTCCTCCTCCTCCTCCTTCTTCATCATCAACACCATCAATATCACCTGAAAGTCCGTCTCACAAGTCCAAACGCCTAATGGACTTCTCTGCTACAATGTCCATGAAAGTGGCCAAAGGACGTTTTCCAAATTCTAGAGGGACTGGCTGGTTGTGGCTTCATGAGAGTGCAGGGCTGAGAGCTGGCCCCTCGCCTGAGGCCCCCGCAGGCAAGATGCAGAATGGCGCAGGGCAGGGCCCAGCTCTTAGGAACCTGGCTGACCAGGTTCCAACGCAGATTCTGCCACACTCTAGCCATGTGACCTTGGGAAAGTCAATGACCTCTCTGAGTATGTGTTTCCTTCTCTGCAAAATGGTCATAAAACACCTACCCTCATTTGCCGAGTTGTTGTGGACTCAAAGCAAAGTTTATTTATACACCAATTGAAAAGTAAATCAGCTCTTATTAGTAGTACTCTTATTGTAAAATATTATCTGCTGGCTCCCTGGAGAACCAAAGGTTCCCCCTCCAGGGCACCAAAAGTTACAGTCAAGTGATGATGATGAGGATGGTGGTGGCAGTGATGATGGTGGTGCTGATGATGACAGTGATGATGATGATGATGTTAGTAGGGATGATGATGATGGTACAGGGATGATGATGATGGTATGGGGATGATGATGTGGTAGTGGGGGTGATGATGACAGTATGGTGATGATGATGATGATGTTAGTAGGGATGATGATGACAGTACGGGGATGATGATGATGGTACGGGGATGATGATGTGGTAGTGGGGGGGATGATGACAGTATGGGGATGATGATGACCACAATGATGATGTTAGTGGAAATGATGATGGTATGGGGATGATGATGATGATGGTATGGGGACGATAATGATGATGGTACGGGGATGATGACAATGGTATGGGGATGATGCTGTGGTAGTGGGGGTGATGATGTGGTACTGGGGATGATGATGACAGTATGGGGATGATGATGACCACGATGATGATGTTAGTGGGGATGATGATGATGTTAGTGGGGATGATGATGATGATGATGATGATGATGGTGATGATAGTGGTGATGGGGATGATGGTGATGATGGTGGTGGGGATGATGGTGATGAGGAAGCATTGATAAATGCAGGTGTTCCTGGGAGGTTCTAACCTGTGCACTTCTGTCTCTCTACCTTTCATACCTGAGTCATCCCAACCACTCTCCTGCCCCAACTATCTCTTCCATGTTGATAACACTTGACCCTATGCCTCCAGCCTCAAACATTCTCATCACCAAAGTCCTTAGACACTGATTTTGTAAAAACAGACTTCTTCCAACCCACACAACGGAGAAGCACTGCTGGCTGCATTTTTTTCAGCAGTGACGTCAAGAGTGGGAGTGATGTCATTTAAGCAGCCAAATGAACTTAAGTCTGCAGGGGAGATGGCTCTCTCCACAGCTGTTGGGCCAGGTCAGACCTGCCCAGCGCGTGCTCCTGCCCACCTGCCCGATTCACGTGGGGCTGCCTCACTCTGTGGGGGCTCTAACTCGACTCTTGGACATTTCATGCTGACTTTGCCTGATTCCAGATCTTCAGCCCAGCCCATCCAGAAGGGGGAGAGAGCGAGACAACATGTTGTAGGCCTCTCCCAGCCTGGGTTTACACCACAACTAAAAACCTGTAATTAATGGTCTCTCAAATGGAGACTCTGTTTACAAGTGTCCTATTTCTGTTTGCTCCTGCATTCTCAGAGCTCCCACTTTGCTTACTGAAGTGAGGAGCTGTGCTTTGGCCATGGTCCTCGGAGCGAAACATCCCTGAGGGTCCAAAGTGTGTTTGCATTTACCCGTGTTGACAAGGGGTGGTCTTGCTCAACGGACTCTTGCTGCCTGCCCAGTGGCTGTTCACTGAGAGCTCACATCTTCCCTTTCAGGGACCTGAATTCTAAAGTGCTCTTTCAAATAAAAGGCACATTTTAATGTGATTCTCAAATGCTTAGAAAACAAACACACACACACACACACACACACACACGCATAGGCATGAACTAGCTTCTAAGAAGCCAACAAAGAAATTGACAATCTCAGCTCTTCCTAGATCTGGGAGCCTCTCTGTGCCTCAGTTTCCCCAGAGAAAGTACTACCTGTGTTCTACCCAGTTAGAACTATCTGAAGAGAGTACGGGCTTCCTCAGAAAGTGATAAGCTCCCCATCCCTTAGCGTATAGAAGCAGAGGGTCAATAGCACGTGGTTGTGGGGAGGCAACAGGAGATGTTGTGTAGGGTAATTAAAAGCTTGATAGAGGCTCTGACCAAGAGTCCTTCAAGACCTCACATGAACCTGAGACTCTAGAGATTTGAGGGATTCAGGCAAGATGAGTTTATCCTAGTAAATGTGACCCAATCTTCTGCCACTGATGAAAGGGGATGTAGGGGAAAAGAAAAGGTTTGGAGTTTGTGTTCTAGCCCTGATTCTATCACTTTCTAGCTGTGTGACCTACGACAGGTCACTTAGCCTCTCTGAGCCTCAATTCCTTCATCTGTTGGGGAAAAGGGGGAATGATCCCTGCCTACCAAAGTTATAAGGATAAATGAGGTAATGTACACTATGCTTAACATGCATAGTTGCTGCTCAATAAATGCTCATTCCCTTCCCCCTCTACCTGATGGATACTGGGGCAGATGGGCAGCTCCGACTAGCCCCCGGAGCTTCCCCCTCCACCCAGATGCCAGGGATCAGGCACGGTCAACCTGCCCAGCCCCATCAGAGAGAAAAGCACTGCTCTCCTTAAATGCCATCTCTCGGCCTCTTAAAGACCCTCACATCCTCCTGCCTCAGGGCCTTTGCACAGGCTATCCCTGCTGTCTGGAATACTCATTTCCCTCCTCTCTCCAATGCACCTGGTTAGCTCCTACTGATTACTCTAATCTTAGCTTGTGAGTTGCTTCCTCAGGGAGACCTTCCCTGCCTCTGGACCAAAAAAACCCCCTTACACATTCTCAAGGCATCTTTCCTCTGGATTACTGATTAAAGTCTGTGTTCCAAGGAGTCAGGGTCCACATAATTTGGTTCATTGCTCTATCCCCAGCAGTGCTCAATACATATTTGCTGAATGAGTGAAATAACGAACAAAGGGCTCCTCCCCTTCCTGTGCATCTGGCCGTCTGCTCCTCCCTCGGTGCCCGTGGTGTGACCACGCAGTCACTCGCTGACCGCCGTCTGTGAGCTGTTCTCACTGACCCGGAACATCCGGTCTCCACTCATTAATGAACGCACGGAGCACGCCCCCTCAGTCCCTGCGCTCAGCTCTCCTCCTCACTCACGGCTTCCCGAGCTCCGCACAGCTCCCACAGCGCTGCGAGGCTGGCTTTCCCACGCCCCTTTCTCAGGGGGAGAAACCGAGCCTGTGGGAAAGGAAGCAGCCCAAGGTCACAGTCAGGCTCGAACCTGGCCACCATCCCACACGGCGTTTCTCGTAAGAAACAGCTGAACAGCAACAATGACAAGCGTCACCCTGGGCCTCTGCTCTCATTCAGCCCAGCCCTGTTGATGCTGGTCCCGCCCTGGCCCGGGGCCCGCATGGAAGCCACGCTGCTGCCCACTGGGGCTTTCAGGGGCTTCCCAGAGGCTTGTTGGGCCTCATTCTCCACCACAAAGATGCTTCCAGGCCATCACCGAGAGCTCAAGGCGCGGGGCAGGGGCTGGCTTTTCTTTGGCAATTCAAGATGGGCCAGCCCCAGCGCCCCTCACTAAACTTTCACGTGGCAACTTGTTCAGGCCCTGAAGGTCTGTCTGAGACTGTCGAGCCACGCGCAGGCTGGCTTCCTCTCCCTAGGTTTCCTCTAGGATCCCCAGAAGGGGGCTGAGTCTGGGGCCTCCCGCATTTCTCTGACTGCTCCAGGGAGTCGTAGGGCGTCCAGGGTTCCCAGGGCTGGGCCCTGCCCACAATGTCTTGGACATCTTCTTCACTAAGTTCTCAGGGCTAAAGCACCGATTATAGCCCAAGATTCACTTCCCATGAGGGCTCAGAGGCTCTGGAGAGTTCCCTCCCAGGGATAGGATGGCAGCGGCTGGGGAGGCCTGGGTTCATTTTGTCTCCTCACTGGGGTGGCTCTGCACACGATGGCCAGGCCACAGAACTGTATTTTTCCAGAACGCTGGGTTGGTTTTGGAGGGGACAGGAATGAGACAATGTGAGCTGGCCTTTGGGAGGTGGTTTAGTTAATTGGTGGGAAGTACCTCTGGATGAAAGGATCAGAGGGAGGGGTGATCTTGTCAGCAAGGACGGAGCCTCATTCAGGACCAGATGTATGGGCGTAAGGTTGCCTTCCCTCCTCTCCCTGTCCCTTTCCTTCCCTCATCTTTCCTCATCTGAGATTCATCCATGATCAGGCTCCTCTGGGCCTAGGACTAGCACCAAGGTGGGTGAGGGTCTAGGATGACCCAGAGGCATCCAGCTTGGGAAAGTGGGTGGTCATGATGCTTTTCACTGCCATGGAGACCAGAGTTTGGTTGCCTGTGGGGAATACAGTAAGGTCAGGTTTAGACATGCTGAGTCTGAGGGGCCTGTGGGACTCCCAAGTAGACGTCTAGCAGGTGGTTGGGCCTTTGGGACTGAAGCTAGGAGAGACCCAGATTGGAGATGGACCAGAGAGAGTGAGAGGTTTAGAGTCAGCAAATGAAAACACGCCAGGGATAGAGTGAGCCTGAGAGGGAAAGAGGCCCAGGAGGACCCTGAGGATACAACCATTTAAGAAAGAGGCACTGTATTTCCAGTGTCACTAAGCAACGCCCCACAGATTACTTATTAATTACAAAAGAAATGAGAGCAGCTTTACGGGGAGAAATCCAGCAGTCACCACCCTACTCACACGGTCAGAGTTAGCATCACCAATGTGGGCATATTGACGTTGGGTGTCTCCCAGTAAGATGCACTACGAACACAGCATCACAGTTCCAACCCCGAGGATCATCAGGGAGACCCACCTCCAGGGACATTCTATACAATATTGGGCCTATATTCCGGAAAGTCACCGTCAAGAAAAACTGAGGAATAGTTCCAGCTTAGAGGAAACTAGAGATGTGACAACTGAATGCAACGTGTGATCCTGGATTGGATCCTGGACTGAGAAAAAAAAATCTATAAAAAAGACTGTAAGTGGTATATTAATACAACGGAATATTATTCTGTGATAAAAAGAAATGAGCTATCAAGCCATAGAAAGACATGGAAGAAACTTAAATGCATATTGCTAAGTGAAAGATGTCAATATGAGAAGGCTGTACACTGTAGGATTCCAACTACATGACATTCTGGAAAAGGCAAAGCTATAAAGACAGTCAAAAGTCAGTGGTTGCCAGGGGTTGGGGGGAGAGGGAGGGATGAACAGGTGGAGCACAGGGGATTTTAGGGCAGTGAAACTGTTCTATAAGATACTGTAATGGTGGACACATGTCATTATACATTTGTCAAAACCCATAGAATGTACAACACCAGGAGTGAACCCTAAACTATAGACTTTAGTTAATAATGATGTATCAATATCACTTCAGCAGTTATAACCAATATACCATGCTAATGCAAGATGTTAATAATAGAGGAAACTGGGAGAGTGTGGAGAGGGGAGAGAGTTATATGGGAACTCCGTATGTTCTGCTTAATTTTTTCTGTAAACCTAAAACTGCTCCAAAAAAATAGTCTATTAATTCTTTTTAAAGACTATTGAGATAGCTTTAAATTTTTGAATATGGACTATGGATTAAATAACAGTATTTCATCAACACTGACTTTTATCCACACCAATTCTGATGACTGGAAAAAACAAAACAAAGAGAGAGGCCTCCACGATAGAGTCTGAGAAGGGCAGCCAGAGTAGTTGTGGGCAGGGAACCCGGTCATCAGCCCCAAGGCCGCCCACAGGTGAAGCAGATGAGGACAGAAATATGTTTACTGGGCTTAGTGAAGAGGGAGCTACTGGTTACCTCACTGCGATGAATTTTAGAGAAATTGGGGGGGCGGAAGGCAGGTGGGCTGAGAAATAGAAGGATGAAGAAACAGAAAGAACAGATGTAGATTACACGTCTCTGGATTTCAATAGTCAAAGACAACTTTCAAAAACTTGACGTCCCAAGTGTTAGCACTGACTCTTTCATAAATCTGTGATGGCCAGTCACTTCTGGGCTCTGAAGATGGATGGACAGACAGGGCCTCAGGGGTGACGTAGCACGTGGTTTGAGGCCTGTCCCCAGCTCTCTCCTTTCGAAGGTCAGAGACAGGATGGCCCTAGCAAAGCCCAGGCCCTTGACCAAGGAAGAACCAGATTTGACTGGCCCCCAAAGTTGCCCAATGAATCACAGGAAGATAAAGTTAAGCTACGTTCCCTCTGCCCCCCACCCTGATCAGGCCGATTGCCACTAATGGAGAAGGGGCCAAGAGGCCACTCTCCTCCCGCTAAAAAGAAGGTGATTGTGAGCATCAAAGACCAGCATAGTGTTCCACACAGCAGAACTAGCCCAGTGCCTAACACACAGTAGGGATTTTTTTTTAAACTCATAGTTATGAGAGAAAGTTATTATCTAACATGGAAAACTCGCTAATGCTTTCTGAGATTTGGTATTACAGTATTTCGTCTGATCTAAGACACTGATTGTAAGGTGCACCGTTATTTTACATACCACTAAGAAAGAAAAAAACCAAGATGGAGCGTCTGATAGGAGACTCCACATAAAGCTGGGGCACCACAGGGCTGCACCTTCAATGGAAACGAGGAAAAATCCTGCCTCCCAGAAAAGGGAAGCAGGGAAATCCAAGGTCTTATCTTGGCACTGGGTGAAGGGTGGGAAACAACTCTTCCCCGAGGATCTGAACCACAGGCTCGAGCTCCTGGAGGTTGGTCGCCTGAATTTACACTGTCAGTGTGGTCCAAAGGAAAACAAAATACAACACAACCCGCGAGCAGAGCATTTTAATTTAGAGAAATCTCGGGTGGATAGTGCCCTGGGTGGTGGAAGGAAGCAAACCCAAACCCTCGCCGGAAGCACTAGATTGTAATAAGACACCGAAATTCCAGAGACGTGAAAGGATCAAAAATTATGAGTCGTGAAACCTATGAAATATGGTCCCAGTAAATAAGATGCCACTCCCGGGTCGCTCAACCTCAGGATCTACACTCCGGAGGCCACAGCATGTATTGCATGGGAGGGGTTTATTCTTCACTCCTGCAAACTGGCACTCTGGCCCTGCCCTCGTTTACCCAGGCAAACAGAAGCATTTGCAAATCTGTTCTCCAACTCAAAGTTGGTCTCAGGTGGGACCACACCGCTTTCCCACCCCGCTTTCCGGGGCCAGCCCAGGAATTTAGTTGACTCACGGCCCAGTGCAACTTGAAAAGCAATTACTTTTCATGTGTCTGGATGCCGCAGGCAAACATATCCGGTGGCACTGAGCTGGCAAGTGTGTAGGCAGCTGCAAATTTAATAAATCTTAATTATTCTGTTTATACAAACAAGCAGGCTGAAGCCATTGACGTAGTTGGAGCATGCAATGACTTGGTGCACGGAGAGAAAAAAAGTCTAGAGAACCAACTGCTCATAAATAATTAGCTTTAGGGCAGGTTTTTTTTTTCTTCCCTTGGACTAAAAATAATATATGGAATGTTTTTAAGCTGGCAAGATTACAGCCTCTGAAGACAGCATCTATTTTCTACCTGTCAGGCCCGCATGTGTGTGTGCATACGTGCAGGTGTGTGCAGACCCCTACACGCTCACATACACACCTCAACCAGCAAAAACACCACCAGAACCAGACCGGAGGGAGGAGTCCCCTCCCCAGAAGTGTTACTGCTCCCTTTGTTCTCAGGAAGAGAAGCAGGGACAGCGTCTGCAGAAGTCTCCAGGGTCTTCATTTACGTGGCAATTGAGAACCCACTGTGTGCTGGATGTTACAAGAACTTTGCCCACCATTAGCACGGTGGACCCTCATTCTATTCATTGGAAAAGTGCGCTTAAGTGACCTGCCAATGGTCACGCACCCTGATGGCAGAGCCCTGATTAGAATCCAGACGGTAACACAGTGGTTCTCAAAGTGTGGTCCCCAGGCCAGCAGCATCTGCATCACCAGAGAACTTGCCAGAAATGCAGATTCTTGGGCCACCCGGACCTAATGAATCAGAAACTCTCGGGGTAGGGCACAGAAATCTGTGCTTAAACAAGTTGTCATATAAATGAGCCTGAGATGGCCTCTGTGTATTTGTCTCCAGGTTGTTGACTTCTTCACAATGGACTGAGACCCATGAGCTCAAAAGCCAGCCAGCACCAAACTCAAACGTTCACACATCCAATTGTTTTCAACATAGCCTGAATAAGCAGACTTTTTGGCCATTTAGAGCCTGCCTGCTTCGCATACCCCACAAAACCGTGCCCAACATCTGCCAGCCACGGACAAGATAAACCCTGAGGCTGTCAAGACCCCACGCCACTGCCGCCCTTCAGAGCTCCCTGACCAGAGACCCACCACTGTCACTGAGTGCCACCGGCTAGACTCTCCCATCATTCTCTCCACCCAGCCAGGATGCAGTCTACCAGGGCAGGTCTTTGCTCTTGTGTTCACTGATCTATCCCAAGGGCCTGAAACAGTGCTTGGCACAAAGTCAGCGCTCAGGAATTATTTGTGAAATGAATAAATGGACGAAGAGACAGCATATAGACACAGGGCTGTGAACACCCACATTAACCCGATTACAGGCTGCCCGGAACCTGAGCCTGTGCTGGGGGGCTTGTGTCAGCCAGCCAAGTGCCCCCCCTACTCAAAAACATTTAGTGAGTGCTCACCAGGTGCTAGGCACCAGGGGACGCAGACATGACAGCCCATGGACTCCGGCCTGGCAGCTGCATAGACGGGGGCTCCCAACCAGTGAGGGGCTTCAAGTGCGGGAGCTAGAGGCAGCCTGGACACCTGGCCCCCGCCCCCACGTCCCACCAGGAGTCACCAGGATGGACTGGGTGGGCCACCCTGCCCTCCCTGATGCTCTTCCTTATTTCACGAGGAGGCTCTCTGTTATTCTCCATCAGGGGGGAAACCAGAGCTCTAGGCTCTCTGAAGAACTACTACAAACAACAGTCCACACGATCTTCACAATTGGTTCATGAAGTAAATAAAGTCGGCATTGATGTTCCATTTTACAGATGGGGAAAGTAACTCCCAAGAGGCAAAGCAACTTGCCCAAGGCCACAACGCTGGCTGAGGCTGGGCCCAGAGCACAGCGGTGCTCTTGTGACTGCCCTGCCCAGTCCAGGGGACACCACTCTCCTGAGGATGGGAGACATGAACACCAGCTGGAGACCAAGGAGAAATCCTGCTGTGCCAAGCACCTGGAAACAGATTCCACGGCACGAGGGTTCACTCGTTATGAGCCAACATTTGGCAGGAAAACAGGTGTGTTCTCTTGAACAGGTGGCACTGGGGACATCCATTTACACTGGGCTTCTCCAGAAGCGAGGAGACTCACCAGGCCCCAGGGATGCTTTCTCCAAGGCACAGCGTGGAAGGTTAAGACGTGGGCTTTGCAGTCAGAGGCCAGAGACACTCAGGAGCCACATGTCTTCACTGAAAAGAATGGCCAATCTCGCCATTTCTCAGTTACCTCAGGCTTAAACTGGAGGGAATAATGCCTCGTGGGTGTCAACGGGACAGCTAAGTGAAATGCCCTAATCATCACCGTGTCAGTTCCTGGCACACAGCCGACAGTCAACACATAGCATCTAGAGTAATAATAATTATTACTCATTATTACTATTATTGTGGCTGTTATTGTTACTGCTTTGCCCTGCAAGCACCAAGGAAGTGGCTCTAAGCACATCTCAGTGGGCATAAGTGGAAACACCTGCCTGGTAGAACATGAAGGCACAACCGTCCCTTTCTCTCTTGTCCCCCACTGAGCCCGTATGCCTATCACTCGAGTGTCCACGTGGCCCAGTTTGCCTGGAACGGTCTAGGTCATCACAGTATAATTATTACTACTGTCCTGTTCACTCCCTACTGTGTCCTGGTTTTGGAAGAAAAATTCCGGGGTCCCCTGTCTATCACGCACCTGTCACAGCTGAGTACACTCTGCACACCACTGAGGCTTCCTGAGAACGTGGACCCCGGACCCAGCACAGCGCAGCCCAGAGCTGATTCCCCATAAATGTTCCTCAGACCTCATGGAACCTTCCAGAAAGCCCAGGCATCTGGCCCCAGCATCACAGGCCCACCAACCCTCCAGACGCCCTGCCCTCTCGCCATGGGGAGCAGATGGCAGACACGGTACCTTTTGGAATCCAGTCATCTCCCCTGGAGAACTCTGTGTCTGTTATTTTAGGGAAGGAGAGGAAAAGGGAAAAAAAAAGAAGTTAAGTGAGTGAAACTTAAATCCCAACAGAGCCTGTAATGGAATATTCATTTTGTCAGGGGAGTGTTTCTCTAAAACTTCTGGTCATCTGGACAGGCTGAACCAGCAGGTGATTCGATTTAATGAGCTTTTTAACACACTTTAGGCCCAGGTGGGATTCTGTCTGGGAAGGCCTGGGCCCCGGCCTGCTGGGGGCACGGCCACCTGGCTGGGGCTGGGCTGACACCTAGTGGCCGATACAGCGGTTTTGGGGCCAGCAAAACTGGAGAGTCAAAGCTTGGCGTCTGGGGGCTAGAGGCTGGAAGGGCCATAGGGGCCATCTCAACACCCCCCTTCTTGCGCTAACCTCTATACCTCAGTTTTCTGATCGGTTCTCAGAGAATAATAACTGTACCTCCTTTATAGGGTCGTTAGGAGGACACAGCATTTCATAAAGGCTATTATTATTAGTTTAGCTATTATTATTGTTTTGTGTGAGGAGACATGGGGGCCCAAAGGGGGAAGGAGTCACAAAGCAGGTTAGCGGAGGAGTGGGATTAGAGTCCAGAGCTCCTGGTCCCCAACCCAGCATTCCCTTCATCATGCCTCCAACACCAGGGTGTGTTTAATGCTGGCTCTGCCCCTTACTAGTTGTGAGAACTTGGGCGAGTTTTAACTCCTCGGAGCGTCCACTCCCCCTCTGGAGACTGGAGACACAATTACTCTGGCAGATGGCTGCTGCAGGACGGAGGGAGAAATGCACATAAAGGGTCCAGCTTGGCAGGCAGCAAAGCTGTCGTTATTGGAGCCCCAGCCTCACCAGGTGGCAGGATGGCCAAATGACATCCTGCAAGCCAGGCACCTAGGACCCATAAGTCTCCCTCTCCTCTCTGAGTGGTCGTCTCAGCCTGGTCTGTGGAGGCTCAGGGCAGAGTGGATGCAGGCTGATCTCTGTCTCCCCGGGGCCTGGCACCGGCGCATCCTCAGCACCTACCAGCAGGTGGCTGGAGTCCTTGAGTTTGGACTTGTACAGCATCCACCGGTAGCGCAGATCCTCCAGCTCATCTGAGGTCTCCCTTGCTGGCCTGAGATGAAGGAGGTTCTCAAAGAGATGCTGACCTTCTGGGACCCGGGCCTCCAGCTCCTGAGGGGAAAAGGCAACGTCACACACCTTCCAATGGCCCAGACGGCTCCACCTGACTAGTAAGGAGGAGCCAATCAAATTTCACTTGAGATGTGGCTGACAGAACACATCAAATGAGAATCCCATCCGGGCAAATTCAAGCCAAGGCCAGGCAACTGCTCTCTGGAATGTTACAGAATGGACTCCTGCATGAAAGGGGCAGCTGCATTGCTGACCCCCATGGTCACTTCCAACTCTGACATTCTAGATCCAAGTCCCCCAGAGGGGTTGACACAAGAGTTATCATCATTATAAAAGCTACCATTGTTGAACATGTCTTTCTGTTGGCATTTTTACACCTGGCAGATTGATGTTGAGATTGGGCAGACTTTTCTATCAAAATACAGTATTGTGTCACTGCAGGATGGCACCTTTTATCCTCAGGACTCCTGAGAGGCAGTGTGATGTGGAGGCATGAGCAGGGCTCTAAATCTAAGAGCCTGGGTTTAAAATCTGGCTTTGGATCTTGGCTCTGCCCCCTCCTACCAGCTGTGTGATATGGGGCAAGGTGCTTAGCTTCTCAGAGCCCACAAGAAGGTGAGCTCTACAGGAGCAAGGAGGCTTAACCTGGGGAAGTACAAGTCGTCTCTGAAATGGCGGGAGTTGGGTGGTGGCGGCAGGACACGAGAGGAGTGGCGTAAGATGAGGTAGGAGGGAGGCAGGAGGACTTCCTGGCCATGGGCAACTAGGCCAGTGGACGAAACGTCTCACTGAGGACAGAATATTAAAAAGATCTCAATGGCATCCAGGAGTTCACAAGAGAGTGAGGCACATCAGGGTAAAGCCCGGGACAGGCTGAGAACCCTGAGAAGTGAGCCCAGTGTTAGGGTCTACTCGTGCCCTTAGGACATTTGCCAATCTGGAAGGAACAGTTGTGAAACACATCTATGCTTCTGGCAGCCTCTCAGGGACAGGGACACAAAGGTAGAAGTCTGAGCCCTGCGGAGGTGGAGACTCTGATAAACCACTCCCCGCTTAGCTGAGCCTCCAAAGGGTGATTCAGAAGTAAACTAGGGCCCATGTGGATTTGCAGCCCAGCTCCAAGTCATCTCAGGGGTCCAGGGAGCCTCAAGCTTTGAACGTGGATTTGGTGGTTCCCAAATGATAAAGCCCCCACTTGCCTGGCAGTCGCAAACAAAATCCCCTCTGGAGAAGAGATGATCCTAAATATCAAATAACTCTTACCCCTATTTTGTCAAACACTATGTCCAGCACATAATTAAAGCAGCCATACACATACAAGACACCAAGACCAAGAACAGGCAGAAACATTCCTAAAATAACTTGAGATATTGGAATTATCAGACACACTCTGTAAAACAGCTATATGCACTGTGTTTGAAGAATTAAAAGACAAGCTTAAAAATTTCAGTACAGATCTAGAAGCTATGAAAAGTGACACAGCAAATCTTTAAAAGAAACAGGTAAAAATTCTAGAACTGATAAATACCATATAATAAATTAAGAACTTATTAGATATGCATAATAGCAAGTGAGGCACAGCTAAAGAGAGAATTAGTAAAGGGGAAGGTGGGTTAGAAAAAACTATCCAGAAAACAATATGAAAAGACAAAAGGATGAAAAATACATGAGAGGGTAAGAGATATAAAGCACACAGTGAGAAGGAATAACATACGTTTAAATGACATCACAGAAGACGAAGAGAAAGGGAACAAGGCAGAGGTGATGTTTTGAGAAATAATGGAGAATTTTCCAGAAAGACCCTAGACCACAGATTCAAGAATCCAGATGAATCCCAAGAAGAAAAATAAAAAGAAATTCAAACTCCAACATATCATAATGAAAATGCAGAAGAATAAGGAAAAAGAGAGGTAGGCTGCAGCCTGGTTGAGAAAGGCCTTGTGCGATAAACTCGGGGGGTTGAACACTAGACTGAAAGGTTTTCATCAGGGGAAGGACAAGGTCAGACTTGCAATTCTGAAGGGTCACTCTGGCTGCAGAACGAGCCATGACCTGGATGGGGGCCCAACAGGAAGAAGGGAGGCCAGCTGGGAGGCTATTGCCATAACCAAGGTCAACAGTGGTAAAGGCCTAGACTAAGACAGTGGTAGTGAGAGGGGACAGAAACAAAAAATTTACAGAAGGTGGAATCAAGGAGGGCTTCAGGCTAATTAGATGTGGGAGAGAAGGAGAAAGATTTGTGGTAGATGGATTGCAAAAATGGCCATGACTCCCCTGTCCCCCTTCCCTACCATGGTCCATGTCCTTTGTAATATGACTTTGCAGTTCTTCCCATCAAGAGGTGGAGTCTGTTTTCCCTCCTCTTGAATCTGGGCTGGCCTTGTGACTTTCTTTGTCCAACAGAACACAGGGGAAGTAACGCTGTGCCAGCTCCTACTCTAGGCATCAAAAGGCCTTGCATGCTCCCACTTGCTCTCTTAGACCCTGCCTCTGCTACGAGAAGGCCGGGCTGTCCCACAGGAGGGTAAGAGATGTGTGGTCCATCTCAGCTCATCTCCAACAGCCCACCAACCCCCAGAAGTAGAGCCACCCAGGTGACCTACCACTGAGGGCAAATAAGGGAGCCCAGCCAAGACCTGAAACACTGCCCAGCTGAGCTCAGCCTAAACTGCCAACCTTGAGAATCATGAGTTAAATAAACAGTTGCTCTTTGAAGCCACAAATTGTTAAGATGGTTTGTTACCCAGCAACAGCTAACTGATTAGAGGAGTCCTGATCAGTGGTGATATTTTCCAAGTTGGCGAATACAGAAGTAGGCTGAATTCATGAATGAATGAATGGCTCTTCTAAAGTTCTAAAATATCTGAACCAAAAAATTTTAAAAACCATGATTTATACACAAGCAAGAATAGCTTATGAACTATGTATGTACACTTTTTTTTTTGAAAAACTCACTGGTGAAAAACACCTCTATAGCGCAAACCCTCCGGGCAAGGGAACACACCTGCAGCCTTGTTTCTCTGGTCCTCAAGTCTTTGGCTGTGGCAGTTCTCATGGCGATGATTCTAACCAGCTTGGAATTTTCCAGCTGCAACCACTGCTCAAAGTTCCTCAGGAGTAGGGAGAAATCTTCACGGCTGCCTTCTTCCTGGAGCAGATCTGCCTGCAGGAGTGCACAGCATGGCCCAAGCATCAGAGGGGAAAACAACCCCCTGGCCACACGTCCTGGGGATTCCATCTGAGGCAGAGGGCGGGGATGAGGATGCCCAAAAGGTGATGAGACAGGCCTCGGGGGACAAACTGTGTGGCTCTACTCAATGTGGCCGTGTTTAGGGGCCAAAGACATTCCTCAATGCCACCTCCCTGGTCTCCTGGTGGCAGCCACCATCATCCCTTACCAGGATGGCTATAACAGTGGTCACCTTTCTGCCACTCTTGTCCCCCTCCAGGCTCTGTGGCCAGAATGATCTGTCTAAAATGCAAGTCCATTCATCTGAGCCCCCGCTTACACACCTTGGTGGCTTCTCACTCTCCTTGCTGCGCCCTGAGAGCCTCAGGTGCTGGCTCTGCTGACTCTGCAGTGTGTGCTGCCTTCCCCGTTCTCTGAGCCCGAGCCCAGAGACACGTCTTGGTCCCTGGCACTTGTGCTCTCTCCCTCTGGGTCTCTGCCCACGTTGTCTCCTCTGCGTGGAACGCATCTCCCTCGGCTCCTCTCCTCACCCCTACTCAGCCATGAGGATTCCCCTGACGTTTCATTTCACCTGGGAGGGCTCTGCTACCCCAGAACTGGGTGTCAATCACTCTGCAGCAGGCTCCCATAGCATCCGGCCCCTCTGCTTTTTGTAAACCTTTATTTAATGGCCTGTGGTTCCCACTTCTTTGCTCCTCAAAATGTACTCCGAGGCATAGGCATCACCTAGGAGCTTGTAGAAATGCAGAATCATGGGCCCCACCCCAGACCTACTGAATGGGAATCTGCATTTTAATATGATGTGAAGGCACATTATAATCTGAAAAGCTCTGTGCTGGATTCTATGTTCTCTGAGGGTTGGAGGTGTGTCTGTCTTACTCACAGCTGTGTCCCAGTTCCGAGCACAGTCCTCAGAACGTAGTAACACTCACTAAGTGCTTTTTGGAGGGAGAAATAAAAGAAGGAATGGGAGAATGAATGAATTGATGTGTTGTCTTTGAAGAACAAGGAATGAATTTTTTTCAGTGTTGTTCCTTTCTTTAAAGGCAGTGAGGGGAAGGGATGGATGATACCACGTAGTTAGATTAGTTCTTTTTACAAAATACAACACAAATTATGGCACACAAAAAAATACCCGTCTTGTGTGATTTCAGTTTCCATCTGGGGCCAGCAGGAAGCCTCCAACCCCGAGACTCCCCGCGCCGCAGGGGTGGCTGCCGGGGTTTCTGAGGGTGAGGGCCTGTCTGCCCAAGGGAGGACAGTGACCTTCCCCAGGGGCCTGGGTCTGGGGTCTCTGAGTCCCTCTGTCCAGTGGCATGAGTGTTCCTTGGGCCACAGCAGGGGCAGGCTCAGCCGAGACGGGGGATGTGGCTGTCAGGAGCTGCGCACATGGCCCCAGGCGCAGAGGGGGCTTTGCTGGAGACCCCCTCCCCCATCACTTGACTAGGGACCTGGCCTCTCCTCAGAACCCCTCTAGACAGACTCACCTGACGGCGATGCCTGGGAACAGGATCCGTGGGCGTGATGAGAAATCCAGTCTTCGGGATGTTGTTGGTGAAAATCGTTTTCTTCCCTGAATCCACTTCTGTCCTCTGCAGCTGCTGGTTTCTGATGAGGCTGAGAAGACAAAATTTGCCCAGTCAATGCGGTCATGCGATGGGGACTCACCAGGTCGTGGGAGAAGTAATAGAATTGAGCATCGTGGAGCGGGAGGAAGATTCTGGTCTTCACAAGGCGGTGTCTGTCCTTCAGGTTTGTCAGAATGTTCCCAAGGCACGTGCGTTTCCAGTTTCCTACCTGAGACTCACATTACCATCATTAAGGTGCATGTACCCATTGACACAGCTGAGGCCCGAGTCAGAATGGGCCGGAGGCTAACTCCCAAGCTGGGCCATCTGCCTGCTCCTCCTGCCCCTGCTAGAATTACCAATTGGGCTAGACTGGAGATGCCCAGAGGCGCCTGGCGCACAGCAGAACCCCAGCCATCTGTTCTAGGAGCACCACTGAGCCCTCCCCTGGATGGGAAGGGCGTGTTGTCCCAGACAGGCTCAGGGCCAGGAGACCCTCTCACCTCAGCAGGCTCTCCTCCAGCAGCCTCAGGGCCTGCCACGACACCTCCAGCTCCTCCAGCTCCTCCTGGACCACAGCAGCCCCCTCCAGAGAAGACTTCTCCATCACCAGCCAGCCGTGCGCTTTGATCAGGGGCAGCTGGGCCTCCTTCTCTGGGAATTCAGCCAGCAGCCTCTGCAGGACACACACATACACGCACAGTGAGGTCCTGGGGAGGGGGTCTTTGCTCCCTAATGTGGCGCTCTGGCCTCTCAAGCCTGCTTTTCAGGATGGAGGGGAGGAAATCAGCATCTCTGTGGGAAAGCCCACTTACCTCCACTTCGACCTCTCGGGACTGGGCATCCCACGGGCCTGTGTCCCCCCGGTGTGACTCCAGCTTCTGAGTGACCACAGCGATCCACTGTCGCAGCTCCAGCAGCTCGTGGCTGAAGGTGCAATGTTCCTGCACGCTCTGCCGGCACCTGTCCACGAGGTCCTGCAGCACAGCCCCGGGGGGCCAGGGCACCCTGAGTGCTGGCCGAGGCTGAGACCCTGGGCTGCCCCACCCCGCAGGACCCCCAGATCTGTCCAGGCCCTGGGGCAAAATGGCCCCAGGGCTCCCAACCCCACAGGAACACGACAGGCTGGTCTTCCCTGCTCCACAGTGCAAGGAATTTACCCCAGGAAGATCAGCTCTGGTTTACTTTTATGGAAAGTTCCAAGTCTGGAGGAGGGTGTGGGCAGTCCGAGCTCTGGTCCACCACCAGCGTGGGTATAAATTAACACAACCACTTGGGAAAACCATACGTTGGTATCTACCAAAACTGGACTTGGCATCCTACGACCCAACCATTTCACCCCTGGGTGGATACTCGATGGATACGAACATATCTTCACAAAAGGCGTGTGTGTGGTGTTGCTTGTAATAGCCCCAAGCTGGAAACCAGCCCAGAGACCACCGACAGGAGAATGGATAAACACGTTGAGGTATATTCACATAATGGAATATTTTACAGCAGCAAGAAGGAGCAATCCACACAACAGTCTAATGCACCATTAGATGAATTTACAACCATCACATGGAGAGCTAGAAGGCAGACACAAAAGAAACACTCTGTCCGATTCAATTTAAATAATGTATAAAATCAGGCAACCCCAACCTATGCTGTTCCAAGTTGAAGGTCAGGTTACTGTCAGGTCTCGAGGTGGTGGGCAGTGGCTGTAGGGCACATGAGGGGCTGGTATTGTTCTGTTTCATGATCTGGGTGCTGGTAACACGGATGCAGTCAGTTATTAAAAATTTATCAAGCTGCTCTTTTAGATGTCCACTTTTATGTATGATTATAGTTTGATAAAAAGTTTTTAAAAATAGTCTTGCTTTTTGTCCCCTCCCCTGGGTCAATCAGGGCCTTGTTCTCTGTCTCCATGAAAGGTGGGCTCTGTATCCAGCAGAGCAGCCATTCTCCATCCTCATGGTCACCCAGCCTGGGACCCTTGGAGGCCCTCCCCCTCAGCCCACCACGGGCCAGGCAGACCCCAGTGTCTGTCGTCCCCTCTCGTGCTGTGATCCTCAGCTGAGGTCCTTGTGGGGTCCCTGCCTTCCTGCACTGCACAGACACTGGCTGACACCACGGGATGCCAGGCCCCCGAGGAGCTGGGGACACAGAGAGAGTGCAGTGCATCTGTCCTCCACAAACCATTGACCAGGGCCTGGAAAATTCTCTAAAATCCTCTTCTCTGCGCTGTCACTACCACTGTCCCCTCCTGTCCCCGGTGCACCAACATCAGACCCAATGCTTTCGATGGCCCCTGTTGCTTGGTGTCGTACATGCTCCCAGGGGAACAGGAAGATTGCCTGGGCTGGGGGGTGGACTTATTAGAACTTACGAGACTGAAAAAGCCCTGAGTACAAAATAATAAAAGAATGGCAATACTTCTTTAAAGAGGTATCTAAACCATAAATAAAGAAGTGTGACAGAATTGGAATATCACTATTTTGCAGCCCCTAATGATGCTCGGTTAACTCTTCTAACTATTATCACGATCAGTCTGGCTCATGATTTGATGTGGGCATTAAAGCTGACAGTTGCTGCTTCTATGGGCTCTGCGGGCTCCTCAGAAGCAGGGACAGGATTCCTATGTCTCTATGCCCCCTGCCTCCACCTTGAGACCACGAGCTGCTAATTCATTAAATGGAATTAAATGAATTCATCTAGACCTTACGCCTCACTCAGACCAATGGGTCTCCGCAAGTGGAGCCAGGTTTCCTGGAAACCCCCCGGGGGTTTTGGTGGCTGTGATAATGATGGGGTGGGAGGGGGTGATACAGCAGATGCAGTGACAGTGATGGGTGCTGCCATCCCACTCTGCCACAGACAGTCCACAACATAGAACTGCGCCACATCCCACAGGTTTTCTCATGACCTGTATATTGGGACTCAAGCTTTGCATCTTACTCCAGTTAACATACAAACACCAGAGGTTTCTGGAGTTTTAATAAACATGCTGTCTTGTCCAGGAATGCATCTATTTTGTAAACTGATGGCAGACTGCGCTTTGGTTTGACTGAAACATTACCAAGGGCTGTGCACATTTCAGTAAATCTCATCACCAGAGGCGCAGCTGTGCCACGTGACTCGGCATTTGTGGGTGTCACGTAGAGAGGGTGTGTTCTGACCACCTCCTCATGTCTTTGGTGTGGCCATCGGGGAACATTTACATATCGAAAGACATTATGATAATTACTTTCTTTTTATTTCTCCTTTCTATTACAGAAACGGCATTATATTAAATTTTTAGATGGTATGAGTGACTTATACGATCTATGAATTTCAGGATTGCAAAGAGGATGTTAAGAGTACTTGTTATTAAAATAGGGCACGCAGGGCCCAGTAGGGTGGAGAACATTGCCTTACACTGAGTTTGCTTGAGGCGTGGCTGCCTGAGAGCCGGCTTGGCATTCCCGGGGGAACTGTGACAAGCAGACCCAGGACTCCATCAGAATCCGCGTCAGGGTGGGGCCCGGAGCCTGCATTTCAACTTGTCCTTGGGCTGCTTTGGAAGGAGCCTCAGCTCATTCCCACTGCTGGCAGAGGAATCCATCCTGTGCGGACACAGGTGGCCACCAGAGGGCACTGCAGATGAGGCTCTCGGCCACCAGGACACAACTTTCAGCCTGGTCTTCAGGCAGCAAAGATGACCAGCCCACTGCCTGCCTGGCTCTTGTTAGGAGAAGAGGCCCCTGATCTGTCCTTTGACTCCTGGCACACGTGGAATTGTCTATTTACTTGTTGGCTTGCTGACTCTGTCCATCTCCCCACTAGAAGGAACCCCAGGGAGAGCAGGGGCCTTGGCTGTCCCCCTCATGCTGCCTCCAATCTTAGGCAAAACACTGACAGGCAGACAGAAGGCACTCAGTATCTGCTGAATGAATGAGGAAGGGAAGAAAGGAAAGGAGAAAGAAAAAGAAGCAATGAAGGGAGAGAAGAGGGAGAAAGTCCCCAGGAGTGTCGGATTCCAGGGATCTCTGGCACAGCACAGGCCCTCCGTCGGCCCCTTACCTCCAGAGACCTCTGCAGGGCCTGGTACTCGGCGGAGAGCTGGTCCATTTTGTGCTGGTGGTTGGGGTTCCCCTGGACGAGAGGCCTCACGGCCTCCACCTGCATCCCCAGGTCCAGCCCCTCCTCCTGCAGCCCCTGCAGTGGAGGAAGGAATGAGGGGGTATCTACTCTTGGCGGGGGGGCTCTGAGTGGGAGGGATGGGAGGGTCCCGGGGTGGTGGGGCTCCTCCTCCCCAGCAGCTGCACCATATGGCCTTCTGATGGGCCCACTCTCAGGGCAGGTGAGAATTTTAAAAATGAGATGCAAATATTCTGAGACACCATGAAAATAAACTGCTCAAGACCAGAAGGCACCTCTGGGAACAAACTTTTGTCTGGACTCTTACATGATGAGCGCCCCTCGTTATGAAGACTCACATCCCAACTTTAAAGACCCAAATACACCGTTTTTAATATTTTCCAAACAACACTCTCAATTTATCTACGAGCTGTGTTTGGGTTTTAGAAAGATAAGTGTTGTATCACATGCATTTTAAAAACCAGCAAGCTCCTGATCCAGCCAACAATGATCAATGATCAGCCTATTCACAGTCTACAGGTGTTTTATCTATTTATTTATTTTTTTATAATTTTATTTATTTATTTATTTTCCCCCAAAGCCCCAGTAGATAGTTGTATGTCATAGCTGCATATCCTTCTAGTTGCTGTATGTGGGACGGCCTCAGCATGGCCGGACAAGCGGTGCGTCAGTGCGCGCCCGGGATCCGAACCCGGGCCGCCAGCAGCGGAGCGCGTGCACTTAACCGCTAAGCCACAGGGCCGGCCCAGTCTACAGGTGTTTTAAAACATTTAGTTTTAATCCTCACATTGGTGTATTTAACCTCTAGGGCCTCTAGTCTCATTAGGAACACTTGGTAAAGCAATTTTAAAAACAAATATCGACGCAAGACTTTGTAACCTTGAAGTAAACAAAAGGATAGCTTCTCATTTTGTTAGGCTCAAGAGTCAGTAATTTGGAAGGGCTAAAGGCCCTGCTGAGGCCAGGAACCATCATAAGAATCAGCAGAGATTCTATTAAGACAAAAGGTCAGATCTCAAGTAAGGGTGTAAATCCTGGCTCTGGCCGGCTGCTGCTCTGCCGGTCATGCCACAGGAGGACAGTGGCTTCTAGGCGCAGCTGAGCCCCTGAGCAGAGACAACTCTGGCCCCACAGACCCCTTACCTGCAACCTCAAAAGCTGGGCCTGTTTCCCAGGAAGGTCCCGCTGAAGCCCATTCTCGGCTTGGACTCTGACTTGGAGGTCCGAGAGCTTCCTCTGCAGGGGCTCGAAAGCAGCCCCAAAATCTTTGTACTGAGCGAGCAAGCTCTGAAGAGACACAGAACGGGCAGCACACACATTAAGAAATTTCCTCACAGGCGCCCTGTTGTATAACCTCACACTCACAACCCAGCTGCCCTTTCTGCAGCCTTCTCCTGGCCCCCTCATACTCACTCAGGCATTCCCCCTCCAGGAAGCCTTCCTGGAGCCCTTGATAGGGTTGGACACTGCTCCTTAGAGTCACCATAATGTCCCCACATAACAGTTGTCCTGCCCTCTAGAACAGGGGCTGGCAGACTACATCTCCTACCACACACCCCAAATCCCACCAGAGGCCTGTTTTTTGTAAATAAAGTTTTATTGGACACAGCCACGCGCATGCATTTCCGGCTGCTCTCATGCCGCAGCGGCAGAATTGAGTAGCTGAGCAGAGACCGTCTGCCCTGCAAACCCTAAAATGTTTGCTAAGTGTTTGCTACTTGGATTAGATGAGATCGTGGATGTGAAGCTCTTAGCAAGTGCCTGGCCCCTTGTCGGTGCCCCATAGATCACAGCCATTATCATCATTAAATGCTCGGCAAATATTTGTCGCATAAAAGCATAAACTGTCCACAACGTGCCATGTTACGTCTTTGACTGAGTGTAGTCCTTTAGAAATGTGTCCCTGGTAATAATATCTTCCAGCTCTCCAGTGGTTTAAAGTCTCCAAGTGTTTGTCTCTGCATTTTCTTATCTGACACTCCCTGGCTCTCTGCGGAGGACAGTACAGTTTGATTGCAGTGTAGACAGGGGATGTGGGGGCAGGGGCTGAAAGTAGACAGGTGTCTAGGAGACCAGGTGGAAGGATGGTGCCATAATCCTACCCAGTTTACAGGTGAGGAGCCGAGATTGTGGGGGATGAAGGGATATGCCCAGAGCCACATGGTGGCAGGTGCTGGAGTGAGATTAGAGTGCAGGGCCGCCCACCTCCCGGGAAGGGTGGCCCCAGCGCCGTGGCCGGGCTCGAGGGCTGAGCAGACAGCCCGGGATGCTCACCTGCAGTTTGCTTTTCCTCTGCAGGAGGCTGTTGTGCAGCAGGTCTCTGTCCCTCACGGAGCTTGCCACCTGCTCCAGGAGGGCGGCGGCTCTCTCCTGGCCAAAGACGCTGCTCAGCAGGTCTTTCTTCAGCTGCAGCATCGTCAGCTGCTCTTTGAGGCGGGAGCTCTCCGCCAGGGCAGCCTACGGGAGACAAGGCCTCCATTAACCACAGAGCACAACAGGGCAGGACGACGCCTGCAGACAGCACCAGGAGCACACCTGTTCTGGCCCCAACTGCTTAGGAGGCTGCGCCTTGGCGCTGGGTTCCGAGGAAGCAGCAGACAGAAGGAGAGACAGGACAGCAGGAAAGCACCGGGGAGGCCCTGAATTTCAGGGTCAACTAGATTCCTCTCTCACCCCCCACATCCATCCTACCATCAAAGCCCGAGCAAGAATTCTACCTCCCACAGGTCTCGGAAATCTGTCTCCTCTCCATTCCCACTGCCACTGACCATGGCGCATATCCTCAGCCTCGCTCACCTGGACCACAGCAGCTCCTGACTGCCCACGGCCCCTCAGCTGCCCCCCAGAATCAATGGTCCACACTGCAGCTAAACCCAAACCAAATCAGTATGATCCTCTACTCAATGATTCCCCATCACCGGCTGCAGTGAGCCACCCCCCAGGCAGTGTCTGGGACATACTGGGGGGGCCAAGGGCCTATGGGACACGATCACTGGCAATTCAGGAAGGCACCCCAGAGGAGGTGACACCAGAGTGGAGTTGTGATGTGTAGGAGCTCACCAAGCAAAGAGAGGACCTAAAAGGGACTTGTGTGATGAGCAGCTGGCTCCCACGCAGCCTGAACTCTACACAGCCCAGTCTCCACCTCCTCCAGGAGGCCTGCCCTGACCACATGCCCAGGCAAGACTCCCTCTTCCTGCCCCAAAGCCCAGGGTCCGGCCGCAGCCTCTGGCTGATCAACCAGTTGTTTAGGATAAGCATCTCTTGCTGCTCTGAGGGCCCAGGGTCCTGGGACCAAGGGTTTTGTCTTCTGCTGGCCAGAGTCCTTCCATTTTTACTGATGATGTTACTGAGACACTGAGCTAGGCACGGGGCTGGGAGCGGAAGAACAAAGACTCCGACCCAGGGAGGTAACTGCAGTCCAAGGCAGAAAGTGATCGTTTTCCTAAGCAGCTTCAACCGAGTGCTGTGGGTGCTCAAGGCAGAGATGGACACTCCAGGTTGGGGAAATCTGAGAAGGCTCCTCGGAGGAGGCCATACTGACAACAGCCCTGGAAGGGTAGAGGGCGTCCTGGACGAAGGGCAGCATAAACACGGCCGACACAGCTGGGCTGGAGTAACCTGCAGATGAGGGCATGTGCTTTGCCATCAGCCACACAGAGGTCAAGCCTCGGTATGTAGGGGGTCACCTTCACCCCCTTTTCACTAAGCCCAGACACAATATCAAGGGGGTTACGAATTCAGGCTGGGGAGTTGTGATCATGAGTTTGGATTGTATACTAGCTGGGAGGCCTTGGGTAGTTCATTAAAGCACTCAGCCTCAGTTTCCTCCTCTGTAGAATGGGGGTAGTCAGTCATACCCCAGCTCATGGGGTTGTCATGAGGCTTAAACAAGACAATGCCTAGAAAGCATTTAACGTGGCACATGACCCACAGTGAACACACAACAACACACAGCTCTTCTCAGCTGTTGTTATTTAACCAGCTGTTATGGGTTGAATTGTGTCCCCCTAAAAAGATATAATGAAGTCTCAACCCCCCCCACACACACTACCTCAGATCTTATTTGGAGACAGGGTCTTAACAGAGGTAATCAAGTAAAAATGAGGTCATTAGAGTGAGCCCTAATCCAATACGACTGGTGCCCTTATTAAAAGGGGAAAATTGGACCCAGACACACACGCACAGAGGGCAGAAGATGTGAAGACACGTGGGGAGAAGATGTCCACTCGATGACAGAGGCAGAGATGGGAGTGATGGATGTACAAGCCAATGAACACCAAAGACTGTCAGCAAACACCAGAAGCCAGAAGAGGCCAGGAAGGATTCTCCCCCAGAGCCGTCAGAGAGAGCCAGGCCCAAGTTGGGGGGCTCAGTGCTCTAGTTCTAGAGGAAATTTGCAGATCCATAGCCACTCTGGGGCTCGATGCAGAAGCCGAGTCAAGGAAAGACAAGGCTGGCAGCTTGAGCCCCGGCCCATGAAGTCCATCCCACGTGGGCAGGCTGTGGGAGTGATGCAGGCCATGCTCCCAACCAGCAAACAGTGGACAAAAGTGCACACACCAAAGGCCTGGCCCCACTCGTTCCAACCCAATGCTCCATGAAATCCTGTGCTGAAAGTCCTGAGTCCCACTCTAGAAAGACAGTACCTCTCCCCCCGGCCTCAAGGAGGCCCCAGTTTGTTTTCTACCCCAGTGGGAAGGACAAGACAGAAATGTAATCATGACACTGTTAGGGCGAGCACTTGCTGTGGAGTTAGACAGGCCCGGGTCAAAGCCAGCCCTGCCACTTAACGCTGTGCAACCTTGAGCAAGTGGCTTCCCCTGAGACTTGGTTTCCTCAAAAGTCAAATGACAATAATAAAATTGTTCTGCAAGCCTCATAAAGCTGTTTCCAGGATCCAGTATGAAAACAGAAATAAGGACATTAGGTGAGAGTCTATAACCCACTGTACTGGCCCCACCTCTGCCTCTCTTGAGTAGTACGATCTTGAACAAGCACCCTAACTTCTCCCTGGCCCTGATCCCTCATCAGCAAAATGAGGAGAATGGTAGAAATGGAGACAAAAATCCCTGTACATAGATATTCAACATACATTAATTATGACAATGAAAACTGGAAACAACCTAAATATTTAATTGTGGATACATTAAATAAACAATGGCATACCCCTGAATGGAATATTACGCAGCCATTTAAAGTGATGACTTTTTGGAAGCATTTTAAATGACGCTGAGAAAAACTCATATATGTCGACTGAAAATCTCAGAATATACAACTATATAACACGACTCCAAAAACAAAAATTGCAATAAATTAATTTAAGCTTCTGCCTATTGGTGATCATATCTCATGGAAATGGCTAGATGGATTTTCATCAGATATAAAGGGTATATTCAGGATGGTCAGACCGAAAATTGAGATTTGTGGCACTCATGAATTCACTTTGGGGAGCCCGAAAGACTCTCAAGATGGTGGACCATCATCCTCGGACCACAGTGGGGAGCGCACAGAACCCCCAGAAAGAAAGGCCATGCTCTATGGCTTAACTACAATGAGAGAAAACAAATTGTTCCAATGTGAGCCCCAAGTGGAAAATCACGAGTGTAGACACTCTAAAATGCAGGCCCTGGTCTGTGGCGGGGTCGTGTGCTCAGGGGTGAGCAGGGGCCAACCTGGTTAATGATTCCCCCAGGAATCCCAAGTTGGACAGAAAACATGATGGAGAAAATGCCTCAGCATGTTAGCAATGGTCCTGCGGCTTATGGGAGTACGAGTGCTTTTTATTTCCTTCCTCACAAATCTTTACATTCTCCATATAGGCATGACTTTTATACTCAGAAGAAAAATTCATATAAGATGGGGCTTGCACCTGGCACTCTTTTGTGTCTCCTCCCACTCTGTGTGTCTAAGATCTGTAGATCTGAAAGCACTTTACGGACCTCAGAGTTCCACGAGACCATAAGGCGTTGTTTACAGGCAAATCAGAGCTACCACGTTGACAAGCGTTTGTGAGACACTGTCAGCTGCTCACCGAACAGCCATTCCTCCTTCTTCCTCACCAAACAACCAGGACTTTGTTTGGGTGGCAAAGTGCCCAGTTCCAGGGTTATGACTATAATTAGTACAAGCCAGTCATGGCAATCCCATTATCCTCAGCCAGTGATTGGTCCAAGGACGGTCATGTGACCTGCTCTGGCCAATGAGACATCAGGGGAGTCTGCTGAGGCTTCTGGGAAGGAGGATTTGCCTCCCTGTTGGAAATGGCAGATGGAGAGTTCTCTTTTGCCCCCATGCTGTTCCTTCCTGCAGAAGAGTTGTTCATGTGAGGATACATGCTTGCAGCAGTGGCAGCCATCTTGGGGCCACGAAGGGAGACATGGCTTAGAGCTGGAAAGAGCCTGGGTCCTGGGTGATACTGTTGAGCTATCAAGCCAGCCTGGGACCACGTGAAGGTCTCTGTGTCCTAAGCCAGCACTGGTCAGGTTCTCTGCCTCTTGTCACATGCATGCTAACTGATACACAGTAAAGGTAATGACCTGACATGCTGCTATATCTCAGAACTGTGCATACCTCCACCAGAGGACCGCCTGCAGTGGGGTCCTGAAGAGAAGCGGTGTGCGAGGGTCAGTGCAGAGTCCTGGGGTCACACGGGCACCAGGCTTCGCCTTCTACCCTAGAACTGAGGATGACCTTTGTCACTGAGAACAAGTATTGACACTTCCTGTGTGCACAGGACTCCTGTGCCAGACATGGTGCAGTGAGCTCTACTCACAAATCTGGAGGACCCAGGAACACGCCTTTCCCTGTGAGAGCGGCTGAAACGCCGTGCTTGGCTGGTGGCCTCCCCCGGCTGCCCCCTCCTGGCAGGACCACGGTTACCTCGATCTGGGGCAGGAAGGTGTGAATGGAGGGCAGGTCTGGCAGGCTGGCGG
This sequence comes from Ceratotherium simum simum, assembly GCF_057802395.1. Classification (NCBI taxonomy): domain Eukaryota; kingdom Metazoa; phylum Chordata; class Mammalia; order Perissodactyla; family Rhinocerotidae; genus Ceratotherium; species Ceratotherium simum. Next base: position 10,420,186 of record NC_141923.1, on the reverse strand, counting down.
TGACATCCAGGAGGCCCTGGGCCAGGGCTTTCCATAGCTGCAGGTCCTGCAGGGGCCGCTGGAAACGCTGCCACAGCTCCGCCCCCGTGGCATTGCGCAGCCTGGCGCTCTTCCCCTTCATGCTGCAGGGGCCGTGGAGGGAAAACCAAGAGAGGAGAGAGTGGGGTCAGTTTGGAATGAGGCCTCTGCCCGGACCCCAGGGAGCTGGGGAGCCGGGAGCACTGCTCCCAGGGGAGTTCTCTCCTGAACCCCAGGCTGCTGGGAATGTCTATGGGACCTCAAAGGTCTAAGTCCTCTGGATAAAAGTGCATTGGAAGTAAGCCATTCCTCAGACAGACTTGCACCCAGCTCTAAGCCCAGGGAACCTCAAGCCTTGCAGAGGAATTACAGAGCCCCTGGACTGGTACAGCCCACCCCAGGCACCTAGCAGAAGCAAACAAAATCCTTTCTTGAGTAAGAGACCATCATCCCAGGCCCAGATAATTTTTCGAACGCAATATCCAGCACCTAGTCATAAATACCAGCACGTGAAACCTCAGCACGAGAAACTGGAGGGAGACCCTCACCCCGCTGTCTCCCTGCTTGCTCTGTGCACAGGAAATTCAGGCCCCGCCACCACCTTAGCATCCCGGGGGGGACCTAGGCCCCTGCTCTGATTGTACAGATGTAAGGCCTGAGCACACTGTGGGGTGAGAGACACAGCAAGGGGGGAGCTCCATGAGTTCATTCTGGAGGAACCCCCTGTATCAGGCAGAGGAACGAGAGGCGCTACGGATACGTGGACAGTTATGTTGTGTTTAGAACACTTCTGAGGCTACGGTAGCAAAAATAGCTGCAGATTCCAACTTTACACTGTGCTCAGTTCCACACCGGGTAGATATTTGATCCACTGGTCTTTGCTGAGCTAGGAGACTGGAGATCCTGCCATGCCTGAGCCCATGGGCCGAGGGGGAGGTAGAGGCTGGTCTGAGATGGGCTCAGATGCTTATGTCTGCACCATCAGAATGCAGGAGAATGGTGTTTGTCTAGAAAAGCCCTCCCCTTGGGCCATTACATGGTGGACCTGTCCCCAGTGCTAAGATGCATAAAGAGACTTGATGGAAATGGGTGAATGAGCCATTTAGCATGGAATAAAACAAGGTTCAGGCCTCTTTCCAGGAGCAAAACACAGAACACTGTCAAAGGAGACAGTGCTGAGCCGAGTGAGACCCTGTAACAGCCAGTTGTTGGGAGGTGCAAGAGTTAGCAGGCTGCAAGAGACAGCAAGCCCACCTCCTGGAGATGCATTAGATGGGGTAAGAAGGCCCCTGGAGAGTGGGGTTCAGGCACCCCGAGTCTGCCCGCCTTCAGCCTGCCCAGGTACCTCTGGTACTCCTGGATGGCAGCGACGACGCTGTCGGAGAGCGGCTGCAGGTCGTGGGGGAAGGTGATGAGCTCCTTCAGCTGGGCCTGCAGCCAGTCAACCCGGGGCTCCTCCGTGACCAGCGTCGCCCGCGTCGCCTGCAGCACAACAGACAACCCCTGCAGGTGAGGTTCTGTGACAGGACGTGTGTGTGCAGGGGGATGAGCATGGCCAGTGGAGGTGGGCCAGCCTGGGAGAACACTGTCCCCAGAGGCAGGGACTGGGGCCCCAGTGAGCTCAGCCCCTGCTCTCCCACCTCCCGCTCCGTGACCCTGAACACAACAGTTACTCTCCCGGAGCTGCACGTTTTCTCTTTATTATCACCGACCTCTCAGCATCGTCATGACAAGTACCAGCACCTAATAATACAAATTACTAACATCTAGGGAACATTGACACGATGCTGAGCGCTCTGGGTGTCTCACTCAGTTCAGCCTTGCAAGGATCCTGGAAGGGAGGTCTCTGTGTCCCCATTTTATATATAAGGAAACTCTGGCCAAGAGTTTTCTGACAGTTGCAGAGCCGGTAAACGGTGGACCTGACATCAGAGCCAGGCCCGCCGGCTCTTAACCTGCCTCGTCAGCACCAAAGGAAACAAGGATCTGAAGGTGCTGTGAATCGGTTATTGTTATCAACAGGTGGAGAGGATATTTCCACTGAGCACTCCTGAACCACTCCACTTGACTGCATTCTGATACTCCAGACGAGGCCTTTTCCTGCTGTCCTGGGAAGTGTGGCGTTTCCCCTTGACCTAGACTCTTGATGGGCCCATGCTCGGGAGGAGGCAGGATGAGGAAGTGGAAAGTGCACGGGCTTTGGCGCAACACAGGCTGGCCTGGAAACCCACCTCTACTCCTTCCTAGCTGTGCAACATTGGGCCGTTCCCTTGTTGGTAAAATGGGGCCACCCCACTTGACAAGGCACTGAGTACAGAGCACGAGCCCAGCCATGCCCCTCCCCAGCTGCTCCCACACCCCGGGAGGCAGCCTTGTGCTCCCCCCAGATGCTCCATTCACAGGGACCAGGGGCAGCTCCAATCAGGCTCAGTCTCGAGTGAGTTACCGGTGAACAGGGACCAGAGTCTTAAGTTCAAGGGAGCAAGCTCAAATAGAGATTGTAGGCAGTGGCTAGGGGCAAGAGGGGCCACTGTGTAGGCAGCAGGATGTAGAATCTGCCCAGCCAGCCCTGTCCATCCTCAAAAATATTCCTGTCCATATTCAATTATTAAGGAAATGTAATGAAATCTATACATGTTTTCATAGAAGATGAAGACACGATCGGTTTGTGAAAACTGACAGTTTCCAAACCATCCATGAAGAAGTCCGCACATCACACGCAGAAGGGCTGGCTGGCCTGCAGGCAAGCAGAGACTGGGCAGGGCAGGGCAGGGGTCTGTAGGGAGAGCGGGACTATGGGCTGCCTCGGGAAAAAGGCCTGTCCAGACCACAGGAAGGTCAAGAGTCAATCTGAGGCCATGCAAGTCGCAGAAACGCCAAGGGCCCTGGGTCCTGGAGGAGCAGAGAGTGACCAGGGAGCCACAGTGGGAAGGACACTGCCCCACAGCATTAGCCTGGCTAAATACTGTCCCTCTCTGGACGCGGTTTCCTGCCTTGTGAAATAAGAGGGGCCCTGCCAGCCATGCCATGCCGCAGCTGCACCTATGATGCTGTCATCTCTAGTCTGTGGACTCCCTGGGGTGCCCGGGAGGGTGGGCCCTGCTAGGCAGCTGCGTTTCCTGACCACCTCAGGTTTAGGCACAAAACCACTCCGATTTCAACCTTGGGTGCTGAAATGGATGAATGGTCCTGCCCTGGTCGGCAGAGGGAGGTCACAAATCATGCTCGGCCCCCTGCTCTCTGTGGGGGAGGGTCTAGGTGGAGAGATCAGCCCGTGGTCACAGCCAGACAAGCACCGATGCCCACGTTCCTGGTCTGTCTCCTCATTATGCTAATTTTCTAAAACTGGGAGCCTGAGCTGGCCCAGTGGCTAGAAGCATGTACTCTTGAGTCAGACTGCTTGGGTTCAAGTTCAAAGCCCTGCCTCCAGCTGTAGGCTGCACAACCGTGGGGAGGTCTCCCAGCGCCTCAGTTTCCCCATCTATACAAGGGGGATGGTGACAGTGCCCTCCGCGTAGGGCTGTACAGCACTCAGAGTAGCACACGCTGGGTGAACAGTGACCTCACTGTGATGATGCTGAAGACGAACACCTCCCTCACTGAGAACTCCTTTACAAGTGGTTCTTTCAGCTGAGGCCCTGACACAACCTGTGTCCCTGAAGTGTGCCTGCTTCTCAGAAGAGGGAAAACAGTCCAAATTTCTTTTTTGGTGCAAGCTGGGATGACTGCCGTCTACCTTCCCCTGCTCTGCTGGGCCAAGGGTGCTCCCAGCCCAAACCAGGTCAGCTGCCTCGCAGCCACACTCTTGGCCTCGTCCCCGGGCACCCGGCCTCTCCAGAGGGCTGGGCTGGAGCAGCTCAGGTGTGTCTGCTCCTTACTAGAGAACACACAATAAGAAGTGCAAACATAGCTACATGAATGCTAGTTTAAGAATGAAAGTCTTTAGTAATAAATCCTGAAATACCCTTTCATTGATTTCCGGTTAGTCACACTTGATCATAATTGAGGTCACACCGGAATCAGGTGAGGGAGGGAGCCTCTGTAGGGAGGTAGTCAGCTTCCTGCCTTGGGGAGGGCTTCCGGAAACCTGGCCAGGCACAGGCAAGTGGCTGTGTGATCTTATCCCTCATCTGGAACTCATTCTGACTTCTTGGCAGGTGCTATTCTAGGCACTTTCTGTTGTCACATGTTCATAAGGAACATGTGAGGCAGGTCCTCCTCCCATCTCACATCCTCCTCCCATCTCACATTTAACTGAGATGAGAGTAATTCTCCCAAAGCAGTCCAGTGAGAAGGGGAACCAGGACTCGAACCCGGGCAGTCTGAGCTGAAAGCCTCCACCCTTAACCACTGCGCCACACCAGCTCTGCCTTGTGCTGAGACAGCCAATCCTAAAGGGAAACAATTCCCTTTGTATGAAGTTGATCATTGCGGGGAATCTGGTCTCTACGAGGCTGAGTGAGCCCTAAAGAGTATGTGTGCTTTTTCTACCTACACAAAAATATTTTTGCATATGGGCAAATATTAGAAGGAAGAAAAAATACTGAATAACAGCGTGGAGCGGAGGTGGGATCTGGGGTGGCTTTTCGTTTAGAGATTTCCCCCAATGGAACTGACATGGAGCTAACCTACTGAGTTAATAAATAAAGATAGGAGTGGGAGAGGGTGTTAATCCTTATTTTAAAAATCTCTTGGGCCAGCCCCATGGCTTAGCGGTTAAGTGCGCGTGCTCCGCTACTGGCGGCCCGGGTTCGGATCCTGGGCACGTACCAACACACCACTTCTCCGGCCATGCTGAGGCCGCATCCCACATACAGCAACTAGAAGGACGTGCAGCTATGACATACAACTATCTACTGGGGCTTTGGGGGAAAAAATAAATAGATTAAAAAAATCTCTCTGTCCACAAGTCAAACTTCCTGTGAGTGTGCACACGGTGGTGGGGGGGTGCTCCGATTGGACACCATGTCTGGTGTCCAATCCCTTCTACCCTCCCCAGGATGGGCATCGTCTGCTTGGCCTTCCCAGCAGCCCCATTGTGTTTATTCCTCATCGTCTCTGCACTAAGAGGTCTCCCCCGACCTAACACTCCCCGCTCTGTGCTCAGGAAGTCCATCCTACGTCCCACCATCAGGCAAGGGAATGGCAACCTTGGAGCCAATCCACCTCATGTCTTATTTATCCACCGACTCATTGGGTGATCCTGGGGACACTGGGGAAAAAAAAAATCTCTCCAGGCCTTCGTTTCCTTATCTGGAAAATGGGTACAAATACCCAACTTACACGACCAAGATCCAGGAAAACCAGAGTTAAGTGTCCTTAAGGCTTAGCGTGATTTTCCCACCACATAGAGGAGCTCCAAGTGGTGACACCCCAAGACACGCAGGGCACCTGGACTGGCCCATGGCTTAGCCAAACTCTGCTTACCGAGTAGAGTCTCCAGCGGGCTACCAGCTCGTCCTCAGTCCCTGCCTTCGCCTGCGGCTCCAGGCCCTCCTCGGCCAGCCTCTGGAGGCCCTTCCTGAACTCGCCCAGCTCGGCCTCCAGCTGCCTCCTCTGCTGCTCATGGGCCCCCTTGGACTTCAGCAGGTCCTGCAGCCGCCCCACCTCCTCCTCCCAGAGGACTCGCAGCTTCTCCAGAACTTTCCACATCTCCTCCAGTTCTTTGGTGATCTTCTCTGCACCCAAAGGAGAGGTATTCTGAATGACCCCCACAGCCTGCTCCTCCAGCCTCTTCAAAGACTCCTCACCCTTGGGAAAATCGTTGGTGATGTCCTAAAGGGGACAGGGAAAAAAAACATAAGGGGAAAAAGAAAACATTTGCTGCATTTTCCAGAGCTCCTGGGAAGGTAGTGCTAACTACTAATTCCTAGATTCCTGGGTTCGAGTCAGAGGTGCCATTCCAAGGGGTAGACTGTCTGCCTTAACAACATTGACTCAAAGCATGAGAACGTAATTCCCTTCCCACGTCTTTTTCAGCCATTTGATTACAACAAGGAGAAAGCCCTGTTGGGTGCTTCTTTGTCTTAACTCTCTCTGACATTTGTGAATCTGCCTTTTTAACAAAGAGAGAAGGCAGCCTGAGGCTCCCAGCCTTCAGCTGGCAAAAGCGTAGAGCCAAATAGAACCTCATGACCCCATTTGGCTTCATTATATTTAGTTGCATGGTTATCTACTAATTATGAATGGGTACTGGTTTTCCATTTATGACAATGACATACATTTTCTTTTTAAGTAGATGTACATTGGTTTTTAATTTTTTAAAGTTCTTATATAAACATCTTTAAATCTGTTTTAATTGAAAAAGACTTCAATGTATTTTTTTAGTTTTTTATGGAAGTGTAATTTACATGGAGTAAAATATACAGATAAGTGTTACACTTCAAAGAGTTTTGAGAAATATGTATGCCCATGTAGTCCACACTGTTATCAAAATAGAGAGCATTTCTAATATCCCAGAAGATTCTAGAACTTCATATATTTGAAATCATAGAATGTATTCTCTTTTGAAACTGGCTTCTTTCACTCAGCATGTTTTTTAGATTCTTGCATGTTGTCGTGTATATCAGTACTTCATTCCTTTTTATTATGAGTAATATTCCTTTGTATGTATGTTCTGTTCTACAATGTGTTTACCTAATGTTCTACTAATAAAAATCTGAGTCGTGTTCAGTTTGGAGCTATTATGAATAAGGTCACTGTGAACATTCTTACAGAAGTCATATGAGATGTTTTTTGGTCACTGTCAGTTTCTTTAAAAGTGAGTCAATTTAAATACAAATATTAAATAAATGGCACAGGTTCTGTATAGCTGTGGCAAAAATTATAAAGTGGTCTTTGAATTATTGAAGATGATCTACCCATTCACTTTACAGAGAGAGTCAGAAGCTCATTCAAGGTCACAGCAAGTCAGGAAGGCCAGAGTGGACCCGGCTTCTCCCGATGGCAGGCCTGATGCCCACACCAGGGCTCCTTACTCTCCGCACAACGGACATTTGAGGCCAGACCATTCTTTGTTGGGGGGCGATCCTGCGCATTGTAGGATGTTTAGCAGCATCCCTGGCCTCCACCTACCGGATGCCAGTAGCATCCCCTCCCCTAGTTGTGACAACCAAAAATGTCCCCAGACATGGCCAAATGTCCCCCATTTGAGAACCACTGGTCTAGACCATGCTGCTGTGGCCTTGGGTTTCCAAATGTCCTGCTGGCCCAGAGATTTCCGTGAAGTAGCTGAGGCCCCAAACACTTGCCCCTTGATTCCATGCGTCTCCTCACATGGGGATGTGTGCGTGGATGTTTATATCTCCTGTGACCCAGGACTATCCCATTAAATAAACTGCAACATAGAACCCTCCCCATGTGAGTGCTCCCTCAGTGGACCCCCGATGGAGACACGGCCGGGGGTTACCTGCAGCGCGGAGAGACGGTGCTGGGTGGGCAGCTTGCAGTTCTGCCCCAGGCAGCCGCCCACCTTCTCCACCACGGCCTTCAGCCACAGCTGGAACTCATCCACGCTTGCCTGGAAATGCTCATGCTCCCGGGTCACCTGCTCAAGCAGGTCCACCCTGTCCTGTGGTAGGGGAAGAAAGTCACTAACCACGAGGGTCCCAGCCTGGGCTGCCCTGGCCTTCAAGGTCTGCAGGTTGTGTATGTTGGGGGTGGGGAGATGCAACCAACCCTCAGCCCTTCTGCTGGAGACAAAGAGATCCCAGATGCTCTTCTCTACCTTATTAGTAATAAGCCAAGAGTTTCTTGGCTTCGGAGACAAAAGCACGTCAGCATTGGGCCTGTCCACTATCCAGCTGGCTTTCCTTCCTGCCATGTCCTAGGAACGGCACTCAAGATAGGCATGGTAACAACAACTATTGGTACGCACCACTATCATCTGAGCGCTCACCAAGGTGCCAGCGCAGTTCTAAGAACTTTACGCACATTATCATCTCATTGAACTCACCTGACCACCCCACCAGGTGGCACCATTATCATCCCAGTTTGACACACAATGAAACCGAGGCACAGAGGTGAAATGACTTGGCCAAGGTCACCTGGCTAGGAGAGCACCAAGATCCAAACCCAGGAGGAAAGGCTGGTGGACGCATTTCTGCTCCATCACAATGGTGTCTACAGGGGATGCAAAGAGCCGGCTGCCCCCTCTCCTCATGAGTGCAGCGATGTTGCCTGCATGGGGTGAATCCTCTCTATCTTCAGGCAATCTACTGAAGTTCTAACCACATGGACAAAATGGTGTCCCGAGGGTGGCTGACATCTGCGGAAAGAACAGTTTCCCTGCTATAAGACCTACTGTGTGCCTAGAGACTCTGTTTTTCAAAACACACCCCGATCACAGCACCATCTCTTTCAACTCCTCCACTCCTCAGCCTGGCAGTCAAGGGTGGGACCCCACGATGCGGCTCTGTGACCCAGTGGTTGAGACCCTGGGCTTGGGAGCCCGCTGCCTGTGACTTAAACCCTGCTCTGCCTCGAGCACGTAATTAACCCCTCTGTGCCGATCTCCTCATCTGTGCCGTGTGGTTAATAACGGTACTGCCTCACCGGGGTGCAGTGGGGTTAAATGACTCAGAGCTCGCACAACCCAGAATAGCACCCGGCAGCTAGTAAGTACTTAGTAACTGCGAGCCATCATTTATTGTCACACCCAACTGAGCGGGCGTGTGCCCACCTGGCAGTGCCAACCTCCAGGCCGCACCTTCCTTCTCTGAGGATTTGCCCACTGCCCCTGGCTGAATTAACGGCCTGCTCTCTGCATTGTGGTTCTCTCACAGCTTGTCTACTGCACTGTCACCCCCGGGTGAGGGGGGGGGGACCAAGCGCTCCCTAAGGGCAAGCTTGTTGATTTGTCTCCCAGGTCCGGCTCAGGGCAGCTGTGAATGAACCTTCCTGAATGGCAGGAAGAATAAACGTGGAGGATCTGCTAGCGGAGGCAAATTTTCAAGGAGAGTTAAGAAAAGGGGAAGAAGCAGCTTCCATTTAATAAGCACCTACCATGTGCCTGGAACTTGACAAGCGTTATCTTACTTAATCTTCACAACAATCACAGAACCCTCCCATCTGCAAACTCCAAACCAGAGTTGGGAGGTCACAGGACTCTTGCAGAGCCCTGCAGACGAGATTTAAAGGGCAAGAGTCAGACCCCAAAACCAATGCTCTAGACGGGGGGTGGCCCACTGTTGCTGTCAGATAGTGGATGTTTTTGGCTTTCCCCGTGGGATGGTTTCTGTTGCGACTGCTCAACCACTTACGTGTTAGCAGGTCGTGGTGCACAAGCAGCCATGGGCAAGCCCCTAAAAGAACGGTCGTATTCCCACAAAACTTTAATTACGGGGACTGGCCCCATGGCTTAGTGGTTAAGTGCGCGCGCTCCGCTACTGGCAGCCCGGGGTTCAGATCCCGGGCGCGCACCGACGCACTGCTTGTCCGGCCATGCTGAGGCCGCGTCCCACATACAGCAACTAAAAGGATGTGCAACTATGACATACAACTATCTACTGGGGCTTTGGCGGGGGGGGGAAGGAGGAGGATTGGCAATAGATGTTAGCTCAGGGCTGGTCTTCCTCAGCAAAAAGAGGAGGATTAGCACGGATGTTAGCTCAGGGCTGATCTTCCTCACACACACACACACACACACACAAAAAAACAAACTTTAATTACAGATACTGAAATTTGAATTTCATGTCATTTTCATGTCATGAAATATTCTGCTTTTTATTTCCCCCCGTCATGAAAAAACGTAAAATGATTCATTTTACATTAATGGATTAAGCATTGTTATAAAAATGTATTAAGCATCCTTAGCTCACAGGTCATACAAAGTCAGGAGGTGGGCTGATTTGGCCTGAGGGCCGTAGTTTGCTGACTTCAGCTGTCAGCCATGGAGACAGGCCACGTCCAGGAGGGCCCAACCACCCACGAAGCTACGTCAAAAGTTCTCTATGGGGAAGTGTGGACAGACATGTGGATTTGAAACCTTCCCTGGCTATTTGTATACGCCTTCCCCTCTCTTTGAGAAGCTCCTCACCCAAGCTAGAAATACTAATTTATTTAAACCTCTGCCACAACCATTGCAAGTAGAAGAAAATATCCCCATTTTAGAGATGGGGAAAGCAAGGCAAAGGACCAAGTCCTTCAGAGAAGGGCGGAGAAGCCTCACACGTAGGGGAGCTTCAACGGCAACGCACGGCAGATGGAAATACACGGAGATGCTTGAATTCCAAAAGTGGACCAAGGGACGGTGACCGGCACCTTGGTGTTTCCCTTGCAGGCTCCCCCTTTCTGCACGATTATTTGCATTCATCAAAACCCTCCCAGACCTTCCTCCATCCATAGGAAAGTCTCATTTATGAAACTGGGTCAGGAATAACAAGCAGAGAATAAATGCTGGGCCCCTGGTTGACGCTGATGGTGACAAACGTTACAGCGAAGCAAACTCTCCAACGAAAGTGCCGGCTGGTGCTCCGTGTGTGTGTGCGTGTGTGTGTGTGAGCGATGAGGTGCTGGCACTTGGGGAAATCCAGAGTAAATAAAAGCCCCTGTGACAGTGAGCAGGCACTCGGAGGGGAAGGCGGCCGAGCAGGGCAGGCATCCAGATGAGCTCAGTGCCAGGCATAATGAGATCACAGAGCACAATTCAGCGGCTGCCGGGCCGGCCACGGCGGGAGGATGACGGGGTGACGAATGGGAGAGTGCTCAACCTTCTCTCGTTAGACCAAACAATTAAAACATCTGTGGCCGGCAGAGTTGTCAGGAATGTCAGAACCCAACCAATTAACAAGGGCAGCGTGGATTTATGCCCCTGCAATGGGCTGCACGAACCGCTTTGATTCACAGCCCAGAGGCCAGACAAGCCCGCCTCCTCTGAGGGCCGTCCTGGGCAGGAGGGAGGAGGAGGACGCTACTATTGCCTGGCCCTTCAGAAAACAGAATCCCTGGATTAAAAACACTCAGACAAAATAAACGAGCAGGACGCTCCTGGCAACCAGCCTGCTCTGTCCATTGTTGACTTGCAAACGCGCTGGGCTGACAGCGTGCGGTCGCTCACTCCTGGGTTTGGCCAGTTGTCCCAGTTCAGAATCTCCCTCCATGGGGTGGTCACAAAGGCCACAGTCCCGAGGTGGCCCCCACGGTGCTTTTGTGGTTCTGTCCCCACCAACCAGAGGCTTTGCTAATTAACGTACTGGAAGTCAAAAACGGATTTTCAGAGGTGAAATAATGGCCTATTAACCAGCATGAGATGTGTTGAAATGGGCTCTCATTGGTGCAAGTCAACATAATTAATTAATACATACAGTATCTGCTATGGACTGAATTGTGTCCTCCCCAGATTCATATGTGGAAGCCCTAACCCTCGGTGTGAAGGTATTTGGAGGTGGGGCCTTTGGGAGGTAAGTGGGGTTAGATGAGGTCACGAGGGTGGGGCCCTCATGATGGGATCAGTGCCCTTATAAGAAGAGACCCCAGAGAGCCTGCAGTCCCTCTCTCTCTGCCACATGAGGACACAGGGAGAAGGCATCCAAGAACAGGCCCCTGACTGGGGACCCAATCTGCTGGCACCTTGACTTCAGACTTCCAGCCTCCAGAACCGTGAGAAATAAATTCCTGCTGTTCAGCCACCCAGTCTGTGGTATTCTGTTATGTCAGCCTGAGCTGACTAAGACAATATCCTACAGACCCTCCCCACTCTGAGAAAAGGCCTGGACCTCTCAGAATCCCTACACGGCCCTAGTCCTGTCACTAGGGGAGGAGGATTTCAGCTGCCCACCTCAGGATGCCTTCTCATCTGCCTCAAGAGAGCCCTCTATGCAAGGGGAGGCCTTCCTCAAACATACAGAGCAAGTGACCAGGAGGCCACCAAGAATCTTTGGGGGCTACTAGACATGCAGCGACCCCACCCTGCTTAGGACGGAGCCAGAGGGTTTTCCTTCTGTGTAGAGCTGGCAGGCCGGGGGAGGCCCGGGAGGTTGATGTCTGGGGCTGTATCCCATTTATCCCAGTAAATGGCTATATCCCATTTACTGGGGCCGAGAGTTAAATCTCTCGCCAAGAGTCACGTAAAAGTTTGCCCCTCTCAGCAGCTTCTGAAGTTCATGGCACCCTCCGGAATCTGAGGAAAGCCATGGTTCCTCTCTCCAGCAAAATGCACACTCAGACAGCAGTCTGCATACAACTTCAGAGGGCTCCAAGAGGCCCCTCCCATCCTACGGCCAGCTCCGGGAGAGAGAAGAAATGGCTCCGGGGTTCACCACACCCCTCCCCATCCAAGAGCTCACCCGGCTCCTGTGAGTGAGAACAGGGCTCCCAAACCTCTGACGGCCCGGAGCAGAAAATGGGGAGTCTGTGAGCTTCAGCCAACGGCTGAAGAGCCAAACTGAATGCACTTCTCTACGTAGCATCCGGTCACTCTGCAAATAGCAGCGCCCCATTTCCATGTTGAGGTCAGCATTGGCCAGCTAGTCTGGCAACTCTGAGGGCCTCCTTCCCCACACCACCCTCACGGGGCAGAGGCCCCCGCGCTTCTGCCCCCAGGACCCTGCTAGCTGGCCTCTGCCTCCTGAAAACACTTGGAAGCCACGTGCTCCCTCCTCCAGGAGCTCTAACCCTCCCACTTACCGCTCCTCCGCCTCCTCAGCCTGACCCACGAAGCACCAGTGGCCCCAGCTCCCCACTGATGGGCACAGACGCAGTGACGCGCCCAGGACCTGAGGCACAAGCAGAGGTAGAGGCTACATTGGGAGTCGCCTAGAACTTCCGGTTCTTTCTAGTGGGCCAGGGGTACCTGACACTTAGATGTTTTTTTTAAGTCTAAAAAAATGGGCCAATCACATCTTCTCTATCTACCATGTAAGAAGGTTGCGAGGACCAAATGAGGTCCAAGACATGGAGAGACAGAAAAGACGGCAGTCACTGATAAGAGTTGTCATTTCTAGGATTTTTCTGGATCCAGTGACGGGAGAGTCCCCCGGAGTGAACGTGAGAATATCTGAGGTGATCATTTCTGCACGTGGCCAGACCTGGCGCTCACCCAGTGTCACCTCCACACATACACACATGCACATGCACACACACGCCCAACCACTTTCCGTTTCCTCTCCTCCGCACGCTGCTCAAGGGGCTCTCTGCTGATTGACATAAGCACCTGTTTCCTGTAGAGGCACCACAAGGAGGCAATGGGGCGGCACCTTCCCTGCCAGGGCCCGAGGGGCAGACCGGGAGAGAAAATCGCTGGTAAGCCTGCCCTTGCCCTTGGTGAGGCTACATCTGCGAGAGCCAAACGCCCTACCCGCCTCGCCTGTCCATCCTGGCCCCTGCGCAGCAGTCCAGAACCTCCTGCCACTCCCCTCGGGGGCCCTGGGGGCTGCATGCCTTCAGGCTGCAGGGGCGGGTTCTCATTCATTCAATAAATAGCTCACACACCTGCTGTGTGTCAAACACCATTGTTGTTGCTATTTATTTTCATTGCTACTGAGAGTAGAAGTCGGCCTTTACGCTGGGAAAATGCTGGCCAGTTTTAAAGAGCTCACGCATGAACTCATTCAGTCCTCACGACCTGGTTACAGGTAGGGCGAGCTGCCTTGAGGCCGCACAGCTGGGAAGCAGCAGAGCCTTCCCAAGCAGTCAGGGGCCAGAGTCCTGTTCCCGCTAATGGATTCCCAGATCTCTGCTTATTGTGGAACTCTTTCCCTTAGCTTGTAAACATGAAGGACCCAGGAGACTTCCAGGTCCAGCTCTGTGGAGGACCAGAGAACCTGCATCCCCTCCCACTACAGCAGCCAGGAATGCTGGACAAAATACAATAAGCATTGTTTAAATGCAGACCCACGCACACCAAGGTAAGAGAGACCCCACGGAGAAGAAGCAAAGAAGTTATAGACACCAGACTGCTCAGCTCACACGTCTACTAGAGGCTGGAGGAGGAAGTAAGACTTTTCTCCCAGAGGGGGCAGAGACCACTGCAAAAAGGCAGAACCCTCGAGGGGCTGCCCCCTCTGTCAAAGCACAGAAATCTCTAGAACTAGAAAAAAAAATCTCCCCATAAACACAATACGAGAAGGAAGCTTGTGTTTCAGCTTGGGCTCTGCGATAAAACAAAAACAAAGGAAAAAACAGTCACCTTTCAGAGTATGGAGCCAGGGGTCTCTTGTACAATTTTGGCTAAGGATTCAAGTTTAGAATACCCACTCCATTCAGGAACCCCCAAGCCAATATACTGACATAAAAATAGGAATCATGAAGGTAAGTTCCGAGGGGAGCCTGGCTGTGTGGAGCTACTCTGAGGCCAGACCCCAGCCCCGGGGTCCTCAGATAAAGCCCTGCTTAGGATGAGCTCAGAGCTCAAAATTACAAAGCCCCCAAGGAAACGGTCCAGCACATCAGGAGACCCAACAGACGGCAGCGTCAGGGCCCAGAACTTGAGCTACTTGAGCAATGTAATGGAGGCTGTAAAATACGTATGCTTAGAATGATTGCAGATATCACCCATATCTGGAAGGACTGCCAAATTTAAGGGAAAAAGAAGACATAGTGAAAAAAAGAACAGCGGACATAATAAAGAACCAAATAGAATTTCTTTAAAAAATAATAATAATTGAACTTCATAACTCAATGGACTGTTTAAAAATCAAGGTAAGAATGAGGTGAGGGAATGGGGGCAAAGGATGGGCAGAGGGATTGGGGAAGGGCAAGTTAGAGCCAAGGAGGAAAGGCTAAAGGCACGAGGAGGGAGGCGAGGACAGGACGGGAGCCAGGTAAAACCGAACCTCATGGTCCATCAGTCAGTAGGTCAATGCACATGTATCAAGTGCCCACATGTGTACAAAGCACTGAGTGACACTGGGTGCATGGATGGTAAATAATGGGTTGATGAGTGAGTGGATGGTGGACGGGTGGGTGGATGGGTAGATAGAAGATTGGTGGGTGGGTAGTTAGGTGGTGGGTAGGTGAGTAGACGAAGAGGAGTGACAGGCAGATAGTGAGTTAGTAGGTAGGTGGGTGAAGGGGTAGACAGTGGAAGGGTAGTAGATAGTGGAGAGATGGATGAGTGAATGGGTGGCTGAAGAGGTGGGCAGGTTGATGAATAGGTGAATGGATAGATAGATGGATGGGTGGCTGATTAAATGGTTGTATAGATGAATAGGAGACTGGTTAGGTGATGGGGAGGTAGATGGATGAGTGAGTAAACAGAGGGAGAGGAGGTTGGTAGGTGGATAGATGGTTGGACAGGTAAGTGGATGGGGTGGTGAGTGAATGGATAGTGAATGGGAGATTTGGTAGTTTAGTGGGGAGATAGATGGGTGAGTGAATAGGATGGTGGGTAAATGGATGGATGGTGTTGGGTGGGTGAGTGGGCATTGGGTGGGTGAGTGAATAGGAGGGTGGGTAAATGGATGGATGGTGTTGGGTGGGTGAGTGGGCGTTGGGTGGGAGGATAGAAGATGGTGAGTAGATGGATGGATAGATGGTCAGTGGCCGGCTGGGGAGAAAGGGGTAGATAAATGGATGGATGGGTGAAGATAGAGCCCATCACATCTCACCCACCTGGGCTTTGGCCTTCACTGCATCGTACTCGGCCTTCATCCTCTTCTGGGCATCCTCGTCCACGCTGGGGTCCCCGATCCTGTTGAACAAGGAGGCCGCCTCCTCTAGCAGCCGGTCCAGGAGCGTGGCCTGGTTGTCCACATTGTGCAGCAGCACCTGGGCATGGCTCAGCTGCCACTGCTTCTCCTTCAGGCCCAGCTGCAGCTCCACAGGGGGCTCCAGCACCACCATCATCTTCTGGAACCAGCGGTAGAACTCATCTTGGGCCAACAGGTATTCGCTCCAGTGCAGCCACACCCACTCGATGCGGCTGTGGGCACAGAGACCACCAGGCCATGAAGGACCTGCCTACCTGGCTCCTGGGCAGGCAGGCCAGGCCACTGCCCCCTCCCCAGTACTAGGGGGCTGTGGGAGGGGGACACAATGATGCCCTTCTGGGCCTCAGGGTCACCTGGGCAGCTGGTTGACACTCCAGGTTCTGGGCCCTACCTCCCTCCTATTAGACAAGACCCTCTTGTCTGGTAAATAAGCAACATGGGTGGGGCTGAGGACCAACGTGGCTCAGACTCTAGACCTGCTCTGAGAACCACCAGCCTTCCTGATGCAGCTTGGGGAGCCCTTAGCCCCCAGCACCCCAAATCTAGCCCTAAACTCCCATCATTGATGCACAATGCCCCCAGCCATTTCTCTCTCTGGTGTGGGGACCCAGCACACAGTTGCCCTGGCTCTTACCACACACATGCCCACTAACAGTCACAAGGACTGCGGCTGGGAGGTGTCTAGTAATCTGCAGAGTACAATAGTATCTGTGGGCTTGTCACCGCTCAGTGGGGACCGAAGGCTGGGGGCCTGTGTGTGGGTTCTGGGGGTGCCACGAACTCACTGCATAACCCTGCCTCCTCTCCTGCCTCAGTTTCCCCATCTGGAGGTGAGGATGGAGATGGCCCTATCTGTTCAGCCAACATCAAGCCACTTCGTTTGGAATTTCAAGTGAAAGGGTTTGAAAAGCAGACAGCACTGTGCACAGTGCCCGCCCCTCGTCCACTCACATTCTGGTTTTACAAAGATGGAGAGGACGCTGGCAGCTCCGGTTTACTGAGGGCCCGCTGTGTGCCAAGCACTATGCCTTGCTCTTGACACTTGCTGTCCCCTTCCACCCTCCTAACAACCTTCATTGAACACTTGGTTATACCCATTGTCCAGATGAGGAGCCTGAGGCTCAGAGAGGTCAAATAACTTTCCCAAGGCCACACAGCAAATAACCAGCAGAGCAAGAGGCAAACCCAGGCCTGTCTAAGCCCCCCAGCACCCTCTGGCTCCCTGATTCCAGCAGAGAATCTGGGTTACATTGCAAGCAAGACAGCAGGCCCTCTTCCTCCAGGGCTGCTCTGCCATTCTGCTGGAGGATGCACACATGGCAAGTCTACCAGGAATTCACTGTTGGCAAAACACCATGGGCTCCCACTGTCTATTATCATCATTAAGCTTGATTTCAATTAGAAAGAGGCAGGCAGGACTGGCTGAAATCCCAAGAGAACATTCTGTTCCCAGCAATCTCAGGACTGGAGAAATGTCCCCGGGCAGAGGCCCCAGGCCAGCGTGGTGGTGGGCAAGGAGGGTCAGCGGAAGCTGCAGACGAAGGCCTGGCAGGGTCCCTGCCCGCCCTACCTGTGACAGTGCGTCATGTAGGTGACCGTCTCCTCCCACTGGGCCTTGATGTCCTTCAGCCGGGCCAGGATCTCGGGCTTCTGGTCCTCGTGGCAGCACGCCAGGAGGGCCTCGGCCGCCCGCAGCGCCAGGTCCACCTTCACGCGCCCCTCCGGCTCCAGCTGGCATATTTTCTGTCGTGGACACAAAAGCCAGTTTCCGGGGGTCAGACAAAACGCAAACAGGCAGAGCCTTGGGGAGACAGCGGTGTGATGGGAAGAGCCAGGCCTTGGAGCCCAGAGGAGCTGGGGTTCGAATCACAGCCCCGTGCCCTTCTCCCGTGCCCTTGGGCAGCGTGCTAACGGCTCTGAGGGTGGGAGCAAGGAGCAAGGAGATGAGCCAGAACCGCCCAGGGCTGTCTGAGGCCTTCCCTTCCCCCCTCAGCTTGTTTCCAGCTGTGTGAAGTCGGACAAGTTCCATTGTCTCTTTGGACTTGGTTTTCTCATCTGTAAAATGGGGGTTTTCATAGTATCTAGCTCTCAGAGTCTTTTTTTTTCAGGATTAAATGAGAAAATGCTTGTAAAGCACATGTCACAGTGTGTGGGACCATGGGGACTCTGTCTCTCAGGTCTCCTGTGGGGAGCAGGCTTGACCCAGGGCCCCAGCTGAGGCTCCGGAATTATCTCTGAGTGTTCACTTTGCACCAAGGCCTCGCTCCCTCAGCTGCTCCCACCAATGAAAGAGCAGGAACATGAGGGCAGGACCGTTCCTGGGGGACACTGGGTTCCTCTGATGGGTGACTGGTCCAGGATGCCGCATGGCAGTCAGAGACGCTCCCCGCTCTCCTGGACTCGGAGTCTGACCTCGTCCCTCCCAGCCTCTCCGGGCTCCTTCTCCATTTTCCCTCATAGGCTTCTCCCTATTAAATGTCTTGCACATTTCATGTCATCTTGGCACAGGCTTCTTGGAGGACCAATTCTAAAACACAGTGTCTAGCAAATAGTACATCTCTGATTAACGTTAGTTACTGTCATTACGAATTGTTATTATTCTAAATCTTTCCCAACTAAAGCTTGGTCTCCGTAGCAAAAATATGCCTGGCTTCCAATTCCAGGGCCATGCCGGACCACCTGCATGACACCAGCTTAAATCCTCTAGGCCTGCGAAACAGGGGAAGACAATGGTTATGTCACCCAGGGTGACAGTAAGCATTGTGTGACATAGGGAGAGCCATCAGCACCCCGCCTGCCCATCTTTCCATTCTCCATCACTAACTGTCCCCTGTGATTACCATTTTTACTTACTTGCTGATCTGTATTTGCTGGCAGCACAACATTTGCCTAAAGCTCAGGCTTCCCCCACGGGGGCTGGCAGTTTTCTCAGACTGATGTCCCAGCGGGCTGGTCTCTGACCCTTCTTCGAGGGTGCGGTGGAGGAGAGGCCCCTGCTGTGTCACATGCTGCCCCGTTGATGGCTGTGTGACCCTGGGCAGGTCACTCGACTACTCTGGGCCTCCCTCTCTCACCCTGAGATAGCTATAACAATCACTGCTTCGCCTACCTCACTGGGTTATAATATCAATTTTAAAAATACTATGAATTAAACCATTGATATGTCAGTATACTTTATTAACCATTCAGGAATTATGTAGACCCTCCCCCAACACGTGCAAATGGGCAATGGTCCCAGTCCTTTTTGTTACTTCATACGAGAACGGTTAACAATGATGAGGATGAGGATGCTAGTACAGAGGGACTTCCCCTCCTGTGTTATCAAACATGAAATTCTGCACGCTCCTCCACAGGTGGCCTCCGTGTGCTATGAGTGGGCGGGGGAGCAGCAGAGTGAAGAGCGGGACATTTCCCAACAGAGGGCAAGAGGCTTGGTTTGGGTTTCGGGGCAGCCCAAGCAGCAGGATGTGGCAGGGTCCCAGAGGGTAATGCCTGCCCCCAGCACCCGGCAGGGACCCCAAGTCCCGCTCAGCAGCAAGCAGTGATGTGGAAGCAAAGGTACCATAGTGATTCGTGTGGACTAAAGATCTGAGGGCCACCACGGAATGTTCTGGGCTGAGCAAGATTACCCACCCCCTGCCTGGAACACTTCACACCACTCAGGAGCAAGGGTCCCACAAGGTGGCTGAGGGTGAATTTCTTGCCATCCAGTGAGATTTCATCTGATTAGAGATAATAATAATTAAGGATCTGACGTTTCTGACACCGAGAGTTGTGGAGCAGACTGCACACCCACTCCCCAAGCCAGCAGGATGGGCACCACAGGAGCTCCAGTTTTACAAACAAGGGCGCTGGGGACCCACCGAGACCTTCAGCCTTGCAGCACAACTCTGCAGCAGTCAGGGAGGCCGCCCAATTTAAGCTCAGTCAGAATCCAACTCCTTAAATCAAGGGAGCCAACAGCTCTGGGGAAGAAACTAAGTTCAGTCTCTCTCTGCCACACCCAGCAGGAGCCAGAAGGCCTGGAAAGTCCCCATGAGGACAGTGGCCCCTTCCCCAAAGCCTAGTGTCCTGACCGTGTGACCTCGTCCAGGCCTCTGGACCTTTTCCCCCCGGATTCCTGGTCAGGGAGGCAGAGGCTGGACTGGGGGACACGGGACACCCTGAGACCCACCGCCCTTTGCAGGGGAGAGTCTGTTACTTCTCTGTCAAAGAGAGAGGAGCTGGCCAGTCCCAAAGGCAGGCAGAACGCCAAGCCCCACCCGGCCTGAAGCAGAAACATCTACCCTGAAACCGAAACATCAACCAGTGGGATGTTGGCTGTGGGTCCAGGGCCTGGTGTCAGAGAAGTGGCTGAGCTGGCAAAGCCCACTTTTGAGAATTAGCTTTTACTCTTCTTCGCTGCCCCGAGGATTACGTTCTTTGGCTGGTGCGAGGTTTTATAGCCCATCACCAGCAAGGACACGGTCCAGGAGTGCTTGGCAAGGGACACCAGCCAACTGGGATGGGTACTTGAACTGCAGCCACAGAACAACTCCGATTTGAAGGAGCCAATGAGGGCAACAGTCAGGTGGGGGTTGGATGGAGGGAAAACTCCAGGAGGGAGAAGAACCAGGAGACCAGGAAAGCTGGAAGAATGGCGTTAGTCAGGGCTTTCCCTCAATGCAGCCAAGACCAGGCGGGCACTATGCTGGGCACTGTGCCGGGCACTGTGCTGGGTACAGTGCTGGGTATTGTGCTAGGTACTGTGCTGGGTACTCTACTGGGTATTGTGTTAGGTACTGTGCTGGGTACTATGCTAGGTACTGTGCTGGGTACTGTGTTGGGTACTATGCTGGGCACTGTGCTGAGTACTATATTGGGCACTGTGCTGGGCACTATGCTGGGTACTGCGCTGGGCACTATGCTGGGTACTATGCTGGGTATTGTGCTGGGTACTGTGCTGGGCACTATGCTGAGTACTGTGCTGAGTACTAAGCTAGGTACCATGCTGGGCACTGGAGTCCAGGATGAACAAACATGGCCGGATGCTTGCAGGCTGTGGTGTGGTGGGCAGACAAAAGCACAGATGACCATAAGAGAGCAACATGAGACCACGAAGGACTATTGGAGCTCCAAGGCGGGATGTGGGGAAATCCAAGAGGCTTTGTGAGTAGGTGGTGCCGGCACCCAGCCTTAGTGACATCTGAGTTGCAGACATTTGCAATGGGGGCTTGAGCAACCGTAGATAGTGTTGAGGGATGGTGCATTTGGCTTTTGGAAGTCCTAGGAAACACAGCACGTCCCTGACCACACAGGGGCCTGAAGCCAGTTAGGAAGCAGCCTGCCTGAGGCCAGGCCCCAAGTGCAGGCCAGAGGAGGCTGGAACCAGAGGGCGAAGAGACAAGACGCTGGGACCCAGGAGGCCAGCTCCAGGAGGCTGGGGCAGGGCCGGGATAGTGGGCATGCGTGGATCCCTGCATGGAAACCACAGGGAATGATCGTCTCCATCAGGCCGGCTCTGCAGTGCGCCCTGCACTTCGCCAAGCATGCCAGCAAGTTATTCGCCTCAATCCTCCCTCCCTCCTGCAAGGGGCAACTGTCACTTTCCCCAGAGCAAGCCAAAGCTCAGGGAGCTCTGGAAACACTCCCAAGGTGCCATGGCCATAGCGGGGATTTGAACCCAGGTCCGCCGGCCCCAGACCCCCAGCTCTCAACCTCTGTGCGTCCTGCTTCCCGGGAGCAGCACTCTCTCCAGTCTCCCCTCACAGAAGGCATCCACCTCCATGAGGGCCCTCGAGGCCCCAGGCACATAAGGAGTGAGGGGTTCCTCCTGCACTTTACAGCTGGGAAAATGAGGTTGCTGGGGACAGGGGACTCGCCCCCGGACACACAGCTATTAAGTGTAAGAGCCGGATCAGAAGTCACATCCCCGTCCCTCTAGCAAACAGGCACGCGGGACATGCGTCACTGAGCTGATGGAGGGATCACAAGAGAGACCCAGACCCCAGGGGGAGGTCCCACGGGCCGGGGAGATGGAGAAGGCACTAGCTCCTCCCTTTCACCAGACGGCAGGAGTGAAAGGTTTTCTTTCTTGTTGTGAAATTGGGTTTGGAATGTCAAGGCACACAGAAAATGAGCGAGCCTGAGCCCCATGGGAGAGCACGGTGGTGGAGCTTCCAGAATGTGATTCCGGCTGCCTGGGCTCCAGGTCAAGTCCCTGGGGGCTCATCTGACGGCAGCGCTCCCTCTGGCTTCCAGGGCCCACTCGCCCTGGCCTTGCCTACGGCTCTTCCTAAGGACCACCGTTGCCTTCGCTTAAGCCTGACCCACCACCAGGGGTAATGACCTGCTGGCTAAGAGTGCAAAGTCTAAAGGGATTAGCGCCCCATGACAGCGAGTACACACTAGAGCTGCGGTGTTCCCAGACAGGGAACATCAGGAGCTGGGGCTCGGGGGGTGGGGGGGGTCAGGAAAGACTCATGGACAAGGGAGCATTTCATTTCACACGCACGCCCAGAACCAAACAAAAGGGCGTTCCAAGCAGAGGCAACAGCGTGAACAAAGGCTTAGTGATAGGAAATCTGGGAGGTTTTCTGCCAACAGGAGACGACGTGTGCTTGGGAGGTGGGATGGTGGGGGGAGCCGAGGCTGGAAAACAGGGTGGTGTAGACAGTGGAGGACTTTTGATGCCAGGGGAAGTTTGGTTTTTCTTTGAAGGGCAATGGGGAGCCATGGAAAGTTTTAGAGGAGAATAGCATCATGAGATCCATATTAGGGACGCTCCTCACACAGACTTGTGTGGCTGCCTGGATTATGTGCATCCCTATTCCCCATTATGCTGTGAACCCGAGAACAGGGTGCGCCTCACCCACCTCTGCTGCCCAGGCCCCTCCTCGGGGATGGCCAGTGAGGTACTGGACTCAGCCCTGCCTTCAAGCCTTGACCAGATCAATTCCCTGAATTTTGGCCCGTCATTGTGTCTAGGAATCCATGTCATTATTGAAAAGTGGGGACAATAAAACCACATTCACGGGGCTTTTGTGAAATTAGACATGAAAGCCGATAGGGCAGCCTCGAGCGCATAACAGGCTGTGAATGAATGTCAGCTCCCCTCTCCCAGTGACCGGGCAGAGTACTCACTTTTTTTTTTTTAAATGAATGGGTTGGCTTTATAATTTTTTTATTTATTTTTTTTCCCCCAAAGCCCCAGTAGATAGTTGTATGTCATAGCTGCACATCCTTCTGGTTGCTGTATGTGGGACGCCGCCTCAGCATGGCCGGAGAAGCGGTGCGGTGGTGCGCGCCTGGGATCCGAACCCGGGCCACCAGCAGCGGAGCGCACGCACTTAACCGCCAAGCCACGGGGCCAGCCCTGGAGTAATCACTTCATAAATGCCTATTGGTGACACTGACAATGATGATGATGACAAAGGCCCAGTCTGACAAGGGAGGGGGCTTTGGGCTGCCACCTCCTCTCCCGCCTCCAGGCTTGCCCCGTCCCTTACAATCCCTGACCTTCCAAATTTCCAATCCACCTTGGCTCGGAATCCTCCTTGGCTCGGTGTTCGAGGCTGTCACCCTTTGACCCCTACCTGCCTCTCTGGCCCTGTCCCCTGCTTCTGTCTGACGGTCGATGCTGATCCAACACCAACCCTGTTGGGGCTCCTGCATGTGCCCTGAGCCGTGCCCACCTCCAGTGCCCTTCCTGCGCCCTTCCCTCTGCCTGGAGCCCCCTCCTCCCCTCCCTCACCCCTGCGTCCCCAACCTGGCTAACGCCTCCTCATTTAAGCCTCAGCAGTAAAGTCACTTGTCCCCAGAGGCCTCTCTTGACCCCCCGGGCAGGGGGATGTGAGCTCCTCGGGGCTCCCCTAGTGCCCCAGGTTCTCCACTTACTTCATCATCCAATTGGGAAGCCTCTGACCGGATCACTCAAGAGCGGTCACCCGCTCCTTTCTGCCATGACGGTCACTTGGGCAGGGCTCTAACCAGCGGCATCAAGCATTTGGTCGTGGTTGTCATACAAGGACACGTGGCCCAGGATGGTGAGGGCTCAGATGGTGCCACACTGGGGCAGGCCGAGCGGGGACGGGCGACCTTTCCCACTGGGAGAGAGGCCTCCCCGCCCCCACCTCAGAGGAACAGGGCCGTATTAATTAAGGTGTGTGGCGAGGGGCAGTGTTGGGAGCAACCTGAGGGCAGGGACCAGGCATGCTCACCTGGGGTCCTGAGGCCCTGGTTCGAGGCCTGGCCAGGGGGTGGCTGGTGGGAATTGTGACCAAAGTGGAGGGTCTCAGGTTCCTCAGCGTCGGACCAAGGAAGGACTGAGAAGGACTATTCTGAGGGCAAACGGGATGGCAGGAAACACCAGAAAGCTCTGGCAGGGAACTGGGGAGAGGGGAAGGGGGCTGGAGAGGGTGCCATTGTCACTGCCAACTCACAGCATCTGCATCGAGCTTTGCAGGTTGCACAGGGCTTTCTCCTATGCTAACGTTCATTCAGCAACAGCGCCACCCCTTACCGAGCACTTTCTGTGCCCCCCACCGTCCTCAAGGCAGCATTCTGAGAGAATTAGCACCGCCCCATTCCAGAAGGGAAGTAAACTGAGGCCCAGCAGGGTCAAGTGATGGGCAGGGAGTCACAGGGCCAGCAAGAAGCAGAGCTGGGATTTGAACTCAGGACGTCCAGACTCCAAAGCCTGTCGTTTCTCTAGTCCAGTGAGCGGTTCTGTTACACAGAATGTCTGAGGAACCAGAACACCCGGTCCCTGACCCTGCCGGGCACAATTTTGCAGTGAATACCCATCTCCCGAGAAGCACATGACTCTGTAGGGAAGCAGAAAGCTCATCTGACTAGGAGGCAGAAGACCCGAATTCCAGGGCGGGATGTCCTACCCAGAGACCCGTTCAACTGGCACAAGTCACGTGACCTCTCCAAGACTCAGTTTCCCCATTTGTAAGAGGCAGACAATGGCTCCTCCCTCATAATATTGTGGTGAAGATAAAACCCTTGGCCCTGAAAAGGTAGTGTAAATTCTTAATTTTGACTGTCCATTTCCAAAGAGAGCATTAGATATGTTCA
Organism: Ceratotherium simum simum; assembly: GCF_057802395.1. Classification (NCBI taxonomy): domain Eukaryota; kingdom Metazoa; phylum Chordata; class Mammalia; order Perissodactyla; family Rhinocerotidae; genus Ceratotherium; species Ceratotherium simum. The sequence continues at coordinate 10,395,461 of NC_141923.1, read as the reverse complement.
ATACAATGCACAAAATCAATAAGACAGCACAAAAACAGAAAACACACAGGGAACCAGGTGTGGGGTCAGTACCACTCCTGGCCCAGTTGGGGGACCAGCTTGTGCAAGGGAAGGTAAGCCTCCCCTGAAAAGCAACCACTGTTAGGGGATAAATTAGAACTGTGGAATCTCTCAATGGATGTGATCCAAGAGACATGTAAGTCAACCGCTTTGCTTACAGATGGAAAACTGAGGCCCAGAGAGGGACAGGGACTTGGCTGAGGTCACACAGCACTCTAGCATCAGCATGGAGACTATAACCCAGGTCTCTGACTCTCAGTCCAGTGCTCTTCCCCCTGCCCCCTGGCCTGGTGCAGACACCCTCAGACGGGGGCACCTCGATGCCAGGCCGGGCACTGGGCACCAGCACATCCGGTCAGTGTAGCGCCACGTACACTGAGCCCTGCCTTGTGCCAGGTGGGGGTAGAGCCAGACCCCGGCCCTGGAGAAGCAGAGGGGGTCACTCCTCACTGGACAGAGTCCCTCCCCACCCCCTGAAGGCCGACCTGGGCCCACCAGACCCCGCAGGGACCTCAGCCACAGGGAAGCAGGGACGGGGCAGGAAGCCAGGCTGGGCCAGCTGGGGTGGGGACCACCTGGCTGCACGGCACCCCCTGCCAGGACGGGAGGGCCAGAGGGCGGGCTCTAGACCCTTATACGAAAGCATGGTCCTGGGACTGGCAGCGACAGCGTCACCTGAAGCGGGTCAGAAATGCCGCATCTCGGGCCCACCCCAACCTCCCGGGTCAGAATCTGCACTTAAGCCAAAATCCCCAGGAGATTCTAACACACCAAAGTTTGAGCAACACTGGTCTAGCCCACCCCGGCCATTTAACAGTCGGGAAACCTGAGGCCTGACAGAGAGGGACACGGCCGAGGCCCCAGGGCCCGCGAGGCCGGCCTCTGCATACCTCCGTCTCCCGCAGCCTGGCCTCCAGGGCCGCGCGGGGCCCCTGCGTGTTGTCGTTGATCTGCAGCCGCTCCTGCACAGCCTTCATCCACTGCCGCGCGTCCTCCACGCTCCGGGCGAAGCCCTCCTGGGGCTGCTGCGTCATGGCACCTGCGGGGCTGAAGGCAGGACCACGTGAGATCAAGCAGACGAGGACGCCCCAGGCAGGCGGTGGGGCAGGAGACTGACACTGGGGACAGACCCACACCGACCACCAACGCCCCTCCTGGTGCTCCACACCACGGCGACACAGGGCTCCACACCTGTGTCGACCTGGACGCCACAGCCAGAGGCGATCGTGTTTGTCAAAGAGCCAGAGGACTGGAAAGAGGCAGGGAAGGAAGACAGGTCTGGCCTCTCCCGTCTCGGAGAAGGGAGAGCAGGGAGAGCGGGCCCAGGGCGCGGGGTTAGCAAAGATTTTGCTCCCCTCTGACCCTACCCTGGGACTCAGGGGTAACTCTTCTGTCTCTTTGAGTTGAAGCCCCTCCAAAAGAGGTTCCTAAAACACAGCCAGTTGGAGATGTCTGTGACAGATAACAAATTTTGATCTGAATGGATCAAAAAGCCTCAACCTGGGGCTGGCCCAGTGGCACAGTGGTTAAGTCTGCACGTTCCGCTTCGGCGGCCCAGGGTTCACAGGTTTGGATCCTGGGCGTGGACCTACACACTGCTCATCAAGCCATGCTGTGGCAGCGTCCCATATAAAGTAGAGGAAGATGGACAGAGATGTTAGCTCAGAGCTAATCTTCCTCAGCAAAAAAAAGCCTCAACCTAAGAAACACAATTTTTTGGCATTGGCCGAGGTGATGCCAGCCCCTGAACCTCACCTGAAGTTAACTTCTAGGGCTGGGGCCAGCCACGCAAGCCAGGTGTCTTGTGGCCACTTCTCCACCAACCAGGGTCCACGCAGACATGGCTAGTGTTTCCACTGAGCTACATACCACCTGCCTCCTAGCAGCCACTGACAAGCAACTGACTTAGCACTTGAGATGACACCTACTTGCTATACCTGCCTTGGGTGACACCTGCCTGCTGGCCCAGGTCTCCCAGCTAAGCCAACCCCTTGGCCACACTGCTGCCTTCTCTCTTACTCTCACCTTCTAGCTGTGGATGCAAAGTCTCCAATTCGCTCACGTAACTTTCTTAAAATCCCATAAGCCTAGCAAAACTTTCCTGTATTCCAGTTCTAGCTGTCTGCTTATAGCCACCGTAACCTACTTTGGATTAAAGTTATTTATATCTGCATCTTATGTGAAGGGATTGGGTCTGGCTTAGCCTCCAATCTCCCATAATGCCTTGCACAGAGTTAGCTCTCCACAAACCTCGTTGCAATAGCCCAGAATTGGTATAAAGTTGAATGCACCAAAAATCGACCACAGCATTAGTTAAAATGCAAAACAAAAGAAAACTAGAAACAACCCAAATGCCAATAATAGATGAGTTAAGTAAAGCATGGTACACTTGCATTTCAGAATATCATGCAGCCAACAAAAAGTATGCTAAAATGAATTTGTGATGGAGAATCCTTAGGATATAATGATAATACCAAAAAACGCGACAAAATTGTATATTTGGTAGTCACAACGTTACAATTAATAAAAGCAAAAAAAACAACCACAGAAAAACTACGCTCCTAGAGAAAGGTTGGGCGGTGTTGCCATTACAGCGTCCACGTGACTGAATGGAGCGAGCGGTGTGGGCAGAAGCAGCAGCTGAAGCCGCATCCCGTGTGACCTCAGGCCTCTCTTTTCCTGGCATGGTGTCCTTGGAGGCCACTTGGTTAAGGACCATTGTCTGTAGCTGGTGGAACCACAGTTGGAAGTTTTTCTGTTTCCTTATTTTTCCTCTTGAGCACTTTGTGAATTTTCCAGAAAGGGCAATCATTACTTTAAAATAAAACAAACAAACAATTTCTTAACATTGGCTGTATTGTTTGTGGGCCCTTTGTTCTCAACCATCAGCTGGTTGTCCCACGAGCTTTGACTGGGAATCTGGGCGCCCTCCAGGTCCCTGCACTGGGCAGGCTCTGCCATCAGACTGTACAAGACAGGCTGTCAGACTCGCTCTGGGGGGGGAAGGACGCCGTCAGCAAGGGGAAGGGAGTGGGCGACCCAGAGGGGGCTTTGCTCTGGGACCTGGGCCTGCAGTTCAAGGCTCAGTCTCCCAACGCGTTGTTTTTCTCTCAGAGCTATTTTGATTTTTTCTAACAACTTAATATGTTCCCTGCAGCCACTCCCCATCTTTGAATGCTTCAGTTTGAAAGGCACATTAGAATGTGCAGGCATTTAAATTGGTTCATTGTGTCTTTAATCTCTTGTCTAGTGTGTGACTTGATTGGCTTCCAAAAGCTCAGCTTTTATTTTTACAAAGCAAGGAACGGGAGAGGCAGAAACTGGTCTCCCAGAGTTTCAGATGATGCGACAAAGAACAGCTCTCACTGCCAAAAGGCAGCAAGGTCTTGGAGACCTTTTCCAGTTGGAAACGCCCAGAGCCTGCGAGGCTGGGGTTTGGAGACCCCCAGGTACATCAAATGGACCACGGGCGGGGTGGGGCTCCGGTGGGCCTCAGCCCCACAAATCAGCCTCGGCTGAAGGGCCTAACCAACCGTGGGCTGGGCGAGGTCGCAGGCAGAGTTCAAGAGACCGGCGCCTCTTGGCCTGTTCTGCGAAATCATTCGTTCCAAGTCAATGGAACGCACAGGAATTAAGCACAGGCTCCCAGCGAGGCCTGAGGCTACACCACAGCAGCAAATAAACAGGCCCCGCCCCGGCCTCAAGAAGCTCCCAGGAGAGAGGCTGCACACTGAACACACGTGTGGGCTGCAGGTGGATGAGCTGCAAGCCGGGGTCGGGGGGCTGAGGGGAGTGGGATGGACTCAACTTTTTCTGTGGACCCCTTCGCAGAATAAAGGCTTTAAACGCCGAGAATAAAATGCAAAGAATTACAAAGGAAACCAATCCTATTAAAACACAGTTATCAAAATACTAAAAATCGAATTCATAAGATACACACACACTCATGCACACACTTCTATATGAACACATTAAATCCCAAGATCTAATAACGACTGTAATTTTGGAATAGTGATGGGCATAAACGGCGTTTCAAGAAATCTACAACAGCTGCAATGCAACGTAAAAATACATGTGACAAAGCCACAGACACTGCTGATACCAGAGTGGCTTTGTTTTGGAATGTACATAATCGAAGGACTTGCTATCGGTTGAAGGTCAGTAGCAATAAGAATGCATTTAGTTTCCTATCCAAGTTCATGGGCCCCTAAATTCTGTCCGTAGCTCCCTGTTGGTCCACGGGCCCAGGTAAGAATCCTGCTCTGAGCTTCTAACAGTCAATGGAAAGGAGAGCCTGTTTCCTTACACTAGTTTAAAAGTCTGAAGTTAAAAAGCAAATGAGGGCCGGCCCCATGGCTTAGCAGTTAAGTGCGTGCGCTCCCTACTGGCTGCCCGGGTTCGGATCCCGGGCGTGCACCGACACACTGCTTCTCCGGCCATGCTGAGGCTGCGTCCCACATACAGCAACTAGAAGGATGTGCAGCTATGACATACAACTATCTACTGGGGCTTTGGGAAAAAAAAAAGGAGGATTGGTAATAGATGTTAGCTCAGAGCCGGTCTTCCTCAGCAAAAAGAGGAGGATTAGCATGGATGTTAGCTCAGGGCTGATCTTCCTCACAAAAAAAAAAAAAAAAAAGCAAACGAGCAGCTCAAGAAAAGCCCATCCACAATTGCTTTAAGGACCAGGAAGCATCCCTAACTGAAAGCTCACCAGGAACCTCACCGACTTCCCTTTGGGGGAGCCAGGGCAGGAGGTGGAGGCCTCAGGGAGACAGATTACCATGTGGCCATGTGGGCAGGTGGTGCCAGACCCTCCCTCAAAGGGAGGGCAGCCAGCCCCTTCTCTGATGAACGAAGGAGCTCGGTCCTCAATGAACTCAAATCAACTCCTGGTCCTCTTTCCACCCCTCCTTCAGGCAGCAGCCGGAGGAGGCTTTCTAAAACACAAACACAGCTGGCCATTGCCCTACTTAAAAGATCTGTTGCACTCCGTCCTCCGACTGGCCCCGAAGTGTTGCCAGCCTTGCTTATTCCTGAGTCCGTCCTCACAACCAAGCCCACGGCAGACCAGCAGTTCTTAGCATGCGGCCTCCTCTCTGACAGCCAAGCCCGGATCTGATCCCTCTGCTAGAAGCACGCCCCCTCCCCAAAGTATTACCATCGGATGAGAAACCCGGAGCACCTGTGACCACTGACCACACTTTTCTGGGTGGGCTCGTCTCCTCTCTTGCCTGGGAGCAGGGCGGTGCCTTACTACCTCTGTGCCCCAGTGCTAGTGAGCAGAGTTATCAGCCCTTCATGAATGATGAATGTTGACCAAAGTAACGAATGAGCAGAGAAAATGGCCTGTGGTACTGGGCTGAGCGGACGAGGGGACTTCCTAAATGAGGCGGGGAAAGTAGGAGAAAACGCCTAGGACTGGGAGCCTACACATTTACCCTGAGCAAGTGCCTCTGCCTCTCCAGGCCTTGGTTTCCCCATCTGTACACTGTGAGCATTGAACAGAGGGTCTCTGTGAGACCTCCAAGGTTGTGGGTTGAGAGAGTCCATGTTACTGAGGTCTCTGTGAGCCAGGCCAAGCCCAACCCTGAGCTGGGCCTGCGGACCAGCCTCCGCCCTCAGACTGTCAGCCTGGTCTGTCTCCCCACGGAGCCCCTCAGCCAGCTCGGAGCACCACTTCCAGCATCGTGGCCCCTCTAAGGGAGGCCGAGGGGAGTGGCTTCCCAGGGCCACATGTAATTACTCCCCACGCCACCTCCTAGGGAGATGCTCCAGGGGGACTTTTACATCAGCAGAGGGGTGCACTCTTTGTAAAGGGTCAGGTAGTAAATATTTCTAGACTTTGCAGGCCACATACAGTCTCTGTTGCATATTCTTCTTTGATTTTACAACCCTTTAAAAATGTAGGAACATTCCACATTCACTGGCTATACCAAAACGGACCGCTAGCTGGATGTGGCCTGTGGGCTGTAGTTTGCCACCCTCTGTTTTAGATGGTCCAAGGCTACAACCAGCAGCTGCAGGAAGCCCCAGTGACCAGCAGGCAAGCTAGCTGGCTAAGTGACCCACAGTACCCTGGGATAGGGCAGGCGTTGATGCTAGAAGAACCTAGAATTGGTCCTGGGGGTCCTAGCCCCACTATTCACCAGCTGTGTGACACCTGGCCAGTCACTTAACCTCTCTGGGTGTCTATCTTCTCATCTGGAAAATGAGTTGTCTTTGTCCATTTGGACTGCTATAACAAAATACCACAGGCTGGGTGGCTTATAAACAGCAGAAATGTATTTCTCACAGGTCTGGAGGCTGGAAGCCCAAGCTCAGAGTGCCAGCACGGTCCAGTGAGGGCTCTTCCGCGTCACTGACTTCTCATCCTATTCTCACATGGTGGAAGAGGCCAGGACACCCCGTGGGGGCTCTTTTATGAGGGCACGAATCCCCTTCATGAGGCTCCACTCTCATGACATCACCACCTCCCAAAGGCACCACCTCCTGAAACCATCACTGTTGGGGATTGGGATTTCAACATGTGAATTTCGGGGGGACACAAACATTCAGACCATAGCATGGTGATAACACCTAGATTTGATTAATGAAAAACCTCCTCCCCAGCGCCTGGAACTCACTCCATACTTGGAAGCAGTTCCCTTTTACCCCAAAGGCCTCGTGTATCAGGGGGAGGGTTTTCCTTCGGTAGGAACCTGCATCCAGACGGCAGCTCTCAAACCACCCCAGGGGTGGGGCGGGGATGGGGGTTACTGGCCGTAGACTAATGCACTGTGCATCTCAACAGCTGCGGAGTGTGGGTGCTGAGGATTCAGAGAGGAACCAGGCGGAGCTCTGGCCCCATGGGGCTCCATGTCCCAGGAGGGGGACCAGCATGAGCTTTGAGAGGGGGAGCACAGTGGCCACACGGCCGCAAAGCAGGGGTTGTCACCTGGCCTGGGGTGGGCGGGCTGAGTGGGAGGTGTTGCATGCTGAGGGCAAGCGGCAGGCTCGAGGTACTTTGGGGGATGGTGTGGATGGAGCACGAGAACAGGGGGAGGCAACGGAGGAAGCTGGGGTGGGGGACAAGGGCCAGATCAGAGCCTCAGGAGCCACGTCCAGGAGGCTGGGCTGGTCCCCGCGGGCAAGAGGGAGCCAGCAAGGGTTCAGGTGGGGGTGACACAACTATTTCTCAGCTTCAGACAGGTCCCCCTGGCTGGGGTGTAGAGAGGGGAAGCACTCACAAGGGGGTGGGTGGAGGCTGGGGGTCAGCGCAGAGACAGGCAGCTGCATGAGGTCAAGGACCAGGAGGGAGGGCTGTGGGAGGGAGCGTGGCACATGTGCCTCTCCGGTAGGGAGGGCAGGATTCTCATCTTTGGCAAGTTTCTTTGTCCTTCTTAGATTGGACATAGTACTAAAAAAAAGGAACTATGTATTTTCCAAACGTCTTGGCAAAAAAAATGTGCTCAAGTGTTAAAAAAAAAATACTGTTTTCATTTCCAAGTCCAAGAAGCAGCCCTGGGGTGTGGCTGCAGGCAGCAGGAGGCTGGGGCTCCGGGTGTGGCTCTGGGCTGTCCCCGGGGAATCAGCAAGAGTGCTGGGCAGGAGGACACGGCTCTTTCTGGTTCAGGCTGGCGCTGGTCTGCCGGAGGAGACGGTTCGAGAGGAAACAGCCTCGGTTTTCAGCATCCCACGTGGTTATCACACGTGGCAGCTGGAAGAGAAATGATTGTCTTGCCTGGACGACACAGAAGCCGAGTCAGTGCAGACGATAGAGCGGAGTCAAGACTGAGCCTGTGCTCAGACGAAACCTGGGTCAAAAGCTGTCAGCCTGTGAGACTGACATGTCCACAGGAGGCGGGCCAGACCCGTGGGCACAGCCGGGCACATGGCTTCTCCAGGAATGGACTGTAAGGATGTACTTTGGGGGAGGCCAAGCTTCCAGAATCTGAGCTCCAGGCCTGAGCCATCTCCTCAAAAGGGGAGAACTTAATTAGGAGTCATAGGGAAGGCTCAGGGTGAACTGAGGAGGCAGAAATGTCATCAAGAAGAGTGTGGTGGCCAGAAGGGTGCTGGAAAACGTGATGTAGACTTAACAAAAAAGCCAGCCAGGGAAGAGGCGGGTGCCAACCTTTCTGAGACGGTGAAAGGCCTATATCACGCTAGGCACTTGTGTAAAAGTCGCCCATTCAGTCCTCCGGGCATCCTTGATCTGGGAGGTGGGTCACGCGGGAGGCAGCAGAGGCAGAGCATGGGGCTTCCTCTGGGGCTGAGCTCGGCGGCTGATTAGCTGAGGGCCTGGTGTAGCTCCCTTCTCCCCACCACGGGGACGGCAACAGCACCCTCCTCTTAGAATGCTGTGGGACTCACCGGGCACCTGCTCAGGAACAGGTGTTCAGTGGGCAGGGCCGCCATCACCGCCCCCAGTTGTAGACAAGAACACTGAGACTGGAGGAACCGGTCTGGTGCACAGAGCCATCCATCAGGGCAGCACTAAGATTTGAACCTGGTTCTGTCGGATCCCAAAGCCCAGGCCTGCCTCACTGACCACAATGCCAAAACCAAGTCCAACTCCACTGCCCATCGGGGCATCTGGCAGAACTGCCAGGGGAGGACAGCAACCCCGTATGGGCAGGATCCAACCAGGCTGAGGGAATCCTCTCTGAGCCCAGGAGCAAACCAGAGAGACCTGGCTCTACGGGGGTGAAGGAGCTAGAAGCTGCCAGGAGACAAAAGGGAACCTACAGATCAGCTACTTCCACCACTAGGCTGGAGGGACAAAGCGGGGAGGTGATGTTACCAGCCCAGAGCTGGAAGCCACCCAGCAGCAGGAGATGGAACCCCAAAGGAGACACCCCCAGCCAGGGCAGAGAGGCTGTCGGCTACAGGAGAAATCCCTGGGCCAGCACAGGGGGGCCTGGGCGATGCTCGGAGAGGTCAGCCCTCCCGTGACCCAGGGCAGAGCAGGGGACAGGAGAAAGGGAGGCAAGGCTCCCAGGCCAGGACTGCAGAGGCTGTCCATCTGGAGACTACAAAGGACACCAGCTGCCTTTGCCCTGATTCTTGGCCCCTGAGCAACCAGCCAAGCTGCAATTTGGTCTCCATGGGAACCAGCCTTGCAGGACAAGGGACAGGATACTGGCACCAACAAAAATCCCTGACACTGACGGCCTGCCAGGTGAGCCTCGATTGGGAGTCCACAGATTGCCAACCGGGGCTCAGAACCCCGTCTCCTGGGGGCCACTTGGCTTAGCCCCTTCCTTCCTCTCTCTTCCCCTTCCTGGGCCCTGTGAGGCTGAGGCTGCAGAGTGGAGCCCCTACTTGGCTCTGTGGTGCCACTGGTGAGGGGAAGACACCCCATAAGGACCAGGTTGGGACAGCCTCTGCCTCAATCCCTCCAACAGCATACCAGCAATTTAAAAATTCTCTGGGAATGTGCAAATACTGCAATACCACCTGCCATTCAATGATCCAGACGCTCCAAGAATCCTGCTTAGGACCTAACCAAATCTGTTAGGGAATACCCCTAAAACATGACACCAAACCCCTCCCAAGCAAAGAGAGGGGCAAAGTCAGGTTCATGGAGTGGCTGTTATGTGGCTGGCATTACCAGTGCAATTTTACAAAGACAGAAACTGAGACTCAGCAAAGCCAATAGCCTGCTAAAAAGTGGTGGACCCAGGATTAATGATAATAATCATAATAGCTAACACGGATTGACATTCTGTATGTGCCCAACTCTATGACAAAGGGCTTCTAGCTATTAGCTCATTTGCCCTACAAAGACCCAGTGAGATACTTATTATCCCTTCTTTATAGCTGAGAAAACTGAGGATGGAGGACACTCAGAACACTGCTCAAAGTCAGAGAGATGTTCAGTAGCAGAGGCAGGACTGGAACCGATGACAGCCTGAGTCCAGAGCCTTTGCTCTTAAACACCCTGGTGCTACCCGACTTCCATGCCCCTGCCTGACCCCCCAGAACCCCAGTGACTGCTGCCCATGCCGTGCAGGGAGCCTGGGGCAGCCAGTCCTCCATCGGTCACCTTCGATGAGCATCTAAGTTCCAGGAAGGCAACTCCAGGGAATAAATCTGGGCCTCAACTCAAGGATCTAGTGTCAGAGACAATAATCTAAGGCCCCATTGGTGCCGGCCCGGTGGTGCAGCGGTTAAGGGGCACGCTCCCCTGTGGCGGCCTGGGGTTCCCAGGTTCAGATCCTGGGCGCCCACCGACGCACCGCTTGGCAAGCCATGCTGTGGCGGCGTCCCATATAAAGTAGAGGAAGATGGGCATGGATGTTAGCTCAGGGCCAGTCTTCCTCAGCAAAAAGAGGAGGATTGGCATCGGATGATAGCTGAGGCTGGTCTTCCTCACAAATAATAATAATAATAATAATAATCATCATCATCTAAGGCCCCAGCTGCCAGGCAGCCTCATCATACGGTGTCCGGCCACTCCGGCCCTGTGCCAACCCACTGGCATTTTGCTCTGGAACCCAGAAGGCTTCAGGATTCAGACTCGAGTAAAGCCCAGCTCCCATGGCAGGCTCTATAGGCAGTTACAGCCTGGTGTGCCTGCTCCACCACCCAGGCCAGGGGCCCCCACCACAAGCTGACCCAGAGCCCTGGCACGGGTGTGCTCCCCTTCCCGTGACTCAGTCGGCTTTCCCGTGACTCATTCCTGCCCTGCCACACACAGTGTCCACCCTTAGTCTTATATACGCAGAGGGGATTTCAGAGCTGAGCGGGCAGCTGGTTTTAATCCCAAAGCTTATTCCAAGTGGATTCTGGGAACACTCTCTTTTGTTTACAATATTGCAGAGAGGCCATCGTTCAGAGCACCAGGATGGCCCTGGCGATTCTCTCTCATGTGGCATAGGCAGCAGGGGATTCTGAGAGCAAAGTGTGTAAAAAGGAGGGCCAGGAACTCTCAGCAGCATCTAAAATTGTCATTGAACCAGGAACTCTCACATCATCTTATATAATCTTACAACAACCGTCCAAGGCAGCTGAATCTAGAACTGGGAACAATTACTGGGCTTTATCCCTTCCTAGAGGTAATCACAGGCTTGGAGAGGTTAAGGGCTTGCACCAAAGCCACACAGGCTGCATGGCGCCACAACCTACCCTCTGTCCACTAGCTTGTAAATGTTTATGCAAGAAACCTCGCTTTGTGACAGGGTTGTGAGGTCCGCTCTACAATTCCAGCCACAAAGGGGACGGCCAGGGACTGCTTCCAAGACAAGTGCTCTGAGAGCGATGTGTAAGCAGCTCCGCCATCGCTGATAAACGGTGTTTGGTAGTGAAAACCCTCTGCTCTCTGGCCCAGCTCCTCCCCCAGATACGCGGACTATTAAACAGTATTTCCAATCACTCTGAAATTAACTAAACCCGGGGGCAGGGCAGGTGGCTCCAAGGGGTGGGGCCTTAGCTCCTGGAGGGCAGCCAATCAGAGGCCGCGAGGGGGAGGGCTCCCTGCGGGGGTTCTGATTGCGGTCCAGAGGGGCGCTCTGGCCACAGGGTCACAGCAGGCTGCTGGCAGTGTGGGCGGGGCGGTCAGAGGTCGGGGAGGCAGGGACTGGCCGTCAGCTGCAGGTCAGAGAGCAGTGCGTGGGGTGTCACGGGACGGGTCAGACCTGGCTGGGACACTGAGTGCCTCGCACCATAGGCGTGAGGCTGGGCAGGCCAATCAACGCGGTCCAGCCGGCCTCTGATTCTAAGAAGCGAGGTGGTTGTTAGTTTTTCACAATGTAGGCTGTGACCCAACCCCATGCCTCTGCAGGGAAACCACCACCCACACCCCAAGTGTCCTGTAGATGAAGTCTCCGAGGCCCTGGGCCCGGAGGAGGGTGCTCCATCTGGCCCGGGGCCAGACCAACCCAGGTGCTGCTCCAGCCCCCAAGGCCCCTCCCTGAGAAGATCTGGCCCAATGGGGTGGAGCTGCCAGGATGGGATGTCAGACCCTTGTCCCTGCACCTGCCCTCACCTTCCTTCCCCACGTGACCCGTGACAGCATGATAGTGACAGGCGTCTCCATGCCACCCCCTCCAGCCTCTCTCTCATTGGCCCTGGAATCAGCGGCACATGCCAGGCCCCCAGTGCCTCCTCACACCTTCTCTCAGGTAGGAATCATCCCCCCCAGATGGGCGATTCCAACCATCACCCCTGAACCCACCACACCTGCCTGGCCACCTGGCCTGACTTCCTCAGCATCTCCCACAAACCAGCGCCCCCTCCCTGGACTGTCTGCACCGCAGCCCAAGGGGGCAGGTTTGACCACAATAACCACACATACCATGCCCCACACGTCCCAAATAACACGTGGACAGACCTTTTTCAAAGAAAATTATGACTGCACAATAACATTCTCAGAACCCACTCTTATCAACACCGACTGTAGAAATGAGAGCTTCCTACTAGATGAAAATGTCTTTCAATTCAAAGCATTGCACCAAAATACAGGGTTTTAAGTTCTTTGTTTTTATTAGACAAAAATTTTAAAACTTCTCATGGAACTCATGGTCTCCAGGGAAATCTTCCTCAGATCCCAATTTGAGAAACTCTGGCCTGGAGGAGGAAGCCAGCACTCCTTGGGAGACCTCAAGGATGGAGCTCCACCTAATCCTACAGTCTTAACTCACCAGGGAGCTCCCAGTCCCTGCACGCCAGCTGCACCCCACTGCCCATGTTTCTAGAAGCTGAGAGTGGGTGCTGCCTCCCCAGCTTGGTTCTGCCTGGTAAGTCCTCCCCTGCCCCCACTCCTCCACGTCTCCTTCCTGCAGACTCTTCCCTGTTCTTTCAAGATTCAGCTCACAGCCACTCAGAGGGAAACCAGCTTCCTCTCCCCGTCTACAACCCCTCCCTCCCTTGGGTCCCTCCAGGGACCTCTGCATCCTATCATTTATTGCATGTTTACTAAGCACATTACGTGGATTTTCCCCTGTTCTCCTCCCAGCAACCCGAGGAGGTAGACACTATTACCAGGCCCATCTTACAGTGAGAAAACGGGCTCAGGGAGGCCCGGCAAGGTTAGTAAGCCATGGACGCAGGACGGGACCAGCAGTTGGACCTCGCTGTTCGTATTTTACTGTTCATATTTGTTAGCCCAAACAACAGGAGCTCTCTGAAGGAGGGCAGGGTCAGATCCGTCTTATTGATTGATTGACCGGAGATGGGGTGACCTTTATTTTTGACATCTTTATTGGGAGTATAATTGATAAACAATAAACACATATTTAAACTGTACAATTTGATAGCTTTTGACATATACACCCATAAAACCATCACCCCAAATAAGATAAAGAGCATATCTATCACCCTCAAAGCCTCCTGATCCCGTTTCTAATCCCTCCCTCCTGCCCACACCCTGTCCCGGGCAACCACTGATCTGCTTACTGTCACTAGAGATTAGTTTGCATTTTCTGGAGATTCTTACAAAAATGGAATGATACAGTATGTATTCTTTTTTTTTCTCTTGGTCTGGCTTCTTTCACTCGCCATAATTACCTTGAGACACATCCACGTTGTTGCCTGTATCAATGGTTCATTCCTCTCTACTGTGAGTAATATTCCATAGTATGTCTAGAACACAGGTTGTTTATCCATTCACCCACTGATGGGCAGGTTTGGCCATTACAAAGGAAGCTGCTCTGAACACCTGCATGTGGACACATGCTTTCCTTTCTCTTGCAGAAACACATAAGGAGTGGAGTCGCTGTATCATTTGGTAGCTGTATGTTTACATTTTTAAGAAACTGCCGAACTGTTTTCCAAAGTGATGACACCACTTACATTCCCATCAGCAGTGCGTGAGAATTCTGATTCCCGCATGCCCTTCTATGCTCAGTTGTTTTAACCTTAGCCCTTCTCACTGGTGGGTAGTGGTATCTCATTGTGGTTTTAATTCGCAGTCCCAAACCATCGGATTGAGTTTTGCATTTGTAATTTAGGACACCCTAACCAAGCTCCCAGACTCGGCGCTGAGCACTTCCCAGGCACCTCCTCCCTTAAGGCTATCGGTGTGCTCAGCACTGTTGGCTGGAGGCTAAGGGAGTGAGGAGCTGAGTGACGCAGACAGGCAGCCAACAGGACCCTGCTCCAGCTCCAAGGGTACTGCCAGCTGACTCCTTCAACAGGCAGTTCTCTGAGGACAAAACCAGGCATCTTGTACCAACAGCCAAGGGCGTGTAAAAACAGATGAACCAACGGAGTCCCTCACATGTCTGTGGGGCTCTCTGAGCTCCCTATTCCATCCTCCTGTGGATCCCAGACAGGCTGGGGAGGCCCTGGTTCAAAAGGGACCTGCATTCCTTCCTGCACAACAACTCGTGTGGCTGCCTCGGGTCTCCTAGCATCAGGGTTGAAAATCAACAACCTCCGACTTAGCACTGAACTCTCAGCCTGCTCTCGTTTGAATGTGAGCTGCATCTGGGCCCAGCCTTGCCCATCTTGTCACTGCTGTCTTGATCATGCTACCTGGGACAGATACTGACACATATGAGTAGGTGCTCATAAATATTTGTCAATGCATAGATAAATCTGGAAAATATAAAGAATACCTACCCCCATTGGCACTTAGTAGATACTCGATAACTGTTAGTTCAGTTCATGTTTATTAAAAGGAAGACATGTGGAACCAGAACAAGCATCTCTCTGGCTTTATCGGTCCTAGATATACATATGCTGCGGGTTCAGGGAAACGTGAGAAAGGCAGGAGTTGCGGGGAAGGGTGGATATCAGCACAGACTCGGTAACTCCAAGATCAGAGCCTTCCTGCAGGCCATGGGTTGGGGGCAGAGCGAGCCCAGGAATGGGATTAGGGAACACGGGCTCTGGTGCAGGCTCTGCCACCAACGAGCTCCCAAACTCCAGTCTCCTTGCTGCTAAAGCGGGAGCAATACTTGCCGCCTGACTTCCATCGCTTCTGTGATGGGTGGGCTTTAAATTGGAAGCTTGTCGTGAAGGGAAGGGGCCCATCCGATTCACCTCGGGACTTTTTCTAACAGAGTCACTGTTAGTAAGGAAATACACACTGCCGAGAAGCCCTGCTCTAACCAAATGTAAAGACTGTAATGATCATCTCTGTTCTGGCTACCTAAAGGCTAATTGTACCATGTTACCATGAATAGCCACGGGCTATAACAACCAATTGTGAGGCCGGCATAGCCTACTGGAGTAAATGCTACATTGTTCCAAGCTACAGTTCAAGTTTTTGTGCGTGTACAATCCAAGTGCTTTGGAAACAAATAGCCTATAAGGTGGGTGCTATTATTAGCCCCACGGGGTAGATAAGGAAACAAAGGACAGAAATGTCAAATAACTTTCCCCAAAGCATGCAGAGCTGGGATTGAAACTCAGACAGCTTGGCTGTCCCTCCAGAGGCTGCCCCTTAACCACCACACCTTCCCCGTAGACAAGTGGTCTGCACCACCCAGGCAGCGTGTTAGGGCTGGCTGGACAGCCAAAGGTGTGAGTGTAATGGCTGCTGCTGGTGGCGGATGAAAGAGCTGTGGAGAGTTCTCTGCGGTGCTGTCCTCTGAAGCTCAACCTGACACTCTGCAGATACCACCCAGAGCAAGTGTTCGCGTTGGGGCCAGGCCTGGGGCCCTATCCGCCAAGCCGTGTTTTGCCATCCACCCCCTTGCACCTGCAGCCCTTGGTACACAGCACCCACCAGCATGGCCCATGCTGCAATGTGATTGTTATTGATGTGTCTGTCTTTCCACTAGACTGTCGCCCTCGAGGGCAGAGGCTGTGTCTCCTCTGCTCTGTACACCCAGGCCTGGAGCACAGCTGGTGCGGAGGAGGGTGGCTGCTTATTAAATGAAGGCAATACCAACACTCTTGGAAAGGCAGGGCTGGCTCTCATGGGGCCAGGCCAGGGTATTGAGTTGTTGGAATTGCCCCCAGATTTGAAACTAGCTCCAGATCTCAGGCTGTAGGGGTAGGCCTCACAGGATGATGCGACATCCCAAGGAGCCAATGAAAGGTTCTGCAGAGACCTCCCTGAGCCTCAGCATGTTACAGTTGCACCACTTCTTACGAATCCTCTTATCTAGCTGTGCCATTTTATAGATGGGGAGACTGAGGCTTAGAGAAGGAAGGAGACCCACCCAAGACCTCGCCGCAGCTCAGTGGCAGAGCTATGGCCAGGACTCATCTTGGTATAAAAACATCCTGTGCCTCTGAGGGGGAGCATTACATTTCTTCAAAATGACCCAGAGATAAAGAAACAATCACCTCTCATATTTACAGACAATTTTCAACAAGGGTGCCAAGACAATTCAATGGGAAAAGAATCATCTTTTTAAAACATGGTGCTGGGGGACGGCCCCGTGGCTTAGCGGTTAAGTGCGTGTGCTCCGCTACTGGCGGCCCAGGTTGGGATCCCGGGCGCGCACCAACGCACCGCTTCTCCGGCCACGCTGAGGCGGCGTCCCACATACAGCAACTAGAAGGATGTGCAACTATGACATACAACTATCCACTGGGGCTTTGGGGGGAAAAATAAAAAAAGGAGGAGGATTGGCAATAGATGTTAGCTCAGAGCCCGACTTCCTCAGCAAAAAGAGGAGGATTAGCATGGATGTTAGCTCAGGGCTGATCTTCCTCACACAAAAATAAATAAATAAATAAATAAATAAATAAAACATGGTGCTGGGACAACTGGACATCCACATGCAAAAGTATGAAATTAGACCCCTGCCTCACACCATATACAAAAACTAACTCAAAACAGATCAAAGACCAAATTGTAAGAGACAAAACTGTAAAATTCTTAGAAGAAAACATAAGCGTATATCTTCCTGACCTTGGATTAGGCAATGATTTCACAGATCATTGATGACACCAAAAGCAAAAGCAAAAAAAGAAAAAATAGATAATCTGGACTCCATGGAAATTAAAAATTTTCGTGTTTCAAAGGACACCGGCAAGAAAGTGAAAAGACAACCCACAGAATGGAAGAAAACTTCTGCAAATCATTTATCTGATAAGGGACTTGATTCTAGAAAGACAAAAACCCAATTATAAAATGGGCAAAAGATGTGAATAGACATTTCTTCAAAGAAGACATACATACAAACAGCCAACAAGCACATGAAAAGATGCTCAACATCATGAGCCATCAGGGAAATGCAAATTAAAACCACAATGAAACAGCACTTCACACCCATTAGGATAGCTATAATCAAAAAGACAGACAATAACAAAGTATTGGTGAAGACATGGGGAAAGTGGGACCCTTATATGCTGCTGGTGAGAATGATAAAATGGTGCAGCCACTTTGGAAAACAGCCTGGCAGTTTCTCAAATGATTAAACTCAGAGTTACCGTATGACCCAGCAATTCCACTCTTAGGTATATATGCAAGAGAAATGAAAACATATGTCCACACAAAAACTTGCACACAGATGTTCATGAGAGCCCAGAAAGTTGAAACAACCAAATGCCCACCAACTTATGAATGCGTAAATAAAATGTGTTAATATCCATGCCATGGAATATTATTCAGCAATAAAAAGGAATGAAGTAATGATGAATAATGCAACATAGATGAACCTTGAAAATAGCTAAAAGAAAGAAGCCAGTCACAAATGACCACATACTGTATGATTCCACTTATATGAAATGTGTAGAACAGGCAAATCTATACAGACAGAGAGTAGATTAGTGGTTGCCTAGGGCTCGGGGGGTGGGAAGATTGAGGGTTGTGCAGAGTTTCTTTTTTGGGTAATAAAAATGTTCTAAAAAGGATTGTGGTGATGGTTGTACAACTCTGTGAATGTACTAAAAGGCATAGAATTTTATACTTCAAATTGGTGAATTGTATGCTATGTGAATTATATCTCAATGAAGCTGTTTTTAAAAAAGAAACAACCAGAATCCCAAAACTAAGTGGGCCATTCAAATTGACCTAGTTTAACCAACTGTCTTTGCTTGAATTTCCTTAAAAATATACCCCCCAAAAGGCTTCCAAGACTCTTGCACAACTGCAGTGATGGATGCTCACTACCTACCACAGGCAGCCTATCCTGTTGTCACACAGCTCAGGTAAGAAGGAAGTTCATCCTTTCGGGGAGCCAAAACCTGTACCTTATCAATGGTGTGCAGGGAGCTAAGGGACTGCCTGAGGTCTGTTTCAGAATGGAGAACAGTACCTTCCAATCCCTGAGCATGCATTAGGTGCCAGTCAATGTGCTTCTCCCTCTCCAGGCATCATTACCTTGCTTGATCCTTAAGGCAACTCTCAAGGTTGTCATCGCTGTCCCCATTGTAGAGATGAGGAAACTGAGGCTCAGAGAGGAAAAATAACTTGACTTTAAAATCTCAGAACTGGTCACTGTTATTGCCCAAGAGGCAGAGCTGAGATTTGAACCTGCGTCTGTTGACTCCAGAGCTGCAGCTGACCCAGTGGCTTTAGCCAGACTGCTTCTGAGAGCCCGACACCATTCCAGCGTCCAGACTGGTCTTACAGGCGTTACATGGACGGCATGAAATTTTCAGGTCAAACAATGAAACCAACAGAAAGCAAACTCTGTCTCCCAAAAGAGAGGCTGAAAGCAGCCTGATGGGACAGGCAGAGCGCTGGCCGGGAGCAGGGGTGGCCCCCAGGGATGGCATGTCCACAGTAAGCCGGCAGACCGGGCAGTCTCAGAGGAATCTAAGCTAAGGAGGCCTCAGAAGCGTTCCAACGGCCCTGGGCCCCAGGCCTCCCAACTCAAGGAGGCATCACTTGGTGTCTGGAATTCCCATGAGGAGCAAACCCTCCCCACGAGAAGCTACTCAATTCAATCCAACAGCATTTGCTGAGTTAATAATAAAAATATTTTTTATGCTTGAGAGGCAGGTCTTAATATTCACTTCCACTCTACAGGTGAGGACACTGAGACCAAGAACTTTCATGGCTGCCCAAGGTCCCAGAGCAGGTAGCTGGGAGACAAGGAGTCAAATCTAAGACCATTTGACTTTGACATCCAGACGTGCCCAGTGTGGAGCCAGGCGCAGGCCTGCGGGCTGCAAAGCTCACGGTCTGCGTGACCACGAACTCTCAACTGTTATGGCTGCTCGGGTGGACAGGCGCACGACAAGGAGCTCGGGGAGCCTAGAGAGTGGAGCGATGATGCTGATCAGGGGATCCAGGGAGGGGCTCACAGAGGAGGGGTCACTCTGGCTGAGACGCAAAGGATGAGCAGGCTCTGGATAAGAGAAGAAGTGGGAAAGGGCATGACAAGTGGATGGACCAGCATGAGCAAAAGCTAGGAGGTGGAAAACTGCAAGGCCAAGTTCAGGCTGCAGAGGGGGCCTGGGAATTAAAGAGAGACAGAAGGAAGCAGTGTTGGCGAGGCAGGCTGTGGGCCTGAACAGCACGGGATTCAAAGGGCTCACGGGCTTTAGTCTGTGGGCAATAGGGAGCCAGTGAGGGTCTGTGAGTGAGGGAACGGCATGCTCTGGTCAGCGACAGACCCGCAAGCAGCCAGGGCAGCATCTGACTAACCGTCTGGAAGCAACGTTGGACCAAGCAGGCTCCTTGCAACACATCACCTTAGGTCACAAGCTAGGAAATGCCCTGTAAAGCGCCATTTAACGCTAATGCATCCTTTTTATTAGAAACCTGCTCTTCAAAAAAAGGGCCAAGAGTTCACATCAAAGCATCTTTTCTCAACCACTGACTGAACGTGCAAACACCTGATGAGCTGTGGCGAGCAGCTGCCATCCTTCCCGTCGTGTCTGTGCTTGAAGATTGTCCTCATGGACACTCTCCCAGCAAAGTTCCAGCCGCACACGGCCAGCGCTGTCTGGTGGGTGACAAGGGTCCTGCCTGCTCCTACCCTGTCCCCACCCCAGGCTCACCTGTGACCCTATGATTGCCCTGGATGGGTGTCAAGGTCACCATGGGTCTTCGGACGCCACAGGAGGCTCCTGTGGGTTGGGGAAAATGTCACCAAAGTTCCTACACGTGAGGCCACCTGCTGTGCAGAGGCGCTGGGTAGATGCTATACGTCCATTACCCGCCAAGGTAGGGTGACTGCGCCACCTGACAGATGGGGAAACTGAGGCTCAGAGGGGCCAACTCTCCTGCCCAGGTCAGACAGCTAGTGAGGCACAGAGTCGGGAGCAGGCCCAGGCCTGTCTGGCTCCAGCCATGCTGCAAAATGGTCAGCAAAATGAGGAAGTGAGTCAGGAAGGCAGAAGAAGGGGGAGGTTCCTTTTTGAGTCAGAACAGGATTTCCCATCACACACCCTACTGGCTGCAGAGGCAGGCAGGGTCGGGGGTGAACCCCAGTGGCTTAGACTGGAGGTGCGCGGCCCAGGCTGGCCCCTCTGCAGTGAGCATGCAGGCTGTGGGGACAAGCCCGGGAGGCATGCATGGCTCGGGTTACCGCTGATGGGCCTGGCGACACCTCCCCAGCAGGCCTCTCTGGGATATGGCTCGAAATGAATCAGGCCAGACAGGGACCCCAGCTGCGGGGGCCTTAGGCCCGGGGTTCCAGGAACTGACAGCTGAGAACTACCCCGCTCACTCTTACTACCTCCGCATTGTGCCTTCTCATTCCACCCGGTCAGGCGGTAAAGATGAAGGGCATGTCCTCAAAGGCCCCGGAGTGACAGGCGGAGAGCTGGGTTGGGCTCGTCTCATCTTCTAAAGGAGAACGGCCCCAGGCCTGATTTCCCACCGTTCCAAAGCTTGGGAGACGCTTAACGCCTCTAATGACGAATCTTGTTTCAACGCCTACTCTGCACCTGACGACATGGTTGGAGCTGAAGACCATAGAGATGAACAAAACCCACCAGATCCCGCGCTCTTGGGTGACCTGCCAGCTCAGAGTCTCCCTCCTCTCCTCCGGAAGACGGGCACAGCGTTCAGCCTTCACGGCACGCGTGGTCTCCCTCCCACCCCCCCAATGTCTACGACACGGCATTGCTCAACCTGAGACCTTCCAGAATCCACCAGTTCATGGATGTCCTGTGGGAAGCACTCACTAGATTCACTTTTCAAAATGTCTCCGCGGACCAGGGATTTTGACCTGTTCTCCTGGTGAGGTCTGCAGGTCCCATCAGCTTCCCGAACACGCCCTGACTCAGGGAGGACTAAAATTAAGCTTGCCACGTGCAAGCTATGGTGGTAATCATTAACATTTCTCATTGTAAATCACTCAGAATATTCCATGGGGCGGATGTCACAAACTTTCCTTAATCATTGCCATTTTGCTGGACAGTTATGTTGCATTTTTTATTTTTGTTGTTTTTCTCAGTCCAACTAGAACATTTGCAAATTGATCATTTATTTAACAATTAAGCAAGCCCTGGACCCCTCTGGCCACAAAGCGGAGCCCCAATCTACTCTCATATTATTACACCTAAACGGTATTTTTCTGACCAGGAGACATTTTTCTTTTCAGCATCAGCAGCAGCCTTCTTTTCAGGGCCATTTTCCATAAAGAAACAAAGTTTATGGTAACATGGCCCTAGCTGCCTGGCTTGTAACAAGGAAGGCCAGAGAATAACCAAACCTGGGTGATGTGGGGCGGCTGGGCTGGGCTGGGCTGGGCAGGGTGGGGCTCCCTCCTGGTGAGTCACTGCCCTGGACCCCCGCCCTCACACATAGTCACAAAGGCCTGCCCCTCCTGGGACACTTCCTAACAGCTGCTGAGACTCTGAAACTGGCCTACCTAGGAGATTCAGACCTAACTTTGCCGCTGAAAAACCACGCGGCCTTGGCCGAGTGGATTTAACTCCTCTGACTTCACTTTCTCATCTGTAAAATGGGGGTAATAATAATATGACCTTCTTATCGCTGATCTGAGGATTACGTGAGTTATATTGGTCAAGTTCTCAGAACAGTGCTGGTAAGCAGTAGGCGTTATGTAAGTGTTTTAAAGAAATAATAAATTTGCACATGTGACAGTTCTACGGAGAAAAAAAAAGATGCAATCTAACAGTCCAGTAAAAAGGAAAGGGTTAAGAAAAGTTTGTGATATGCATTCCATGGAATATTCTGGGCCAGTCACGATGAGAAATGTGACAGTTAACACCATGGAACAAAAGAGCATGGTGCAAAACTCTCTGCACTCTAGACCAGGGTCGGCAAACTTCTTCTGGAAAAGATCAGAGAGTAAGTAATCTAGGTTTTGCAGGCCATATGGTCTCTGTCACAACTGCTCAAGGCTGTGAACGTAGTGTGAAAACAGTCACAGACGATGTGTAAATGATGAGCGTGGCTGTGGGCCAGGAACTTTATTTACAAAAACACACAGCATTTGGCCAGTGGGCTGTAGTTTGCCAACCCTGCTGTGCAAATTAGGCAAAAACTGTGTCAAAAAAGATGAAGACAGAAAGGAATATGGAAAAAAGTAGAGTTCTCTCAGAGCAGTGGAGTCATAGCTACATTTTAAAAATTTCCATTTCCTTAAGGTGATAGTAACAGTTTTTTAAAGTAAAGTTACATTGTAATAACAAATTAAGAGATTTCACAGTTCTGTTAGTTGTTCAAAATAAGTTAAAATGAGTATTAAGCCTAGCATTCCTATTATGCTGTACAGAAAAGGTAGAGGCCTTGAAGTATGGCCAATCTGGGACTGAATCTGGCTTCTCCAGCCAGTAGCTGTGTGACCTGTGGGCAAGTTTACTAACCTCTCTGTTCCTCAGTTTCCTTGTCTGTAAAGTGAGGATAACAATGGCACCAAGGAGCACACAAAGGCCTAGCAATGAGCCTGGGGCAGGTGGGCCCTCAATGCACAGAAGCCCCCTCTCAGCCCCACAGGGACCCACATGGGCCAGATCCTGTTGACCCTGGGCCTATGTCACCCCCAGGAACAAGGCCGACCAGGAAGCCCAGCAGGCTTGACTTTCCAGCTAAGAAAAATGCCCTCCCAGGTGTTCAGGTTTGGTTTACGAAACAACACAGAACAACTGGTTACTAAAAGGCCCTTCAGCCGTGGGAAGAACAGTCCAAGGAAGGCAGGGTCCATTCCAAATGGGAGTTCTGGCAGACTTCCTGCGGAGCCAAACCCACGCCCGGCCCTGGAGGCTCAGGGACCAGGCGCTTCGACTCCTTCCCCAGGAAGTCTGCCAGTCTTGCAGGAGGCAGAGGTACCAGAGTCCCTCTTTCTGGCAGAAAGGGGAATTTAAGGGCTCAGGGTCAAGGGACTTTCTGACTTAAACCCTCCAGTGCTCCCCAGCCCCCACCCGAGAAAGTCCACGATGCAGAGTTGAAGCCCTTCTTCATCCAGCTCTGCAGCCTCACCTGCCACCGCTTCCCACCTCCTCTCCCTGCAGCAGGAGCTCCCTAGGGCTTTTCCCCTCCATGCTCTTCTTTGTCTGGCTACCTACATTCACCCATCAGCTCTTCCCCTTGAAGCTCTTCTTTGCCTGGCTACATTGACCCATCAACTCTGGCATCACTGCCTCCAGGAAGCCCTCCAGGATTTTTCAGGGGTTAGAGGGCTGCAAGCTAACATTGCTAAGAACCTAGTAGATGTCAGGGACTGTGTTAGTTGTTCATCCACATCAGCTCATTGAGGTCTCCAACCCACTGTTAAGTAGGAATGAGTTTTATCTTCTTTTTATAGATAAAGAAATCAAGGTTCAGAGTGGTTAAGGAACTGCCCAAGGTCACACAGCAAGTAACCCTGCTGCCTCGTTCTCCCCAGCACTCCCTTAGCAGAGCCCAAGAGGTTTAAAATCATCCTCATTCTGCTGTAGCTGCAAGGTGATGTCCACTGAGCTATCGAGAAGTCTTTCCTCTGTATCACTACACCCTGCCTTATATCTGGACGCTTCAGAGCACCCCTGAGACCCTCCCCTGGTAACCTCCATCTCCCTGGAGTCCAAGGTCGCTGGTTAACAGGCTGTGAGGTTATAATTAGCACATGCCTGTTGCTGCCAGGGCTTCAAGACGCCAGGTTTAAGACGTGTCTGTGTGCAGCCAAGGGCATCAGGCCTGGGGACTGACTTGCTTCTCCACTCTCTGGGGTCGCAACGTGAGGGCGTTGCCAGCAGGGGTGGGCGACTCCCTTGTGGACTCAGAGGTGCAGCCCGAACGCCCCGGACCTCAGCGCCAGAGGCTGCCCGCGCCAGGCAGCAAGGAGAAGCTGCCCCGCCGGGCTCCGGGAGCAGGTGTTCCCGAGCACGGGGCGCCTTGGCCGGCCGGCCTCGGCCGCTTCCTCGGTCCAGGCGGGCCTGTGTCTGGGGCTGAGCTCCCCATCAGCCCCAGTGGACAATACCCCATTGTTGTGTGCAGGGCTTGGGGGATCACCAAGCACTGTCACTCTCATTGTCCCCTCTGACCCTCTCTGTGACAGCCCCCAGCACCAGGGCTGGGAGGGAGTTTCATTCTTTTGCCTCTGGAGGAACCTGGGCTCCCGGGTTCTTGCCAAAAGTCCCTTATGGAGCCCGTGGCCCTTCCTGCCTCTGCCCCAGTGAGGTCATCCCCCCAGCTGGGGGAGTGGGGCGGTCAGCACGAGAGCCCCGTTCTTTGCACACCCAGCCTGGGAGGGAAGGGGGTGCAGACACACACTCGGCTTCCCACACCAGGCACAAAACACCGTCTGACTTTCTAAAATGTGTTTTTTCCATCTATTCTCTCGCATGATGCTGGCGGTGATGGATCTCCTTGAAGGGACTGACGGCCCACAGGCTTTGCACGAAAGGCAAAGGCCACCACCCTGGAGTCGACCACACTCAACAGCGGGGCTGCCACCACCCAGGGGAAGGTGCATGCCCTCTGCCACCATAGAAAGGGCACCACATGTGCTGAGCCTGAAAGCCATCTCCCCTCCATGGAGCAGCAGCCTCCACCCCAGCCTGCTAGCAATTGTCAGGGGCTTCGTGACTCGCCTTCTCCTTCGCATTTTCTTCAGAGCACACGGGACCTTCTGATATAGTCTTGTTTACTTATTGCTAGCTTGCTGAATCTAGATGGTTCTAGATCCTTCTAGAATGTAAGCTCCATCAGAGCAAAGACTTTGCCAGTCATTTCCACTACTGTACCCCGCTGGCCCGGACAGTGCCTGGCACACAGTAGGCCCTCGGCGAGGAGCTCGTGAGTGAATGAATGACCATTCATTCTTTCAAGAAACCTTTACAGGGCCCCCAGGTGCCAAGTAGAGCAGAGAAAATACTAAACTGGGGACTTTCCCCTGAGGAGCTCACAGTGTGTGGGGAGAAAGATGCATAAACAAAGAAGCCCAATTAGGGAGTTCAGTGCAGAGGGGACACAGTGGGGGTGGGAGACACTCAGCCTGTGGCCAGGGACGGTCGTGAGAGGAGTCACAGAGGAGGTGGCCACGGGAGGGAAGGGCATGCAGGAGCCGGAACAGCACATGCAAAGTAGCAAAGTATGAGTTGGCATCTGAGTAATCTGTCCCCAGTGTGGAGATGCAGGTGGAGACCCTCAGCCCCTCATTCATTCATCCCACAACATCTACTAAACACTCTGTGCTCTGGGACGGGCAGGGGGTAGCCTGAGGACAGGGTGGTCTCTGTCTTCAGGAGCTCACAGACCTGGGGGACAGCAGAGTCCGTGACTCTTTGTGCACAGGGGCTCTGGGAGCACGGAGGAGGGGCAATCAAATCTGAGGGGCACTGAGGCTCGGGGTGGGGAGATGACCTCTCTTACACTGTCCACCCCTGACCCCGACTGCCCAGTGCCGCGGTCAGGGTAGCGTGACTCCAACTGACCTAAGGTGACCAACTTGTCCCAGCTTGCCATGGACTTCCCCAGGTTTAGCCCTGAAAGTCCCAGGTCTCAGGAATCCCCTCAGTCTCGGGCAAATCGGAGACAGCTGGTCAACTTACATCCGCCCTCATGTCTGCTCCCAACACCCCTCCCCTATGCACTCCTGATGCCCGACCCCCAGCCACTCACAGGTGGGGGCTGGGTTTCCAGCACCTGTGTCCAGAGCACCTTGTCCTCAGGTAACCAAGAGGGAGATGCTCCAGGTTACAGACGGGACAGCAGACCAGTGAGTAACGCCTGTGTGTCCTCCCTTCTCTGGTTACGTCTTCAGACAAGGGCAAGGGCTGCAGAAACCGGGCCCAGCCCACCTTCCCCTGCTGGGCTGGTAATCGCAGCTGCACAGGCTCTCTGATCCCTTCACTGTTTCCCTTGTCTGAGCTTTATCTCCGGAGGCCTCCCCGATCCAAGGTCAGCTTCCTCCCCAGCCCTCCCTTGTGCATTCAGAGAGAGGCCCATTGCAGGCGCCCAGCAGACACGTGCTCAAGCCACAGGCAACTAATTCTGACATTTACATCTGCATTTTACAGAAAGGAAAACCAAGGCATAAAACTGGTCAGGAGCTCACCTCTGGTATTTGTTTCCCAAGACCCTGATGATTCCATTCGTCAAAAGCAGCTACCCTGAATCCTGTCTTCCAGAACCTTCTAGAGCCTTCCCCGCTAGCCCTGCAGACACTCACATACCAGAGATGTTCTCTCCCATGGGGACTCAGAAAGACTTCAAGTCTTCCCCAGATGCCTGTTTCCAAGCTGGGGCTTCTAAACCAGAGCTTCGCGTAGAGCAATCGAGTTCCCCCTAAGACATTCACAGCAAACCCGCAGCGTGACACCTCTCCGAGCTGCTGGAGGTCTGTGAGGTCCCCCAAACGATGCTGGTCTCCCCAAGAATTTGAGGCACAGCATGGAGGTGTTACAAGAGCCCGCCTCTAATGGGAAAGATGCTGATGATTAAATTAATCCCCTCGGCAAGCACCTAGGTAAACAGATATAATCTCCCCTCGGATCCCCTGCAAGGGCATCGCACGGAAAGGGCTAGGTCTTTCGAGTCACCCAGTCTTCTGGCTCTACCATTTACTATTAGCTTGTGACCTTGGACAAGCTCCGTAACTTCTCTGGGCCTCCTTCTCTATAAAGCGCCAAATAAGATCTACTATGCAGAGTTGCTGAATAAAGGGAGAAGGCATTTCCATCTATCTTTACTCTCAAACTCTTTGTAGAGGGGAGAGGAAACAGCTAACCTTCATGGAGAGAGTGCTGTGTGCCAGGTATGTGCTAAGTCTTGCATTGATTATTTCATTGATGTGGCAGGTCCCACTACTGCTGCCTCTACAGATGAAAGAACTGAGGCTCAGAGACGCTAAGCCACCTGCCCAAGGTTCCACAGCCAGCATAAGACAAGTTTTCTCCCTCCAGTTTCCTCCCCTCTGCACCACTAGACTATTAATATTCACTGAAAGAATGAACTAATTAATTAACACTAGGCTCTATTTTAACCAACAGACGCAAGATTGAGACCTGTTTCAGAACTACATTCTTAAGAACTGAAATTATTAGAACAGTGACTTGCTCAAATCTGCAAGGCCCACCCTCCACTGCAGAGATGGCTTCTAGAACAGGGGGCTGCAGACCACGGCCCACTGCCTGCACAGTTCTCCAGCTAACAAGGAGTTTTACATTTTTAAATGGCTGAAAAAAATCAAAAGAAGAGGGGCCAGCCCCGTGGCTTAGCGGTTAAGTGCGCACGCTCCGCTACTGGCGGCCCGGGGTTCGGATCCCGGGCGCGCACCGACGCACCGCTTCTTGGCCATGCTGTGGCGGCGTCCCACGTACAGCAACTAGAAGGATGTGCAACTATGACATACAATTGTCTGGGGCTTTGGAGGAATAAAAAAAGGAGGAGGATTGGCAATAGATGTTAGCTCAGAGCCAGTCTTCCTCAGCAAAAAGAGGAGGATTAGCATGGATGTTAGCTCAGGGCTGATCTTCCTCACAAAAAAAAAAAAAAAATGAAAAGAAGAGTAATATTTCGTGACAGGTGAAAATTACAGGAAATTCAAATTCCAGTGTCCGTAAGTAAAGTTTTATCGGAACACAGCCACACCCACTCACTTACATAGTGTCAATGGCTGCTTTCTAGATACAATGGAAGTGAATAATTGCAGCAGAGACTGTATGGCCCATAAAGCCCAAAATATTTACTATCTGTTCCTTCACAGAAAAAGTTTGCCGACCTCTGTTCTAGAAGCCCCAGGGACCGAGGCTATTGATCAGCTCAAGAAAACTACCTCACTCCAACCCTGCCTGTCAGCACAGCATTCCTCCAGGTCTAGGAATCTAGAAGATTCCATACTATTCCTTTCAGCAAATAGTAGCAATCCCTGATGTCCGGAATGGGCTGATCAAAGTTTTCCAAATGCTGGGAGTTGTGTCTTCATCAAGGTTTCCCTCTGGAATTTCCCTTACTTATAGACTTTTAGGTGGCATTTGCCATTAAGGTGAGGGATGTTCTATCGGAGTCACCTACCCATGACCTCCAAGATAGTATCTGACTCATGGCTGGATCCTGGATTGGGTTCCACCCTCCCGGGGGGCCGTGGTGTGAAGCCTTAGTTAAAGACATGTCCAGTTAAAAGACAACAGGAACCTCACGCAACCACTCAGAAAGAAGGCACACGGGGCAACTCCCCAGTGAAACAGGTCTGTGCCCCCAGACACAAGCAGCCAGGCAGGGTCCATTCCCTGAAGTTTCGTTTCCATTCCCTCCCTTCTAGAGAGTTAAAGATCTGGGGGCGGGGAGTGGGGGCCCTTCTCAATCTGAGAAGTCAGGCCTGGGGCCAGCACTGCTGGGTGCTGCCCTGGCACAGCAGCTCCTCCATGGCCTGGTTGCCCATGTGCCAGCGGGAGTGCCAGGGCCCCGTGGATGCTGAGGGCCTGATGTTGCATTCGCCAAGTTTATGCAGCAATGTCTCCAAGAAAAGAACCCTGCGTGCTGGACAGGGAGCTTCTCAAGCTGCTGATACGATCCGGGGGAGGTGGAGACCGGGCAATGCATTGCAGAGAGAGCCAGCCGGACTGTCCTGTGGCGGGGTGGGGGTGGGGGTTCTGAGTATAGCAAGACTGGGAAACCCTTTTGTTATGCACAGTGCCCTCAAATCTGCTAACCCTGGCTCCCCTGGGTCCAGGTGACTGGTGTGAACAGTCCTGGTTATCTGTTCTTCTTGTGAGGCAGCTCACGGTGAGGGTCCCTCGGATCCAACAGGATGTGGAGCCTGGAGGGGCACCTCTAGTTCCGTGTTCTCAGACACCTCGGCCATTTGTGCATCACATCCATGATTCTGGCCACATCTGGGGACGTCTGCACTATTATTTTTCCTCATTAATTATTTTTTATTTTTTTTTTTTTGTGAGGAGATCAGCCCTGAGCTAACATCCGCCAATCCTCCTCTTTTTTTGCTGAGGAAGACGGCCCTGGGCTAACATCTGTGCCCATCTTCCTCCACTTTATATGGGACGCCGCCACAGCATGGCTTACCAAGCAGTGCGTCGTTGCACGCCCGGGATCCGAACCAGCGAACCCCGGGCCGCCGCAGCGGAGCGCGCGCACTTAACCGCTTGCGCCACCGGGCCGGCCCCCTCATTAATTTTTTTTAATTCAACCCATTTAACCTTAAATTATTTTAAAAGGAGACTTTTTATCTTTGCCTTAAATAGAAAACCGGGGTGAGGCTCAATTGCCATGTATAGAACATCATAAGGAATAAATACAATGAATATAAACACCGTTTATTTAACTCTCTCTGGTGCTGTTGCTCGCTTGCACCTGCGGCTGCTCGTGGTTAGAGAGATGGGCAAGTGTTAGGGAGCTGTCAGACCCAGATTAGCACCACTCGGAGACATTCTCCTGACCAAGTCCAGCAGGTCAACCATCCCTGTGCATTAGCATCATCTGGGCGCTTTTAAAAACTACAGATAAGCAGCCCCATGTCCAGAGATTCACGCATTATCCTAAAGTGGGTCCCAGGTGATTATGAGAACATTGCACAATCAGAAGGATGAAAAGTCCAAAGGAAGATGGAGAAGGGAGTCCCCGTCACTCTGAACTTGTGCCACCAAGTTCATCCCGTCAGTTACTCGTAGTCCTGGTCCAAACTCAGAGATCTGACCTAGTTTAAGCCCCTGCACAGTATTGAGGAGGACCCCATGCCCAGGGCAGGGAGAAAGACAGGAGGGCCCAGTGTGGTGACACTGACTTTTTTTCCATAGTCAATTCTATAAAAGAAGAAAGTCACATTGGTTGTTAGGGATGGCTGGGACCCTGGGGGGGACGTGAGTGATCAAGATATGTGGTCTGCACCCTGCACACACCAATAAAAGAGGCCTCCAAAGGGAGACAGGCTTGGCTGGGTTGACTCTAGCCCATCACACCCCCCGGACCTGCCGGAGCATGGGCCTGGGCCAAGAACCCCGCAGCCAAGGGCTGACTCACCGGCAGCTGTGCCGATTCACCTACTGTGCGTGCTGAGGGCAGAGGCAGGCGGAAGCGCCGAGCTCCCTTCCAAGTGACCCACATTGTCACCAAAGTCACCTCCCCCACTAGGGAGCACCTCGGGAAAACGGGGAGTGCTCGGAGAAGCTGGAAATTGAAGAGCAGAACTGCGGGGACCAGGCACCCACCTGGGGCCGGGAATTCCTCTACATCTGTGATCACATTTGCTCCTCACAGCAACTCTGCAGGGATGCGGGACCAGCCCCATCGGACAGGAGAGTATGCCTGGCTCATGGAGGTTATGCGACTTGCCAAGATTGCAGCACAGGTGGCAGAAGCGGGGTCCCAGCCCAGGTCTGTCTGCTTCCACCATTCCAGGCTGCCGGCCCCAAACTCAGGCCCAGGAGCAGAGAGGACTCAGCCCAAGCGGAAGGTCTAACTGTGCTTTGCATAGGAAGACAGAGGACACCTTGCTGTGGGCTCAACTAACCACACTAATGACCCCTTAGCTCCAGGTGGGGGTTGCAGTTTGCGACGCATGCTCCCACATACCCAGCCTGGTGAGGAGTGTAGTGTATGTCCCCCCACTTTACAGAGAAGGGGATTGAGGCCCAGAAACTGTGCCCTCCAACAAAATTAAAGGTCCTTTCTGGGGCCCCTCCCAGCCCCTGAGCTTTCCTCTCTCCAAGCCATCGTCCCCCAGGATGGGACAGTCTGTTTAAAGCGCCCATCTCATCCCCCAGATTCCTCCACCCTCAGGGCAGGGACGCGCCTCGGCGTCCTCCTCCTGTGCCCATCTCAGGCGGTGTCGGCACGTGGAAGGAATGCGGTTGCCCAAGGCTCACAGCTTCCAGGCGGAAGGGCCCAGATCCCAGCGGCGAACACGTGCCTCTCTGGCTCCAAACCAAAGTCGGCTCCACCTGAGCTGGCTGACTAACCCCACTGCTTCCTGTGGGGGACAAATGCAGGAAGTTACGGGGCCATCCCCTCACCTCTGAAAAGGAGCACATCGACAAGCAAAGCCTGCGACGGGGACCACCTGGCATGCCCCCCACTGCCACATTCAGGTGGTTTCACCCAGAAAGAAGTGGGGACAAGGGACACCGCAAGATGGAAGTTTTTAAAAATTTATTTTCTAAAATTATTTCTGAGCAAACCTGAGTCTGAAACCAGCAAACAGATAAATAGGCAAATTATGTAAGCCAGGCTCCATTGCTGCCTGGTCTTGAATAAAGGAATTTAACCTGGCAACCCCAGCTGGCTCACATC
Source organism: Ceratotherium simum simum (assembly GCF_057802395.1). NCBI lineage: Eukaryota > Metazoa > Chordata > Mammalia > Perissodactyla > Rhinocerotidae > Ceratotherium > Ceratotherium simum. The sequence continues at coordinate 10,363,924 of NC_141923.1, read as the reverse complement.
CAACCCACAACGGCCGGCTTGTGGTCACCAAGTCCTTGACAGCTAGTGAGCAGGCTGCAGATGGAGTTCCTTGGGACCAAGCGAGATAAGGGTGTGGCCAGGTGGACAGGGTGGAGTGCTCCAGGGTGGTCCCTGGCTCTGGAAAACCTGTGGCATTCCTGGACCCATGTGACACTGGCCACACAGAAAGGATTTCCTTTGAGGAATGGCCTGGTCATGTGGGAGCCATTGGGGGTTGCAGAGAAAGAACTAGCTGCAAAGTGAGGAGGCCCAAGTTCTAGGTCTGACTCACCACTTCCTGCCCACTGCACCCCAGCGTGGAAGGGCCAGTGTAGACTGACGCTCACCTGCATGAGCTCTGGGATCAGCAAGTCTGAGCTCAATTCCCAGCTCCACCGCTGAGCAGCTGAGGACAGGTTATTTAACCTCTCTGTAAAATGGGAACATCAGAGCATACCTCACTGAGTTGCTGTGAGGATGAAAAGAAAATGCAGTGAGCACTTAGAACAACGCTGGCATTCAGTAGGTGCTAGCTGTTATGCTAAACCATGCAAGGAATCTTAGATGGCACCCAGTGCACCCCATCAATTTATACATTCATTCATTCATTCTTTCATTCCATAAATATATATTGAGCAGCTACTATGGCTAGACTCCGGGGACAGAAATAATTCCCTGCCCTCATGGAGTTTATGTTCCAGTAGAGGAGACAGAGGATAAACTCGATTGCAAATAAACAACCAAGATAATTTCAGGTGGTAACAAGTGTTAGAGAGACAATGAAACAGGGTGATGGGTCAGGGCTTGGTGGGGGGATGGTGGCTACTGTGTGAGCAGGAAGGTCCCCTGGAGGCCGTGACTGTGAGCTGAGATCTCGATGAGAAGGAGCAGCCACGGAAAGGTGTGGGGGAGGCATTCTTTAGGCAGAGGAAGAGCAAGAAGAGGGGTCCCAAGTGGGAAAACATGGCGTGCTCGGGAGAACACGAATGTCAGATGTGAGTCCCTGAGAGGCCAAGAGACATGGTCACAGTTCCAGGATGGGCCCCAGAGAGCCCAGGAAAATGGACAGTTGTCCAAGAGGACAGCCCCCTGAAGAGGGCCACAGGGGAGATGACGGGCACCCCATCTTCTCTCCTCAGCCTCGCTCACGACTCTGGAGCTCGCCTTCCTTCTCTGTGTCCTGGGCATCACTAGGATCTGCCCCGTCTACTTCATTCAGGGTGGTTGTGAGTTTTAAAGTGTGTTTTCAAGGATAATGCCTTTTAATTAAAAAATAATGATAACTTCTCTCTGGCTGGGATGTGAGAATGGATAATCCTGTACCTGCTTTCAAGGAGGTCATGGTTCAGTGGAGAATCAGATGCAAAACTGAAAATTAAGTATTATGTGCCAAGTGCAATGGGAACATGAAAACAGAAATGACCAGCCCTGTCGGGGGTGGGTGAAGAGGGCTTCTCGGAGGAGGTGATGTCTAGCCAGGTATTGATGGGGAGGAGCAGGGGGAGGACCGCTGGGCGGAGGTAACAGCTGGAGCCCAGGTCTAGAGCTGGAAAGATCAGGATGCGTTTGTGGCCTCATGGGACCGGGAGGTAGCCCAGGTGGTAGAAAGCATGAACTGCCAGCCAGGCAGGCGGGGGCTTGGGACTTAATCCTCGGAACAAGGGACAGCCACTGGGGGCAGATAGGCAGGGAGTCACCTGCTTAAGTGACCTGGCCCTCGAGCAGCCAGGCTCGAGGCCCCCAAACACCCACTGCGAGGCTGTGCTTCGCAGATGAGAGAATATCCAGACCTCGAGGCACCTTAGAGATCTCCTAACTCCAACCGCCCTTTTTAAAGGGCAGGGAACCAAAACTGGCCCAGGAGAAGGTCAGATGCGTCTATGGACTGGAGGCTCCTCCCATCATCACAGAAGGGTCAAGCCTTTGAAACAAGGAGGAAAGAGGCTACCCCAGTGAGTCAGCCTGCTGTATGACTTCAGCAAATGTCACTTGGGAGGGGCTCAGCCCTTTTCAGATCTCAAATAAAACTCTTGGCTTAATGAGAGTTCAACCAGCAACAGTGGTCCACCCTATTCCACCCATGCCTCAGTAATGACCAGGTGGGCCTAACCCCGAAAATAGATCAGCCTCCTCATTTCACTGTGTAACCATCCCAAGTGGTGTTACATCACGAATGCTAAGGAAACAGACTTTTAGGAAAGGCGGTTGTAAGGGACAGAGTACTGGCCCAGAGGCCAGAAGACACGTCTCAGGTCCCAGGTGGACCCCAAGGCACCTGAGAGATTTGGGCCAGTCATTTCTGCTCAAGGAGACTCAGTTTCCCCACAAGTAAAATTATAAGTTCAGATGAGATCAGCTCTAAGGCTCCGGCTGGTTCTGGCATTCTCTTATTCTCCCCTGCAGCTGTCACTTCTAAATACTTCTAGAACACGGCACACACCATCTCTCCGGGCACATACAGTAAGGGATTGTTTCCTAGTCTCTGAAAGCTACCTCATTTGTGTAAAGCTCTCTCCCATCAGGTTCTCACATAAGCCCTGCCCTATGGGGAGGTATCACCAGCCCCGTCAGACAGATGAGAAAGGAGTTCACAGAGCTGCAGCTGGCACAGGACACAGAGCAGGCTGGGACCCGGCCCGCTCTCCACTGCCCAGGTGAGCACACGTGCCGAGACACAACGGCGGCCTCCATGCCCACTGCACTTCAGGAAAACCACCACCGGAAGCATCAGTCCTGGCATGCCGGCCCTTTGAGCCCCGTTGGCCGTGCCAGACACCTCTGCAGAGCGAAGGCCTGAAGAACACCTTTGGTTTGGGCTGGGAGAATGTGACCAGGAATCAAAGCGAGCCTTGAAAGCAGCAGGGCTCAAAATGGGACAGATCCTCCCGATTCTCAGTGCACTGCTGCCCTTCTCGCAAACAGAGCAAGCTCGGTCACCAGGAGGGAAGCATGGCAGTTAGAGCCGTCAGCCTTCAGAGCCTTCTGCGACCTGACAGCTGGGAGGACAACGCCCAGCTGCCCTCGGGCTGGGCCAGGCTGGGCCGCTGGAGCTTCAGCCTCGCAGGAGTGAAGTTTGTGTTCACAACACAGCACACTGAGAAAAGTTTCTTGTCTTTTCAGTTCTCCCTCTGGGTGAAACTCGTGCTCCATCCCTTTCCTGCCACGTGATTTGGGGCAAGACATTTAACCTCTCTGAACTTGTTTCCCCAACTGAAAAACAGAAATCACCATACCCACGGCCCTACGTTGTTTTGATAACTTATGAATATATCAAGCATGCCCTGCAGAGAGTAGGAGGAGGCCAAGTAGCTCTCCTAGGAGGGCTTCCCGTAGGAAAAGAGGTGCTAAGCACCGCTTAAATATTTCCTTTGACGATGTTTCTGCTCATGGAAGTTCTACAAGTGTGCAGTCATCACATGTTATCGCTCTCTTCCGACTTTTTAAAATTAAAATGGTCACATCAGTTTAATCTCAGGTATACCACCCATTTCCCTGCCTGTCCCGAGGAGGCGGCTGTGGACCTTGCCACAGTAGTAGCCTGGGTATGGCAGTGAAGTCCTGATGAGAGTCACCCAGGTGTGGCAGCCCAGAGCAAAGTGTCTTCCCTACCTGTCTGCCTAATGTTGACTTTGGCCAGGACACTCCCCTCGGCCATAACACCAGCAGATTGGTCCAGGTGACCCGAGGTTCCGCCCAGCTCAAACAGTTCAGGATTTTCTGATTCAGAAGCATAAATCATTAGGGCAAGACTTAAAAGAATCCTGATGATAATCTGAGACCAGAGAGTGTGAATGTCATCTTCTTGTATGACTCCGAAGAGGGAGATTACTTCTTCCGAACGAGAAATCATGTGTCTGTTATACAACAAGATCTGTGTTCATTTTATTTTTTAAATGCAGCCAGATTAACATTTGAATCTGTGAGAAGAGTCTGATTTTCTAAGAGAGCTTTGTGAAAATGTTGCATATTATCTTTTAATTTTATTTGTATATAAGATGTGATATATACAATGGAATTGTGTGTGTATATATATATTCCACTGTATATATACTATATATACATTATATATTCCATTGTATATATACATTGTATATATAATATACATATTATATATACAATGTATATATACACAATTATTGTATATAATGTATACACAATTATACAATGTATATACATACTAATTGTATATAATGCAATTGTACATTGTATATAACGTATATATATTTCCTATTTGTAAATGATAAAGCACAAAAATATTTAAAAATTCCCACGAGCCTACCTCGACAGAAGAAACAGAACATAATGGATCCCACTGAGAATGGAGCAGGCTCCTCCCTGACCTGTACCCTCTCCTTGACCAACGATCACCACCCTGATTTTGCATTATCATTACTTGCCTTTTTTTTTAACCTGCTTAAATTTGTGAAACAGGATCTATGTATAGAGGAGGTGTGCATAAAACATACACGTACTTACAAATAATTACAAGGTGAATTCCTTAGTGACCTCCCCCCATGAGCCTCTGGGTTCCAATCCCCTCTGGCCCCGCCCCATGGTGATATTTGATTTTTACTTAAGGAAATCACCTTCTTGCTTTTTGCCATCATTTTACTTCTCATGTACGTATCGCTAAACAACTCATTATTAGCGTGCTTCTGTTTTGAGCTTCCTAATTTCCTCAGCAGCTCTCTGCCCAGTCTTGCAAAGCATTTCAGAGACACCAGGATTCCCTACGCAGAATCTGCAGCCTAGAAATCCAGGCCAGAGGTACAAGGCCGTGCTACATTGTTACAATTACATTAGGAGGCTTAGTAATAAAAACCATGATAACGCCTCTTTCTGGTGTGTCCCCGCCCTACTGGGCATTCTGCTGAGCATTGTCCCCAATTGTTTCATTTATCCTCACAGGGAGGTGTTGGGGCCTCCTATCTCTAAAATAGCTCAGGACTGTCCCCCATCTGCTTCCTAGCTACTCATCTCCAGGAACAGCATCCCTAAATCCTGAAGCAATGACTCCCTGGGGGGTGGAGAGGGTCAGCGGATAGCTCCCTAACTTCCATCTGCTCCTCCCAGGTTCCTCTCTTGGCGGCCCTCTTGGGCTACGTTTAGATATTACAGAGAAAAAAAAGTTCAGAACCCATTTTTTCCCCAGCAAATACCAATGTCTTAATGATGACTGGGACCCTGCCTCGTGAGTACCGTTCTCCCGATGATTAACACGTAACACCATCCTTGTATTGTCTGAGATAGGCTATGTGGTACAATGAAGAGCATCAAGCCCAAAGCCCTGAGTTCAAATCCTGGCTGTACCACTCTCATCCTCTTAATCTGTTTCCCCATCTGTAAATGGGCCAACAACGGCAGGCTTGCCTGCTACCAGAATCACAGAGGGTGAGAGACAGGAAATGCTTCCTCAGAGCCCACAGACACATCGAGTCCCCTGCAGGCCCCTCTCAAATCTCCCTGCCTGTGTCAAGGACCAGCTTTCAGCACTGGAAGAGCTCCGAGGAAGATGATCCAAGGCCACCCACAATTTGACAGACGGGTGACATCAAGGCAGAGAGGGAAAGGGCAGAGCTAACGAGGAGGGAACTCAGGTGTCCCCACCAGGCCCTGTCACCCCAAACTGGGACAGCTGCTCACATGTGCTGTGTCTGACACCATACAAACGCTGTTCATGGAATGTCTCACTGAATTCTCACGGCTCCTAAGATGCAGGCGCTAGGATTATCCCCCACTCAAGGGGAAGGAAATTCAAGCCGTGAAAGGTGAAGCGACTTTCCCACGGCCAAAGGTGGAGGACTGGACCCAGGTAGTCTGACGTGGCCACCCCCATTCCTAACAGCTGGGCAACACGGGAGGCCCCGCTGCCCTCTGGACTCCCAGGGGCTCCAGGGTCCTTGGCAGGTTGTGCCTGACCTGCCCAGTCTTGCCTCCCCAGAGCAGAGGTCACCCCGCAGCCAAGCCAGAATCCCTTAATAGCCACGCCCCAGGTTTCTGCCTCAAGAGGTGGAGAGGTCACCCAGCCCTGGTCAGGTCCAAGGCTGCTGGAGAACATGCAAAGTACTGGGCTAGAGGGTTGTTCCCATGGGCACGGAAGGAGCTCAGGCTCACCGTGAAGGGTGCCTGCAGGGGCCCTGAGACAGAAACCTGAGTCCAGATTCTCATCACTCCCCTCTGGGCCGCCAGCAAATCCTCAGGACTCCCAGCAAGACATGAGTTCCAGAAATAAGCCTTCCCAGCCCATTCCCCCTCCAGCTGCCCTCAGAGGGGCCTCTCTTGCTGAAAACGATGCCCTCAGGGCCAGCAGGCTTGGCACAGCTGTGGCTGTCAGCCGGCCCCGTGTGGTCCTGCCTGAGGAATGTGCAGACCCACACGTGCCAGAGAGCCCCGCTGGGGCACGGTTACAGGAAACGGAGCAAAACAGCCCGCTGGTACAGGCACGCCCCTCCCGCCTCCCAGCTCCTGACCCCTGGTAGCTGTTGGCTGCCCCAGCTGTGCAGGACGCAGGGCCGAGCCCCTGAAGAGAGCCAAGTTCTGTTCTTGGCTGTGTGGCTCTGGGCAAATCACTCTCCCTCTCTGGGCCTGTTTCCTCTCCTCCATCTTGATGGATGAAGGAGGCTGCTCTGCAAATCTCAGAAGGATGGTGATTTTGTGACATGCTCCCTTTTCTGGAAGGATGGTCACTTTGCCCCACTATCTCCTGCCCCCACTCCTGGAAGCCCCTCACAGTACCAGGAGGAATTTAACCCTTTCAGAAGTCAAGGAGACCAGGAACCTGCGAGCCTTGGGCCAGCACTTCAGGGCCGAAGTGATAACATAATAATATTCATTATTACCCCACCCCAGAAGTCCCCACCCCAGGGGACTTCAGTCCCCTGCCTTAGAGATCTGAAGCAGAGGTGAGCCAGGCTGTGTGCAGCACGGTCCAGGGTTGACCACCGGGCCCCATCCACCAGGTCCACTGTTTGGAGTCAAGATCTGAAGACCCCAAGGGGAGTCAGAATCCGTTTGAGGCTCCCTCACTACCCCGTCCTTTAGAGATGTGGGATGAGGCTCAGAGAGGCTGAGCGGCTTGCCCAAGGCTGCACAGCCAGGAGATGTCTGAACTAAACTGAGCCTGCCAGGTGCGACTTCCCATCCTTACCGCGGGCTCTGGGCTCTCAGCCACTACGGAGCGAGCTCGTGGTGCCAGGAGGGGGTACCTCTGCCCGCGTTTACTGCCCAGGCGGAGGACACGGGGCGGCACGAGCCCGCGGTGACAGGTCCGCTCGCCCCAAGGAGAAGCAGAGCGAAGATTGGAGGCGGCGCCCCGCCCGCCGAGGACGCGCTGCCCGGGGCTTAGGGGCTTTTTCTTGCGGGCCGAACCTCCAGGGTTGGGGAGCGGAAAGGCTCGGGGATTTTGCAGGCGGCGGGGAACTGCTGGGTTTAAACTAAAAATACCCGCCCGCGCGCCCGCCCGCAGCTGTCACGCCAGGGCCCCCGCCCCCGCGCCGGGCGCGCCCCCCCAGGTCCCCTCGACTTCCCGCGACCCTGATCCCTGGGGGGACGCGTCAGGGCTGGGCTGGGGGCTGAGGCCCCGACCCTCCCAGCCCCCGGCCGGGCCGCCCGCCCCGCGCCACTTACCCGGCCCGGAGCGTGCAGGAGCGCGGCGCCGCAGGCGGATCCGCCGAGCCGCCCTCCTCCTCCCTGCGTCCCCGGCGGCTCCGGGGCGGGGCGGGGCCGGGGCGGGGCCGGACACTCGCCCCCGCCCCCGTCCGGTCCCCTCCGGGACCCGCCGCGGGAGCCGCCCCCGGGCCGCCCCGCCCCGGCCTGGCGGGAGAGGGACGCGCCCGACCCCGCGCGCTCGGCGGAGGGCCCCGGTGCCCCGCCCCAGGCCGGCCGGGCCCTATCGCAGACCCCCCGGGGGCAGGGAGCGCTGTCGTGGCGGATCCCCACCCTCACCCCCCGCCCCGCCCCGCCCCGCGCCCAGGGCTGCCCCCTCCGGCCCGGGAGCCGCTCCGAGCCCCCGCCCCCCGCCTGCCTCCGCCCGGGCTCGTCCTTGGGGATGGCGCCGAGCCCTCTCCCCCGGGGAAAGTTGCATCTGAGGAGGGAGCTCCTCTGCGCGTCCAGACCTGGGGAGATAGGTGGGGGGCTGGCAGGTCTGCCCTCTCAGAGCCGAGGTGGGGGCAAAGACAGGGGCACCCCTCCCGGAGGCGCGAAATCCAAGAAGGAAGTGCCACCTAACAGCCAGCCTGACAGTGGGAGCGCCCCATCCGGCCCCTCCCACCCCGCAGTCCCCGGAGCCACCGCGCATGGGATCTCTGGACCCCCGGCTGGGATGGGAGACCCCAGGATGCCAAGCAGAGGCGATGGCGGGTGAGCCACAAGGAATGTACCTCCCGCAAACCCTAGGCCCTAGAATGTGCCTCCCCTTTCTCTCCCCGCGCGCCACTCCCTATAGACACATCCTTCCACCCGCCCACCAACCCCCGATCCTGCGACTCCGGGACTCTTTAACCTTGCAGCGGAATGTCTAAATCTTATCTGCCTCCGTGCCTTTCAGCTCCCGGGTATTCAGGCCCTTTGAACTGTCCTCTGCCGCGGCCCTGATCTTTGTCCGAGTAATTACATGTTTGCACGATTGGGTCCAGCTCCTTTGGATGCGGATCAGAGCCGCTAAGGAAGGATACAATTTACAGAACTATGCACCATGTGGGCTCCAGTCTTCACGACTTAAGTGTGGCTGCGCCCATTTCGCAGATGAGGAAAAGGAGGCTGGGCTTGAGGAGTTAAGTAACTGCCCCAAATCTAATGCTTCCCAGAGGGTGTTTTCCTCTTTTGTTTCTTAGTGAGGTGGCAGGCCCTCTGTCAATGTTTGTTGAATAAATCGGTGTAGAAATCAGTGTTCTAAGAGAGAGATTAAATTGTAAAACAGGACCGGATAGTAGTGTGTGTGTGTGTGTGTGTGTGTGTGTGTGTGTGTGTGTGTGTGTGTGTGTGTGTCTTTTCCAAACTGAAGGTAAGGAAGGAGGATGCCAAAGCCCAGAATTAACACTGGGGTAGACCTAGCGTGAGCTGGAATGCCAGAATATCAGCCTCCTCCTAACTTAGGACCCATTTTTTATTAGTCACAGGATCATAGGAGATCCAAAGGGCCTCTCCCATCCTTGCCCTTGACGGGCTCTCAGTGTCCTACTATGTTGCTCATTATCATCCTGACTCCATCCAAGGCGCTGCCTCAGGCCTTGGGGTTACAACAGTCAAGCTGAAGGTGCAGACAGCGGTGAACAATTATTATAATACTTGCCATTAGGCTAATGCTCTTTGCTTTTCCAAGTGATTTCACATGTATCTCCTCATTAAACCTCTGACAGATCCTCCAGGTAGTTAGGAAAAGTTTAATCAGTTCTGTCTTATGACAAACAAAGGCACAAACAGGAGATTTGCAAGGATTGAGATGGCCCTGCCATGCTGCTAGAAGGGTGGGGCCGCTGGCCTGGGAAGGCAGTTTCCTGCGGTAAGAGATGGTTTGGTGCAGCTGGGAGTAAAGAGCTCAAGGTCTGGTGTCCAGTTGCCCAAGTTTGCAACTTTTAGCTCGTTACTCATCATTGGTTTCCTGTTCTGTTATTGGGTCTAATAATAGGAACCTATCTTGAATGGATATGTGCCTGGTGTCGTGAGCACCCAGCTCAGGTGAGCTGTTCTGGGTATAGCATGACCACTACAGTTTCTGGCATATGGCTAGTTAGTCTTTCATCAGACATTTCCTGAGCACCTACTATGTGCTAGCCTCTGGGAATATGGAGGAGAATGAGGCATAGACTCCTCCCCCCAAGGAGGTCACAGTGCAGTGCTTCTGTGTGCATCGCAGAGATGAACCATCCTCTCACTGCTCATGTGGTGCAGAGCACCAGTTCAGAGCTGAGAAACCCAAATTCCATGCCCAGCTCTGCTACTTAACTGAGCAAACCTTACCAAGCCACATAACCTCTTAGAACCTCGGTTTTCTCATCTGTTAAATGGGGTTAGCAATATTTCATAGGTGAGAAATATGTGATAAAAATATTTTGTAAACTGCAAAGTACCATGCAGATGTTAGTTCATTATTAGTAGTAGTATCTTCAGTTTTACAGGGCTCGATGCTTTTCAGAACGCTCTCCCATTGTTTTCCTTAAGCCTGACATAAAAACAAGACCTTATTTTTTTGTTAATTCTATGGCAGTCTTTTGCCACTCCAAAGTGGTCCATACGGAAGGGAAAAAAGTTGAGCAAGCGATGCTGGAGAATGCGGGAATTTACAACTAGAAAGGCTATAAAAACTTCAACTTGCCTTCAGCATTACTCACTGCTACAGAAAGGAGTGGAAATGAAACCTATCTGGAAAGAAAAGTCTGGCAAAGGATGGAGGGAGAGCCCCGCTGTCATCTCTGGAATTGAGCACAGGAAACCCCGCCCCCAGGCCTCCCTTTCAGAAGTGGCCCAGCGAGGGAACCACAAGAAGGCTCTACAATTATGCCATTCGGAAATTCTGACTCATTTGGCAGTGGGGGCGCTTCGTGCAACATACAAAATGTCTCCCAAAAAGCAAAACTTTTGCTACTGCTTCCCCACGTCTCTTCCCTGCAGCGAGCATCTCCACCACCACTCGTGGGGAAGCGGGGGCCAATTGAATAAGCCTGGGGAAGTTATTCAGGTCTGTTTCAGGTTTGCTGTTGGTTAGCTAGCTTCAGCAGCGACCCAGTACAAGTCTTATCGTGTGAGCATGATTTGTAATTGTTTCTGTGTTCAGTCTCCACAGGAAGATTAGAACAGAAGCTGGAATGCTTCTTCTGGCTAATCCAACTCCTTGTTGTACGAATGGGTAAACTGAGGCAAGGGGGCAGGAGGGAGGGGCCCTGCACAGGGTCCCAGGGTGGTAACTGGTGTTCTGGAAATTTATGTTCCCATTTCCCTGTCCCTAGCCTGGCTTGCCCCCTTTGTGGTGACTTAAATAAGTGCTATTGGCTAAACATAGATGAAAATCTCACACTGTGGGGGGCCGTTTCTGGGGTGCCCCATCAGGGAAGTCCTGATCTGGGCGTGGAGAGGTGGTCCTCATCCTGGCTCTGCTCTCAGCTACTTCTTCTTTGTTTTCTTTTTGCCAATTCTCCAAGTGTTAGTCTGTCTCTTCCCATTGAGGTCCTACTATGTGTTCGTAGGGTGTTAACTTCCCTGGGTAGGTCACCTTCTTCACCAAAAGCTGCCACCCAGTAACTGAGCACCGTACTGGGTGACAATGAGTCATCTCCTGAGCACAGGAACCGGAGTACTTCAGGATACTTCTCTAGGTATGCTCAATTGTGCTGCTTTTATAAAATAAAAATATAAAGTGTGTCAGATGCACAGGACTGGATCCTGGGTTCCAGCCCTTGTTAGTGCCACTAATTAGCTGTGTACCTTTGGGTCACTTCTGAGTTTCTGAATCTGTGAAATAAGAGAACTGGAAAAGATCATCTCTAAGTTACTCCTCCCAACTTAAAAAATGATGTGAATCTTGATTGTATTAGTTAATAACATCATTTAACATAACTAAACTCTTCTATTATTATACTCCAAGGAATAAGTACTAATAGACATAAAAATATTAAAGTGCAATTGACAAACTTTATTCCTAAAAAAATAAAATCCTGGGCTGGCCCCGTGGCTTAGCGGTTAAGTGCACGCGCTCCGCTGCTGGCGGCCCGGGTTTGGATCCCAGGCGCGCACCGACGCACCGCTTCTCCGGCCATGCTGAGGCCGCGTCCCACACACAGCAACTAGAAGGATGTGCAGCTATGACATACAACTATCTACTGGGGCTTTGGGGAATAAAGGAGGAGGATTGGCAATAGATGTTAGCTCAGAGCCAGTCTTCCTCAGCAAAAAGAGGAGGATTAGCATGGATGTTAGCTCCGGGCTGATCTTCCTCACACAAAATAATAATAATAATAAAGTACTTTGCAAAGAACAGCATCAGCTTTAAGTAAAAGGCGAGAAGTCGGCTGCGAGAGGGAGAGCACCAGCCTGGAAGGCTGTGTGTGTGTGTGTGTGTAAACAGCAGGGCGGAACCCTCCAGTTATGTTGATTACCTGCGTATGCAGCAAGAAAAATGTCCGAGTCCCAGCTTTATATATACCATAAACCAGGCAGGGCTGGCTGAGCCCGCTGCAGGCCGTGAAGGTGGTTTCGTGTTCTCTGAATTACCGTGTACCAGCGAAGTCTCCTCTACGCTCAGCTACTTCCTGGGTTGCTGAACACGTGAGCCGCGCTGCTGCTCTTCAGTCCCGGCGCTGATTGCTGCTCGCCCTTCCAGCTTCGTCATTTTGGTTTAAACTACTGCACACCGGCAATCTGGCTTATTTGTTTGTTTTTGTTTTGAAACCTAAATGCAGCCTTGATAATGTCAGTGTTGCCAACGCTGGGGTGGGCTGGCAGCGTGAACAACTCACTGGATGAGAATCTCCTGGGTGGTCTCTCTCATTCCGGCTCTGTGTTCCCCAGCTGGCTGAGCGGGGGAGCACCATCTCCCCTCCCCATGTTTCCACATCTAGAAAGTGGGGCCAGTTCTCGCCCTGTCTTCTCTGTGGAAGCTGTCATGAAAATCACAGAAAGTAAGGACGATGAGAATGTGCTACAAATTTGAAGTTCTGTGCACATGCGTGCTATGATGGGAAATTAAATCCTCCAATTACTATGGCTGCAAACAAAAACTTCCCGACAGAAACTGACTCAGGAAGAGGCTGTGAGTAAGGAAGACTTCTCCACTAAGGAGAAAGAGAAATCTTCTATTGTTTTGCTCCCCGGAGACATGCTTTTGAATCTGCTGGAGTGTTCTCTCCTCTCCTTGCTCTTGGCAGGCTTGGCAGTTCTGAACATGCGATATTAGAAGTGCTGGGTGATAGGCAGCGTGCCCAGGAAGCCGGGGGAGGCCTTGAGCCCCACCTGGCAGACACCCAGAGGCGCGGCCTTGGCACCTGGGTTAGGGCAGCGGAACCCACGCATTTGTGGGCATTTGTGGGCATTTGTGGCACCGCCACCATCACCGTCAGGGCAGGCGGGGCTCTGCGCTTTGGGGAAACCCACAGTCGCGGTGTGCCTGATCCCTTTCCCAGAGTGGCAGGGGCTTGTGTCATATAGGTCCACGTGTCTGCAGGAAACCTGTTGCTCTTGATGACAGTTCTTGATAGTTCAAGACGCTTCCTGAGCAGAGAAGGCCGTTACACTGCAGGAGCCTCCTTCCACCAAATCTCAGAATCTTGCTGCAAACAACTGGCCCCAAACACCCACAGAACAAACGTTTTCCAAGCTGACGGCCTCAAGTCCTTGCAACAGCAGTAGCTATAGCACTTGGCCTAAATGGCCTAAGATTTCAAAGAACTTTAGTCCTGAATTTCTTCTTTGATGTTGTAGAGTTGGCAGGCAGAGAAAAATGACAAGTGCCCCGAAATGCACGTCCTGGCTGATTAAAAAGCCAGGCAACCCCCTAAACAGGCTGGAGAGAAGGCAGCACACACACCCTGGTGTCCTTGGGTATTTAAAGGGTCCTTGCTGACACTGTGCCATTGGGATTAGCTCACTCGCTTCTGTAATCAAGGCTGTTTCATGATCCAAGCTGAAATGTGTGTTTGTTTGTGTCACTGGCAAATCTGGGCAAAATGACGGGACCGTGTCTGCTCAGTTGACAGACTCTAAGATGGGCTACAATGAAGGTGCACGCGCACACAGATAACAGCCAGAAGACACTACAGATGCCCTGGCCCGGCTCCTTCATGTTGCAGAGACCCCGAGAGGTTCAGGGAAGGCCCTGACTGCTTCCGCCCACAGCCAGGTTTACCTCCATCGCCAAACCCAGGTGACACTTGGGTCCTTACCTGGCCTCACTCTGCCTTCTGACGTCTATCAGGCCCTCGCTCCCGGAAGCACTTGCTCCCCCGTTTCTCCTCCTGCCTCCTTTCTAGTCTTCACGGCCTGTCCTTCCCTAACTGCACACCTTCTCCAGGTTTCTTCTCTGCTCTCTTTCTTGAGCTCCCTGACCACATCGCTTTTATCAGTAGGTCCCACCTAGAGAGGCGATAATCTGAGTCATTTCCCCTATTTCTCAAATATAACCTGACGATTTGGCTGTCCCTCAGATTCCTCGAAACTCAGAATGTCCAGAAGTAATTCATGACTCACCCCTTCATTCCACCTTCCTCCTCCCCGTCTTCCTGGCCTCAGCAAGTAAGAGCTCCAGCCTAAGCCAGAAACCTGGGGATAAGCTCAGTCCCCTCTCTTCTTCCCAGCGCCCTCCCCCACATCCAGCCGGTCGCCAAATGCTGTCAACCCTATACCTTCAAGGTATCGAGTGGTTAATCCTACAGTAGTCTCCTGACCGGTCTCCCGCTGTGGTCTCAGCCACCTCGAGTTCACCCTCAGCATTCCTGCCAGGATCATGTCTCAAGAACCTGCAGCGTACACTCTTTCTGTGACCTTCTCTCATCCCAAGGACGAAATCCTAAGGCCCTCAGCCAGGTCCACGTGTCTGCATTTGTAAAGAAACGACTCAGCGTTCCTGTGCCTGGGCCTCTGTGTGTTTGCCCTGGTTGTTTCCTCTTTCTGGAATGTCCTTCCCCTGCAAATTCTTGCAACACCCAGTTCAAGCACCACCCCATCTACTAAGCTTTCCCTGATCTCTGAGGCCTGACTCACTGTCCTTAGAGCACCCCCCACCCTAGTACACAGTGACACTGTGCGTCTGTCCTTGGTTGTGTGAGTGTCTTACTCCACTCCGTTTCCTGCTTGGCACAGAGCTTGTGGGTGCTCCCTGGTTGAGTGTTTCTTCACCTCCTACGGCATCTGTGGCCAATATTATGAGTTTCACGCAATTTGGGATTTCTGAGATACTGTCCTGTGTTGTTCACCACGTCAGATGTTCCTCATTCAAGAACTGTGCATTGAGCACATCCTAAGTGCCAGGTATAGTGCTAAGGACCACGGGCAAGAAAACGAATTGTGTCCAACCAGAAGCTAATGGTCCAGTGGCAGGGGAGAAGGGCATAAAAAAAAATAAAACTATGAGACGTACACTCCCTGAAGGGTTTTGGTCCCCGGTAGCAGTGAAATAGGGCTGGGTGGTAGGACGGCACAGTGGTTATAGTCTGCGATGCCCCTAACTGCACATCCTGGATTGAACAATACAACAGCGTGTGCAAAACTGCCATATGGATGGCCGTCTGCAGGCCTAATGTTCGCTGATCCCTCTCAAGCCCAACATTGGGTTCACACAGTTTAGAAAAACCCCACTTTATGCCAATATCATTCAGTCCCTCACCACCAATTCAGTATTTCTAAGGTGCTTCCATGGACGAATATGAGGTACATAACAGAAGTAGAATAAAACTCTGTTGCTCTCTTTATAATGAGGGAAGAAAGTACGCCTCTGAGGTTTTTTTGTTGGCAATCTAACATATACTCCGTTTCCTTGACTTCTTAACCAAAGCTCGTGGACTATAATTTCCTTTTGTTGGAGACTTGGGATGATTATACAAGGCTCTGATGCTCAAGGAATAGGGACGTGTGGGGCTGTTTGCCCTGCTTCCCTCAAATGCTCCCAGAATGCTGCTTTTCAAAGGAAAAGATCCCAGAATGTCTGCCTCCTTATTATTTTTTTTATAATTTTATCTATTTATTTTCTCCCCCAAAGGCCCAGTGGGTAGTTGTATGTCATAGCCGCACATCCTTCTAGTTGCTGTATGTGGGACGTGGCCTCAGCATGGCCGGAAAGGCGGTGTGTCGGTGCGCGCCCGGGATCCGAACCCGGGCCGCGAGCAGCGGAGCGCACGCACTTAACCACTAAGCCACGGGGCCGGCCTGCCTCCTAATGTTTTAAATTTCCTGTTAACCTGTAAGTCATTGCTTCTTCCTGCTTTTAGTGTTAGCCTTTTAAATTGACTGCTTCCAATCTGTTGTGGCTGTAATATTAGAAAACTAAGCAAGTTAGCCATTCCCCAAAATAAGAACAGGCCACGGACGAGAACTGAGAGGCTCTTCCTGGAATCCGGCAAACTGATTAATTCTGACCTTGTATGTAAGGACAGGGACAGCGCTCATGGGCTCTCGCGGCGATGCTTCCTAAATAAATGGACTGATGCCCCCTGTCTGCCTGCCAGGGTAAGGCAGAGACTCATGAAATGCTCCAAGGTTTTCAGAAGACAGAATGGTTTTGAAATATGACATCTTGTGTTATTTTTGAACATAAGCAAAAATCCTTCAAGTGGGCTGGCCCCGTCCCCAGCCAGCCTGCGGTACGTGTGAACTATCAGAGCTGCAGCTGCCTGGCGTAAAGAGAGATGAACCCCTGGGACTATGGCACCAGTGGGCCAACGTGTACACTTAGAAATGCCCTGAGATGGGCTACAGCAGGAAAGGAAAATGCCAGATCACTGTACATCTGGAGAGGGAGAGCGCCTGCAGACACGGCACCCTCTCCTCAAGGCTCTTCATACAAAATCATCATGGTCACCCAATTTCACAAGGGAGGTCAAGACAAAAGCTCCCCTCTTCCTTTTTTTTTTTTTCAGAGTATGATTGATTTATAATATAGTCTTTTACGAAAACTCTGAAGCTCTGGTTCACAGAAATTTGATATCAATTAATTATATCTCCATAGGTTACACTTTCAAAAAGTGTAGTTTAGAATTAACAATTGGGATTTTTCTGGCCATAAAAGCAGAAAAAATATATTTCAAATCCTCCAACCTTTTCCTGCAAAAGAAAATGAACAGTCAATGTCTTATCCCATTTCCAACCTGCCCCCTCCCCACCTCTAAGAAACTGGGGTGAATTTCTCTTCCTTTGCTAGAAGAATTGTTGAGGAAGCCTGCAGCGATGGGATCCCATGATAGCAAGGTTTAACTCTGAAGGCATGAAGTCATTAGGGCTCAAAGGTTGAAGTACGAAGTGAAATTCTGACTCATCACAAAGAGCATTTATGGCCTTGGCAACACATCTTAGTAATCACTCAAAAGAAAACAATAAAACATTCTAAATGTTCTCTCTGGCTGCAAACTTGGTGGTTATCAGCGGGGGACATAAACTTCTGGGAACAGATAAATCTTCCTAACAGGTCTAACACACAAGAGGACTGGCTCCTAGCTTTTTATGTTCTGTGGTCTAGGCACCTTCTCAGAAGTTGCTGGAGTGTATTAACAGTTTGTGTTATGGAAACTATGTGCTGATAAAAAAGAAAAACACACAATGCAAAACATTAAAATCTTTCATTAAACAGACAGTTGAGGAAAGTCAACAATTCTTTTATCACCTTTAATCAAGTCTTAACATGAAATATCATTACCACTTTTTATTTTTTATTTATTTTTTTGTGACGAAGACTGGCTCTGAGCTAACATCTGTGCCCATCTTCCTTTGTTTTGTATGTGGGACACTGCCACACATGGCTTGACGAGCAGTGCATTGGTCCATGCCCGGGATTTGAACCTGCAAACCCTGGGCCACCAAAGTGGAGCTCGTGAACTTAACCACCATGTCACTCGGCCAGCCTGATTACCACTTAATTCTTAATATTATCTTATAGGAGATAGGATTTGGGCTCTTTTTCTCATAATAAAATAAGGTTCTCAACAGAACAAAGTCCAGCAGATGTCTGGTTTTAAAGGCCCAGAGCCAAAGAGTTCAGTCCTCAATGCAAAAAATAAGCATGGGAACAAAAGAGAACAAAAGTCTCAGAATGGACACAGCTACAGTTTATATTTCTTTCATTGGATTTTTGGATTGAAATTGTCATTTTAGTTTCACAAAGCATAAAAATCACATCCGTATCCAATAAATACAGAGGCAGAGCCAGAGAAGGTAATTCAGGGATATTTAATTTTCTGTGGGACTTCACGGTGATGCTATGATTCAGTAGTAAAATAAAATAAAGTGCTTGGGAAGGCAACAAAACTTACAAATGAACCCCAAGTGCTAAAGTTTGTCAAAAAGATGTTATAAACAAATACTGGAAAGAGAACATAATTTGGGGACCAAATTGTCTGAGAACCATTATCCTAGGGTTGATGTAAGGTTCAAATGAATTCATGTACACAAAACTTGTTTGAAGAACAAAATAGTATGCTACACATGGAACACGGCGTTATTATGGGGGTAAATGTTTAGGAGCAGAGGAATAGGGTACAAATAGATTCCTTAAAACTCGGCAGCCCTCATATAAAGACCTCTTGAAATTGGCATAACCTATTGCAGACAGCACAAATAAATTTTTCACAAATCCAGGACGGGGAAGATAGGAGAGCTGGAAAATTCCAAAGAGATTCAAAAAGAATTAGTAAGTATTTAGTGATGCTTAGGACTGGAACCCAGGCCTCACACCTCTACACTCCAAATCGAAGAACAGAATCAGGTTCTGCTGTGGCATCTAGGATTTTCATAAATGCTTCTTTCGGGAATCCATTTTCATCTGCATCTCCCACGGTCTGTTCTAGACTGAACTAACCCAATTTACAGCATACCGTTTCTCTTCCTTTTGCCCAGATTAGGAGAGCAGGACCTAGGCGACACAGTGCAAGTGGGCCCTAATGAGGCCTTTCCTGTCTCTAGGCTGAGCCCACATGATGTGGGAAACAGCGATAGCAAAACTGAGGCCACTCCCATGGCCAGAGAAGTATTTATAAAACCAGCTGTCTTGTCAGATAGACGTAGTAGAAATCCAGAAGGCATTCCTACCTCTGCATTAGGGATTCGTGAAAATTCTCTCAGAGGGCTGGGCATTGCCTTGGTTTCTCACACGTTACATTATTTTTAGGGTAGCTGGGGAATCAAGTTAATTCCAGGGTTGCAGTGGTGCCTTAAAATTACTGGATAATAGCTAAGTGCTCCACAGAGAGAGGTTTCCGGGTCCAGTTCGGGTCCATGGAACTCTGGGCCTCAAATGCTATTTTAGCTCAGGAATGTTTGGTGGCTCAAGCCCTCGTGCAACCCAAGCAGCCATTTTTCTCTTAAAGTCACACTTACAGAATGCTCCGGCCAGCTTGGTCCCAGACATTTCTGTATGGCATGGTGGCAGGCCCTGTGCAGAGAAACACACCCTCTTTGTCTGAATACAGCATGGACTTCAAGACTGAAGTCAGGACATAAACCATCAGCTTGGGTTCAGTAATCCTGCCTCTTCATTTCGGGCTAATATATAGGAAGAAACTACCTCAAACGTGCAGGGTTTGTAACTATGGATTCAATGCTGAATTTGCTTTTGGAGGAGGAGGTGGAAAAGAGAAATTTTACCAAATATAGTAAAGCCTTATCTATAAATAAGCACAGGAAAGAAAAACATATTTAGGATGCGTGAATTAGCATGTTTACAGGGCATGATTACTTAGTTTGGGGTCTAATTACATTTTGTGACCAAATTCCCAGGATTCTCATAAGTTTCTGTGTACTTCCCAGCCCACCTCCCCACTAATGTCCACAAGGGCGAGATCACATGCCGATGTAGATTATTTACTTATGTGTTCAAAACACCCAAATACATTTGATTACAAGTACAGTTTTTGACAACTGTTTATTTAAGAATTTACTGTTTATTTAAGAAAAACATGTTTGTCATGTTTCCATTACAGAAATGTCTAAAGAGAAACCTCAAAACTAAAATTCCAAATCATATAAAATGCCCAAATCATATAGTTTGGAATAAATATTTTGAATACTCCAAGAGTAGTTTTAAATCAAAGACAGAAAGGAATATGTTCAACATAGACAACAGTTTATATTGTTATTAAAAACTTAAATTTAGATGTATTGTTTGTTTCTTTGGTTCAGATACGTGATTGTTTTCCTGCCCTTGATCATGCGATCACTTAGCTCCCTGAAAGAGCATCAACATGCTTTCCAACATCCTGACACGTTATGTATGTTCTCATCGTACTCTGATGCACGCAGCACTCTACCATAATTTTGAAAAACAGAGGCTTTGCACTTTTCTTGCTTAAGGATTACTCTTAATCTTCAATGACAGCTGTACTCTGAACTTATTAATAACAACATCTGAAAACTGTACCTCCGAGGCCAAGACGACTCCTCATTACTGCTCTGATCTTCAGAACACAAGTTTGCAAATTCTTCCTCCTCTTCCAGTCAACACAAACGCAGAATCAGACAGTTTAAAGTAGGCAATAAACAATTTAGGTTTTCAGGAGCAAATCGCCAATATTTACTTAAAAAAATTACTATACTATAAGCATGGGTAAAAGTTAGGGGATTTTGGAAATATTATATTCTCTACTGTTAAGTGTACCAGATGTTAGACTTCTGAAACAACAGTTATACTTCAGCATCACAGCATTTCCAACACATTTTTGTGCACGATGCTTGTTCCTCTGATTTACCTGGAATCAATAAACCTGGAAGAAAAAAAAGGATTCTTTAAGAAGCTGATTGATTTTTGGTCCCACATTCGAAAACTACCAAACATCAATAACATCGGCAGGATGAAATACCTCCAAAGCATCAATCAACGGGTCACCTCCACCACCGATTTCTAAAATATTTAAGGTTTTTAAAAAAGTAATTTGTAGCAGTACTTAGTGTCCAACAGAAACCACTCCATCTGTTAAACAATATCTCGACTGCAAAGCTTCTCTTACTGTTGGTGGATAGATAACGACACCGCACAGTCATGATCACCGTGGTGGCAACAGTACCCAGCAACTATCAGAGGAAAATTGCACATAGAACTGCTGGCTCTTGGGCAGTCACGCCTCAGCTTCCTCTGGCGTATGCTTTTTCTGCAAGTCTGGTGTGCTCCAGGGTACCACCAACCCAGGGCAGCTCCAAGACTACAGATCATGCAGCCGTTTCGCCGAGTCCTGCTCTTCCAGAATCCCTTGTTCCACCAACACGTGCCCTGCCACGTTGCAAGCGCTGTTCTAGGTACTGAGGAGACAGCAGTGAATTAAGTTCAGTGCCTGGGAGGGAAGTCAATAAACAAACTAATAAATATATGTCAAGGTGTCATAAGTCCAATGGAGAAGAGAGAAAGCCACGGGCCTAGCAAGGCTTTCTTTCTCTCCTCTGTACCCCCACACTGCTTTGCACCTGCTTCTCATTTCTCATGCTGACTCCAAGCTTGGGGCCCTAGTTCTCTCTGGGGATCTGGCCCTGGCACGTGCCAGCACGCAGCAGCTGCTCAGGGAACATCGGCCGCAGGAACCAACTCCCTTCTTAGTTCCCCACTGAACAAGTCTTCCCTGGGCCCAGGCCCAATGGCTTAGGTGAGCTGGAAAGTCAGCGAAGCCCCAGACCCAGAGGGGATCACACAGGCGAGAGCGCTTTACAGACTTTAAAAATAAAAGCTGTTTTAGAGAAAGCAGCGCGCGCCAGAGGCGGGCGCCACGGGGCTCGGTCTGGGGCTCTGCTCCCACGTGGCGGCGGGGTCAAGGGAGGGCTGGGGGCTCGCGGCCGCGGCCCGGACGCTGGGCCCCGGGCAGGCCGGTCTCCAGTGCGCGGCCCGGCCCGGCCCCGCTCCCGCATTCGGCCGCGGCCCTACCTCACCTCACCGGGTCGCTCACCTCAGCTGGGAACCGCGGACTCAGGCCCCCTCCAGCTCCGCCACCGCCGCGGACGCAAGAACCTGGCGCCAGCCAACCGTGTCGCCATGGCAACTCCACCACCGCCTACACCGGAACCGGAATTCGTCCGGAAGGGCTCCCTTCCCGGCGTCCCGCGGCCGGCGAAACCCCGCCCCGCGCCTTTCCCGGTCCTCCCGGAGTATCCCAGCAGGCCCGTCCATCCGCCGGAGGGAAGTCGTCCTCCCCCTCGTTTCGCCTCTCCTTGCCTCGGAGCGTGACCCTGGCGGACACCCACTCTCTCCAATCAACTGAGGAAGTGGTTGCCGACGGCCAATAGTAAGGCTGGAGGATGCGCCTCAGGAGTAAGGACCGCCTCCCACCTGTCGGGGCGGGACGAGGCACGTGATTGGTAGAATCGAGGAATTGCGGGCCAGAGTTGTCCAATCACGGAGGGCAGCTCGGGGCCGCCCAATGAGGGCCCCCGGGGGGCAGGCCGGGGAAGGCTCGGAGCGGAGAGCCGAGGTCCCGGCCGTCGAGGGCTCCGGCGAGCGCGCGGGCATGAGCGGGTCCCTGGGCCGGGCGGCGGCGGCTCTGCTCCGCTGGGGGCGCGGCGCGGGCGGCGGCGGCCTGCGGGGCCCGGGCGTCCGGGCGGCGGGCTCGGGCGGCGGCGGCGGCTCGGCGGAGCAGCTGGACGCGATGGTGAAGAAGGACAAGGTGGTGGTCTTCCTCAAGGGGACCCCGGAGCAGCCCCAGTGCGGCTTCAGCAACGCCGTGGTGCAGATCCTGCGGCTGCACGGCGTCCGCGACTACGCGGCCTACAACGTGCTGGACGACCCCCAGCTCCGGCAAGGTCAGGGCCGCGGGGGGCGGGGCCCGGGGTGCAGGGGTGGGGGGCGGCGGGCCGGGGCCTCTCTGCGGGGCCCGGGGTTTGTCTGGGGCTCGAGCGGGGTTAGGGCACGGGGTACGCCTTTGCATTCTGGGTCTGGGGTCGGGGGCGTGATCGACTTGCTCTGGGTCTTGAGGCTCCGGGGCTCTGGTGCTGTTTCCACCCTGGGCGGTGGGCAAGTCCTAGCGGGTCACGGCTCCCCACGCTGAGCTGAAATAGGCGTTTCGGGCGAGTTCACTGTGGCTGAGTCCGAGGAGAGGGGTCAGCAGCCCGACTCCCCGCCCTGCAGGACTGGGAAAGTGGGGCAAAGAGGGATCCAGTAAGAACCAGCAGGAGGGGGGCACTTCGGGGACACTTTAAGGAGCTGCTACTGTCGCTGGTGGGGGGGAAGGCCGAGGTTGCTCTTGTCGGAGGCTAGTGAAGTCAGAGGCTGGCATCTCTCTCATGGTTCAAGGCTCAGGGTGTCAGAGACCAGCCTCTGTTGTTGCTAAAGTAGGCGGTTAGCACAACTGTCGGATTGGTCTTAGTTGGGATCTGGTGGTGTGGGAGAAAAAGGTATGCAATTTGATTTTAGATACTCAAGGACCGAGAATTTGGGGGGCTAGGGCTTCGAGAGGCTCGTGGGGAGAGGGAGGAGGAATGGGCCCCAGCTAACTCAAGCTTAAGGAGCTCAGGGAGCCTGGGGCCAGTCAGGGTCTGGGGCCCTTGGCTGCAGGGCTTGTGGCTTTTCACTGGCCCAGGGGAGAGGTGGGAGGGCCCTGACAACTGATTAGCATCTTTTCTGCAGAACCCCTTGCGTTCTCCTTTTATCTTACTGCCTTCTCCCATTTTATCTCAGTGGGGGAGGAGGAAGAGGCCAGAAGAGCGCGTGTCTGCTGCTTGTCTAGGGTTGGTCAGAGCTGGTGGAGAGATGGGGAGGCTGTGCCGGTACCTCCCCCAGGGTGGCTTAGGTGCCCTGCATTCCAGTTAGAGACTTGCAGTGACTGAGTCCCAGCATCTCCCTGAGCCTAGTGCTGTTGTTTAGTTACAGTGTTGTAAAAGGAGTCTTTTAAGGCATCAGGTTCTATGTTATTCTACATTTGGAATTCTACATTTTGTTTTTATTTTTATTTTTTGTGAGGAAGATCAGCCCTGAGCTAACATCCATGCTAATCCTCCTCTTTTTGCTGAGGAAGACCAGCTCTGAGCTAACATCTATTGCCAGTCTTCCTCCTCTTTTTCGCCAAAGCCCTGGTAGATAGTTGTATGTCATAGTTGCACATCCTTCTAGTTGCTGTATGTGGGACGCGGCCTCAGCATGGCCGGAGAAGCGGTGGGTCGGTGCACGCCCAGGATCTGAACCCCGGGCCGCCAGTAGCGGAGTGTGCGCAGTTAACCGCTAAGCCACGGGGCCGGCCCCCTACATTTTGTTATTCTACATTTAGGGCCCTTATTCTACATTTGAAATCATCAATCACAGTCACTCGTATGTTTATGAGACAGGTTGGTGTCCTGGAAGGGCTTTGGGTTGGAACCCTGAGGCCAGTCAGCTGTGCAAACCAGCATGTCTCGTAACTGCATTTTCCTTTTCTGTAACATGAGGATAATGAAACCAAACGTGGCAGAGTTTTTGTGAGGAAGGAAAGTGCCTATCATCTCACCTGGCACACAGGAGCCACCCCCTAAGTGGAAGCTGTTTTATTATTAGCACTTTATGGTTTTTAAAGTATTTTTTCCCGCATTACCTAATCCTTACTGAACTCTTGGTTTTGGTGGGTGGACATGATAGGGAGTGGAGGAGGCAGGTTGACATGACCAGGTATGTATAATATTTCCATGTATTAGGCACACGATCCTTTGTCCTCCTGGTCTACTGGAATGCCACCAGTTGCTAGACTCTGGGGTTTTGTCACTACAGGGGGATCTGCAGTCTTCATCCAGTGGCGGCTTCTCTGCTTAAAAGATAAGACACGCTACTCTACAGTCTTCCAGCTGGAATCTTGCCACAGTCCCCTGCAAATTGCCAGGATAGCCGCTAGTAAAAAGTTGTGTTGTTGGGTAAATACCCGGAAGTGGAATAGTTGGATCATGTGGAATTTGTATTACCATATGACTTCACTCATATGTGAAATATAAACAAACACACACACAGATAGGGAAAATAGATGGACACAGATAGGGAGAATAGATGGGTAGTTACCTGAGGGGAAGCAGGGGGAGGGTGAAAGGGGTAAAGGAGCACATGTGTACGGTGACAGATGATGGCAACTAGATTTTTGGTGGTGAACACGATACAGGCTATACAGAAGTCGAAATATAGTGATATACACCTGAAACTTACATAATCTTATAAACCAATGTGACCTCAATTAAAAAAAACTATAAAAAAGTTGTCGTTAATATCTTGCTTAGTATAAAGTTTTAATTTTATTTATTTATTTATTTTTCTCCCAAAGCCCCAGTAGATAGTTGTATGTCACAGTTGCACATCCTTCTAGTTGCTGTATGTGGGATGCGGCCTCAGCGTGGCTGGAGAAGCGGTGCGTCAGTGCACGCCCGGGATCCAAACACGGGCCGCCAGCAGCAGAGCGCGAGCACTTAACCGCTAAGCCACGGGGCCGGCCCCTAGTATAAAGGTTTGAGGGTCTTTGGTTTATGAATTTCTCTCTCCTATTTAACATAACTGGAGATGAGCTATCCTGGAATATAGCCAATGAACTGAAAGGCAGAGCGGGAATGAGAACGTTTTCTCCTAGCACTTACGTTTCTCCATCTTGTGTGTCTGGCTTCCGATCTTAGGTTCTTGAGTGTTCAAACAACAGCAACAGGAATTTAACCCTTAAATTTCTTGGCCACTGACTTTCATCAGATTGTTATTTTGGTTAATAAATGTATATATATATCGAACAGAACATATACCTCTTTCATTTCTTAGAAAAGTAAACAGTAGTGTAAGAGTTAGCCTTCAGACTGGGGCAGGGTGGTGTAAGCATGTTCCCGCAGTGGAGATTAGTTTAGCCAGGGTAAGGCTTGAAAACATTAAGATGCATGATCTCTTTGCTCTCTACCCCTTTGAGTTTACCAAGAGAGACTGACAGGCTGTTGCTCGCTTTTGCTGGCCAAAGAGATGTCTGTGCACCTTTCTCAGACGCACAGTCACTTCTAGTAACAGGAGAGGGGCTCCTGCAAAATTTAACTTTCCTTTTTTCTTGTGCCAAAAACAACTGCGCTTTACAAATGGCCTAAGCTGGAGGAATACTCTCAGACACTCTCCTTGTTCTGGGCTCTGAGTCCAGGAGTGTGATACAGAGAGCTCTCAACCTGTGACCCAAAACAGAGCTGACTGTGAGGCAGCGTTGTGTTTTAGCCTTTCTCTACGTGTTTTCCTTCTCCTTTTCATCTGGAGTACACACAGAAGACACCCACAAAAGGTCTCAGTAGACACATGTCGCCGTGTCTTAATTCTGGTCTTAACAAAGAATATCCTTTATTTTCAGTTACAAGAGTAACGTATTCATTGAAGAAACTTGGAAACACTGAAAATATAAAGAAAGTGAAAATCACCTCTAATTCCATGTAAAAGCGTTATTAACGTTTGCATCCAGTTTCTGACAGTTCTTTTTCTTTTTTTTTTTTTTTAAGCGCAGTTGAGATCATGAATGTCTATACCTAGTATTTTGCCCTCCTGGGAGCAGGGAACATGTGTTATGCCACTGCCTGGGTGCTGTGTGTATTGCTTATGCAGAGCAAGCTTTCAATGAGCATCTTAATGAATAAGAAAATGCTTCTTTTTTTTTATCATATCATAAATTCTCTTCCATGCTCCTAAAAACGTTATAAACACTCTTAGATTTCTGCCTACTCAGATCACCATTATATTCCTTGCATTGGGAGCAGTGTCTGTTGAATGAATAACCGTTATCCTATTGCTGAATGTTTATTAAGCATTTGAAAATATACTCAGCCTCTTCAGTGTGAGGGAATTTAAGGCAATAGTAAAAAACCTGTAACATAGGCAAACGTTAGAAGTCAGCTAACAAGTTGTGTGCATGTTGGTGTGGTGGATGTGTCATCTGCTGCAGATGGGAGTGTAAAATGGTACCAACACTTTGGAGGAGTAACTGTCACTCCCCAGTCAGGTTGAAGGTGGACATAACTGAGGACCCAGCTGCTGCTCTGCTGGGTGTGTAGGCTAGAGCAGGGATTGACAGACTTCTTTGTAAAGGGCCGGGGAGTAAATACTGTAGTCTCTGTGGACTGTGTGGTTTCCGTTGTACCTACAGCCATGCACCGCATAACGGCCTTTCGGTCAACAACGGACCCCGTATACGATGGTGGTCCCCTAGGATTAGTACCATACAGCCTGGTGTGTAGCGGGCTGTACCATCTAGGTTTGTGTCAGTACGCTCCATGATGTTCTCACAACCGTGAAATCGCCTAAGGATGCATTGTCGGGACGTGGCCTGTCATTGAGGACACAGGACTAGTCAACCCTGCTGTTGCAGCATGGAAGCAGTCCGGGACAACACACAACGCATGGGCATGGCTGAGTTCCCAGAAAACGTTATTTACAGAAACGGGAAGTGGACCAGATTTGGCCCGGAGGCCATAGTTTGCCACCCCTTGGTCTAGAGAGACAGACCCTGCACTTGAGTTAGAAGACATGTACGGATGGTCGTTGCAGCATTGCTTGTAATAAGGAAAAATAGGGGCCGGCCCCGTGGCTTAGTGGTTAAGTGCGCGCACTCCTCTACTGGCGGCTCGGGGTTCGGATCCCGGGCGTGCACCGACACTGCTTCTCTGGCCATGCTGAGGCCGCGTCCCACATACAGCAACTAGAAGGATGTGCAACTATGACATGCAACTATCTACTGGGGCTTTGGGGGAACAAAAAAGGAGGAGGATTGGCAATAGATGTTAGCTCAGAGCCGGTCTTCCTCAGCAAAAAGAGGAGGATTAGCACGGATGTTAGCTCAGGGCTGATCTTCCTCACAAAAAAAAAAAATAATAAGGAAAAATAGGCAAGAAAGGATCTTGTTCTGTTAGTAGCAGACTGGGCAAACAAACTGTAGTCATATGATGGAAAACTAAACTGTGGATAAAATGAACCACATCTAGATGTATTTAATATGACTAATTCTCCAAAAGTACAATGTTGAGTCAAAGGTAATTTGCAAAAACGTAAGTATGGCACAATGCCATAATTTATATACACAAATGTTAAAGATGTGAAACACTCCCAAATGTTGCAGATACATGTGTAGCGCAAGTGTAGCTCATGGGCAGGGGTGACGAGTGCCAGCCACAGGCCAGGGGCTACCTCTGGTGTGCAAGGACGTGGCCTTTGGACTCCTGGAAACCTGGATGGAAGTCCTGGCTCTGCCACATGCTGGCACTGTGACTTTGGTTATGTGGTTTGACCTCTCTGAGCCTTAGTTTCTTCATCTGTAAAACAGGGATAATTATATATACATCTTGTAGGATTTTTGTAAAGATTAAATGAGATTATGTATGTAAAACACTTAGAGTATGAAACTCAGTCACCCTTAGCTCAGTGAATGGGTATTTTTATACTCCATGGCATACTTAATTGGTATCTTTCCTGCATTCTTTCCCTGTTGCACATATTTCTCAGAAAAGCATCACTATGAAGAGTGGGGTAGAGGATATTGTCGTGGGGAGAGTATCTGCATTGTACCTGGCACCCTGGGAGCTTAATTCATTTCACCAAGTGTATCTCACTTCATCTTCATGATAAATCTCTGAGGCATAGAGTTATTCCCACTTTACAGATAAGGAAACCGAGGCTAAGAGAGTAGCAGATTTTTCTGAGGCTACGTTGACCAGCTAGCTGGCCGTAGTCCACTGACCCTGAAGCCAACGCCTTGTTCACTCTGCCAACATGCTTTATTTTTCCTCTGTTGAGCATCTACTGTTTTCCATGCTTTCAGCTCAGATTATCTCATGTAGTCCTAATGTCATTTTTTTTGTGGAGCAGTAGATCTATGCAGAACTGATTTTGTAAGACAGCCTCCAAACTGCCAATTCCTAGTGTTACCCTGTTATATAAACTTTGCCATCAACATTTTCTGTCCCGAATTGAATCACAAATCACCAAATCACTATCATCTATAAAATGTGGTTATCATTAAAATCCATTCTTGGGTATGATTTTCTAATTTTAAGAGTTTCTCTCGGATTCTGAGTTGTTCCAAGTGATATTTGTAAGCACTATCACTGTATATTGCAGTTTTTGAAAATTAGAAGGTGAGAGAAATTAGCCATATTTAAACAATTGTGAATCAATGGGATCCATTTTAATTTTCAACTTATGAACAGTGGTCTTTTATTATTGCAAGTTTCTCACTTCACTCTATAGGAATTAATTGGATATTTCCTTAAATATTTAAACTCATAGTCATACTTTTCAAAAATGGAAAATAGCATAATTTTTAAGATGACAAAACTTTGTCTTGACACCAGCTGCGTGTAACACTTGTTAATCTAACAAAGAAACAGGTGAGTTTAATTTTGATACATTGTCAGATAGTGGGCACCTTGGTCACTGTCGCATGTCATCATGCACTCCAAGGTGAGGCTGTTCTGAGTTCTTGAAATGTAAGTTATTGCCCAAGACAGCCACATGCGGAGGGATTTGGAAGGAGTCAGTCTCCCTCACACGTGATTGTGTGTTGGATGTTCAGGATGGTCGGAAAGCCCACTTGTTTTGGTAATTTTGGGGATAAGTACTGATTCTGGTGGCGTTCCCTTCTCTTCCCTTATAGTCAGGACGAATGGTCTGCAACAACATGAAGTTTAATTAATGAGACAAGCCTAATGCTTTGATTGAGTGTGGTACTGTAAAAATGACTGATGAGAGCAGGTCGTTCTTTTACTCAGCAAAGATTTTATTTAAAAAAAAACTATACATTTTAGGATTAAACTGTGGTTTTTGGGTGGCCCTCAGACTGCAAATTTATTTTCATTTTTGGTATGTTTCAAAAATTGTAGGTACTCTCCAAAAAAATCAGTAGATATTTATTGTCATGGAAGGCTTAACACAATATATTATTAATTGAAAAAAGAAACCCAGGTATAATATCATGCACATAGATGGTTCATGTACATAACTGTAAAAGATATTTTAAAAAGTTTAGAAGAGTTAAAGTAAGTTTATATTTACTTTAAACGTTTCTTAATTCCCATACCCACCCTCAGTCATCATAAAGGTAAATTTGTAACTAGCATCATTGTAAAATAAGTTCTGATAGAATGTTTGTATCTGAGGATAGAGTTTTAAAGAAAAAACCAAAACACACAACTTACATGCTTAGTCATTATGTAGCAGCAAACATGAGAATGATGAAAAACTTGAGTTCATTGGGGTATTCTAGTGTTTCTAGCTATTTGGTATTATAAAGACTTTCTGATGGTTAATGGAATTTGCCCTTTGTTGGTAACTCCCATACCTTTAGCTGACTTTTTTTGAAGACACCCAGAGTGGCTTAAAAGTGTGCTTTTCTGGGGATGTAATGTACAGCATGGTGACTATAGTTAATAATACTGTGTTGTGTATTTGAAAGTTGCTAAGAGAGTAAATCTTAAAAGTTCTTATCACAAGAAAAAAAATTTTGTAACTATGTATGGTGACGAATGTTAACTAGACTTATTGTGGTGATCATTTTGCAATATATACAAATATTGATTCATTATGTTGTACACCTGAAACAATATAACGCCATATGTCAGTTATACCTCAACAACAAAAAGAAATTCAGAAAAACAAACAAGTGTGCTTTTCGGGACCCATAACATCATCACCATCTCTTCATACATGAAGTCTGGAGAAGAAAGATAAAGCCCTTCCTTGGGGGGCCTTCCGTAGTGCTGTCACTTAGAACAAAGTCACTATTTTTAGAAGGCAGCGACTTTTAGAAGAGAAAAACACCTCATATCTTGGGACTGTTATTTGTGATATAACTCAAATTGGCAATTTTATCTGGAAAGTACATATTTGATAGTAAATGATAGGATATCAGGAACCAGTTTTTGCATTTTTCGTTTGTTTACATAAAAACCAGCACTTGACTGATTTTTTTAAATTTGTATAATATTGTATTTTGTTTGAAGAATCTGTTGACTTTTCTGTTTTATTTGTATGCTCGTTTTGGCCATTTAAAAATATCTGCCTATATAAGGTATAAAAATATCATATATAATCTATAGTGATTGATTATTATGTGTTGTGCTTTTGACCATCCTCTGTTTTTAACATAACCAGCACAGACATTTTATTGGCTTGATATGTTTTAAAAGTGTATTTCATCTCAGCATGTGAGTAGAAAGGGAAGTAGAATGATGGGGAAGAATGTTAGAAAAGAGTAATCTTTTATGTCTTAAGATCGAAACCACATTTATTTCCTACTGTTTTGTTGTAACTATGATTGTCGTGGCCCAGAACTGAACAGAATAGTCACACGGCTGCTGTATCACAGAAAAAGCCTCATCTCTGTGTGTCCTCAAAGCCGTTCGCACATAGGACTGATCACACGTGCGCTGGTTGGTTTCTTGTCTGCTCTGAGCGCTTGAGAGCAGGGGTTGGGTCTCCCTCACCCCGTGGCCCTGCGCCTGGCCCAGGACATGGGCCTTTCCTTCATTGAGCTCAGTCACTGCGAGTTCTGTGCTGAGCCAAATCGCCTGCCCCGTGGAGAGCCCATCCAAGGGGCTGAACAGGATGAGGGCTGCAGTCTGTAGCCATGGGAAAGGGGTTTTTCTCTGGGTAAAAGAATTATTGAAGATAAAAACCAGGAACTCAGCATCTTGAGTATAAGTAGCTGGTGGCATTCACCAACCCGACGGGTACAAAAGCATGAGGTGGGGACTGCCTCATTTCTCAGTGAGTTACCGTGCCGGATCCATGGTAAGTAGTCCATTTGGAGAAGAAGTTGTGGTGTTTCTTTTAAGCGTTCTTTCACTGGAAACATGACTGTGAGATGCGTGGAGAATATGGCTTTGCGTATCTTGTGTGACTTACATTAACCAATCCAGTTCTCTGCTGTTAATCCAGTGTCACTTGTTGCCTGGTAATTTATGAGAGCCTCACATACCTGATTCTCATAAAAACCCCGTGAGATGAGGGTGGAAACAGGATGAGAGGTTAAGTCACTTGTCTGAGGTCTCACAGTGTGTAATTGGGAGAGTTAGGGTTTAAACAGCGGTCCATTTATGCTCTTTGTGGCAAACACATTGTTCCCCAAGGATGGGGGAAGCAAGGACACCGGATGTTCTGCTAGGAGTGGGTAAAAAACATATTTTACTGTGAAAAGTTCAACTTTGATCGTTTAAATGACTCTTAAATGTTCTTTCCCCACAGGCATTAAAGACTATTCCAACTGGCCCACCATCCCGCAAGTGTACCTCAATGGCGAGTTTGTGGGGGGCTGTGACATTCTTCTGCAGATGCACCAGAACGGGGACCTGGTGGAAGAACTGAAAAAGCTGGGGATCCGCTCCGCCCTTTTAGATGAAAAGAAAGACCAAGATGCAAAGTGAGGGCGGCCCGGGTCCTCCCTGAGCCGAATGCCCAGGAGCCCTTGGGGCAGAGACTCACTGCCAGAAAAGCCTTACCGATTTTGGTTTTCTCTCTTCACACAACTGCTTGCACTGATTCTCCCAGTACGTAAGCAGTCGGTGATTTTAGTGTGTCTGGTGTTTGGGCTAAGAATATTCTATTGTGAACCTAATTATAACCACTGCACTGTAGTAATTCAATGTTGTATTATGATCTTGCTGTAAACAAAATTTGTTCTTATATTGTCATTTACTCTTTGCCTGATTCGGGAGTACAACTGGGAGCTTTTGAATCATTATTCATGAGTCTTCTGCAAATGTGTCGGTCTGCAAAGATAATATATCCCCCCAAATTTTTGTAACTTGTTCTGTTAAGAAAAATGATGGACAAGGAAGGAAATATGATAACTGGGGTATTGTTTTTTAAAATAAACTGCCTACCCAGGGATGCTGTGTGTGAGTCGTTAATTCTGGATAGCAGTAAGTCTGTGTCCTAGTCCGTTCAGACTGCTATAACAAAGTACCGTAGACTGGGTGGCTTATAAACAACAGGAATTTATTTCTCATAGTTCTGGAAGCTGGAAGTCCAAGATCAAGGCTCCAGCAGGTTAGGTGTCTGGTGAGGGCCCGCTCCTGGTTCATAGATAGCGTCTTCTCACTGTGTCCTCACTAGGATGCTCTCTGGGGTCCCTTTTATTTTTATTTTATTTTATTATTAATTTTTTTTTGTGAGGAAGATCAGCCCTGAGCTAACATCTGCCAGTCCTCCTCTTTTTTTGCTGAGGAAGACTGGCCCTGGACTAACATCCATGCCCATCTTCCTCTACTTTATATGGGATGCCGCCACAGCATGGCTTGACAAGTGGTGCATCGGTGCACGCTCGGGATCCGAACCGGTGAACCCCAGGCCGCCGCAGCGGAGCCCGTGCACTTAACCACTTGCGCCACCGGGCCAGCCCCCTGGGGTCCCTTTTATAAGGGTACTGATCCCATTCATAGGGGTCCTTCCCTCATGACCTAATCACCTCCTAACGGCCCCACCTCCCAACACCCACACTTCGGGGGTTAGGTGTCAATATGAGAATTTTGAGGAGACAGACACTCAGTCTATAGCAGTCTGTAAGGGTTTTTAGTACCTGTGAGCTTTTGTTTTTAGGAATTAAGAGTGATTCTCATGTTCTTCTGTAAAATTTGCCATCAAGCTATGTTCTAACGTCTTCCCGTGTCCGGTATCTTTTTATAAGACTCTCAGTGTTTCTCCATCCTGAGACTGGCACGATGGAGCTGAAGAGTTTAGAGTGGTTCCTGGGAAGAAAGCCCATCCCCTCAGGTGCGCCTTTGGATCCCCAGAGGCCTTCATTCATCTCCAGCGGCTTAAACAGAGCATCTATTTAGAATTGCTTCTTTACGGTGCCAGAGGTAGGAAGAAGGATGCATTTTGACAAGGGCAAAAGTGACAACAAGGAAGGAAGGATGGCTCTTTTCCCCAGAGCCTTTCTAGAGGCTTGTTCTGTGTTGTTAGTCTGCTTGAGGGCCCCTTGAGAAACTGGCTTCGTGAGGTGAGGATTGACCTGCCGGGTCCTCTTGTAGATTGCTGCTCCTGCCAATGTCCCTCCCAGAGGTTAGGGATTCCCAAAAGAAAGGGAAGTTGTACCCCCCGCCTTCACTCAGGGCTGTCCTGTCAGCCTGTCAGATTAGAGGGCCCCCCCAGCTAATCACAGAGCTCCTGGCTTCAGGGAAAAGAAAAGCAGATTATCCTCACAAAAAGCCTTTTTATTACCTGAATTATATGTTACATCCCATCGATACCTTTTGTGTTTGCTCTAAGCTAAGAGCTTACTAGAATCTTAGAGGGGGTTGGAACTCATCCACTTGAACCATTTTGTTTTAGAAATGACACTGGAAGGAAGGCCATGTGCTCAAGCTTTCTCCTCTGCTGCTGCCACACAGCAGCCGAGCCAAGTTTGTGACCTTGTCCTTTGGAAAGAATACCATTAACAAATCACTTTATACTGTCCCTGGATGAATACCGGGCCATGGGGCACATGTGAGTCTGCAGATTCTTGTCTTGTCTTCACATGTGGTGTGCTGTATGGTCCTTTTCCATAATTTCGCTGCTTCTGGCTTTTTCTTAGATCTGCCTATATACCTTTAGGTTCGTCTGAAAAATGAAATGATGAGCAACTTATAAGGAGGGAAACATCAAGGTAAGAAACCTCCCCAGAATATTAGGACTCAGGGAGAGCTGCCAAGTGAATAATTTGACTCAGATGCTAATGAATCAGAGAGAGATCATATCAGTCAGCAGAGAGCTTACAAGTTTAAGGAATCATTGAGCTCTACAAGAAATGGAAATGTTCTTTCCGGAAGTTAATTAATACTTTTTTTCTATATGCTTAGCAAGTCTTTACCAAGTGGAAAATTGAAGATGCTATCTAAAGTCGGTCTGAATAATTTTAATGATCTGCATAATTAGAATTCACTGTGATAATTAGAACGGTGACACCAAAGTTCCTTGTACAAACAGCGATAGCACACATCATCTATTTAGAAATGCCAGATCTGCTTCACAGCTCTCCAGGGCAGTGCATTTGGCTCATCTCATTGTGATTTATTGGATTTTTGTCCCAACTTCAAAGTACTGTTATTAGACCCTTTAGAAATAGAGGAAGTTATTTTAGGAGATTAAACATCTGTATGATTTCAGGTAGTTTTTGTTTCGTAAATTGGTAGTTACGTAAATGTCACACTTCATTTAAGCTATGAGTTTTGGAGATATTTTAGGGCAGAAGGTAACTTTTAAGAAGTCTCTTGGGTTTATTGTTATTGGCCGTATTAAATTTATTTGTGTAGAATCTGAGACATCAAGCTTTCCTATAATTATTAAAGCCACATCAGCTAGCTTGAGAGAGAATTCTTGTAAATTTATTAAATGGCTTACTTAGGTATTTAGAGAAAAGTTGTACCTTGTTATTTGTGACAGGAGAGCTTGTGCTAAGAGTTCAGAGGAACGACCTTTGTGTTGGCAAGGTTTTGTTGAAGTAAATTTAAACCAGAGGGGAGGAGGCTTCCAAGTTTGTTCCTGAGAGCCACTGACGGGAAAAAATAGATGTTGGTGGATAGTCACACAAAAGTAGCTGAAGTGATAGATTTAAAAAAAAAAAATAGATTTCACATTCCACTTAAGAATTGTTTAGCAAATCTACAAATAGCTTTAAGTTATACCTAAGAACTGTATGATAGCGGGTTTGAGGGAGAGCGGAGGAATGGCGGAAGGGAGGGGGGGTGGTTTCGTGCCCAGGTGCAGACACACACAAAGCGACCCGGGTGAACCTGCAGGAAGTCACAGCCCCGTCCTGTTCCCTGAGAGCAGCATCAGTGTGGGTCTTTTGGCCGTGTGGGCTTTTGCGATGGCAGCTATGGGCCAAGAGGAGTGGAGCTGGGAGCAGATCCGGCCTGAGGCTGAGGCACTCGAGACTGCAGAAGGGGCGCCTTGCTGCAAAGATCTTTCCCAACTGTAGCCAGAGTGGTCTTCCACAAACACCCCACTAGCCATTTCATGCCCCTGCTTACAAACCTCCTGGGGCCACTACCCCAGAGAGCCTTCCCTGGCCTCCCCACTTTGCTCTCGCAGCCCCTTCGTTTGTCCATCGCATCGGGATGTAACGGCCTTTTTTTTTGGCTTCACTCAGGCACCCCCTATGGCTAGCAAATTTCGTGGTCAAAAAAATATGTAAAAAATAAGAGAACTCCCTTTCTTCATTGCTTTCGGATTAGTCGCAAGAAGCGTTAGGTTATCTCAGTTGACCAGTCCAGCAGCCCAGGGCAGTAGCTAAGCTGGACTTGGATCAAACTTCCTGGATTTCCATCCCGACCTTCTTGGGTGTGCGCCTGACCTCAGACTGGTTAATAACCTCCTTTTCCTTCTCGATTGAACAAGAAAGTAGTGAATGTCACCCACGTCAGGCTTGTTATGGGGCTTAGATGTGAGAATCCCCATCAAGGGCCTGGCCCATCGGAGCTCTCAGGATAAGTTAACCTCTACCTTGGACTACATCTAGACTTGGTACTGTGGTATGTTATTCACCATCATTTGAAGGCTTAAGGGAGTAGAGATAAGTCCATATTCATCGACAGACCGTTGTTCATGTTTACATGCTCCGGGAGCGTGGAGACTCGTCTTTGAAGGTAAGTGACAAGATTTAATACTTGAGATGGTCTTCTCAGTGGAGTGTACCATTACCCCGCTGCTCTTGGGGACAGGAGGGCCTCGGACAGAAA